>NC_134573.1:107669274-108000774 GCF_050947875.1 Dermacentor variabilis
GTAACAGCGTTTCGGTAACCGATGTTAACTGTCAACCAGTGCGACGTCTACATTGCCTAACTTTTCAAAATGCCTTCTTTGGAAAAAGAAATAATTCGAATGAAAATAATTATCCATAGAGAGCGTTCATCGTTATTATTAAAACTTTCGCAAATAAACTTGAACCCAGCAGCAAAAGAGTAACAAGGAACACGTGCTCCAGTTCACTGAAGACCAATTTAGTGAGAAAAATTGTAATTTTAAAGCAGACATAAGCGTTCTACGCTAAATATATGCGAAAAGCATATCTTTAGTCTAGATAGCATAACCTGCACCTATTGATTATATTGAGGCGTAGAAAACATATATTGTGCAAAATTGACTTGAACGTGAATAATCCAAGTACAGTTGCTTTATCGAATAGAAAAAGATCATATGCGTGGCAGCTGCCGCTTTGATTCCATTATATATATATATATATATATATATATATATATATATATATATATATATATATATATATATATATATATATATATATATATATATATATATATATATATATATTTACGTTAATTATTCAACTAAGCAGTTCGATTTCCAGTAGAAGTAGTGGCCGTCTCAATGAGTGATTTAGATCAAGGGTTAGAATTGTGCTGTATGCTTCGGGCAACTTTTAAATATTTGGTACAGCTGAAAAAAAGGAAGACACCCTGCATATATCGAACGGGATACGTGGTCAAAAGAAGGGACTCGCAGGATACGCGCGTTTGCTCTTGTCGGTATCTTACGCTTGCATGGGCGGATGAATTTTTTATGTGGCGGTATCGCAAGCAATGACGAAAATATATATATTTTTCTGCTCTACTCAAGTATCCAATATACTGAGCTTCTGCGACTCTTAGTCTACAATACAAACAATACAAACAATACAATAAATACAATACAATAAAAGCAATACAAACTGCGGCTCACCTGCCCGACTATTTACAGTTTCGCAGAGTGCTTAATGATGTCGCGCGAGAGTAGACAACATGACACCTTCGGGCGCCGTAACGAGGAGAAGGAGCGAGCCCCGTGATAGCGCGCGCAAGCGCGCAGAGCACGGTTTTAGTGCTAGCCTCACATATTACACTCTCTTGTCTTCAAAAGTGCCCACGGGCTGCCCTTGTTATCTGCGAGTCCTTACGGTTCACAGAAATTTATTTGGCTGCCTCGCCCATGCTTGCCAATTCCCATGTTTATATTTTATCTTAATTTCCAGGCACGTAAAAAAGTGCAATAATAAGCAAGAAAAACATAGGATGCATAGAAGATTGGAAATCTTATCGCTAGTACACGTTCGGCTTAACTGTAATCTTTTTCTTTGTGTTTAGTTATTATCAATATTTTTTTTTTTTACTTATGACGGCATAGATAACTTTGGCAGCACGGGCGTCCAAGAGAAGTACACAAACCTTCACATCAGTGTGTCCCGCACATTCGCGCGTACTACCACTCGTATAACCGTTCTCACCTTTATAGTGGGCTGACAGGTCATACAGTCGACAGTCGCGCAATCCTTGGACGCCCAGCTTATTTGACGCATAGATGCTTGCGTTTGTGCTACTTTTCTTGCCATTATGCAATGTTGCATTAATGTAAATGCTATGCTACATCAAGTAGATGCCACGTTTATACCCTATGTAGAATACTATGTCGATGCCATTTATGGGATGACGTTATTTGTGTTCGAGCAGTACACGAGAATGAATAATAATATGACTTATTGGTTACTTGAACGAAGTAAATGGTCGTCAATGCTTATAATTCAAGCATATCCAAGGTCGCTGAGATTTCCAACCTTCTCTCAATACCGAGAAGGGGTTGATGTTGCGCTTCAGGTAGCGTTGCCAGTACGGGTGTAAACAGTCAGCATTATAATATGTAACGCTTGCTGTTTTACGCATTTAATACAGTTGCCAAATCGTCGCCAATACCACCCGCTAATCAGTACTCTCGTGAATGTCTTTTAGGGCCGCACTGAACTATAATACCACAATTTGTGGTATGTACATCACTACATAATAACTGGAGATCGCTGGGAGAGGCTTTTGTCTTGCAGTGGACGAAAAAATAGGCGGCTGATGATTATTTTATTAGTGTCACTAGGCAAGGGATTCCTTTCTAAACTGCTCCACGCTCACATGACCGCTCTTTTTGTGCTTACTCTCTCCTCTCTAAGCCCCAGTTGTGTACGAGACCCCAACTACATGTACCCCGCACGACATTGACGCCGAAAGCGGACAAAGACACAGAGAAGCTGCGTCCATGTGCGACGCATGAGCCATTGTAATGAGACAGCTTTACCGGGATCGGTGCACAGCCCCATCTGGCTGCACTGCATCGAGCGTCGCCATGCGTTCAAACCTCATCAATACCTTTACGAGCGCACACATCATGTCCAATACCAAAAAGTTTTTCACCATACCCCTCTGCAGTAACATATTAGGCACGCCGCCATGTAAACTTCTCTAAGATTAACTAAAGAGCCCTGCTCGGAGTCTGTTATATCGGGCACTGCTATAAGAAACGGGCCACCAAACCGTCAACGTCGATTACAACGTTTCCCGAAATTGCCAGTTTGGTGGGCGAGAAATAGAGCCAAATACGGGAGAAAAGGCAAATAAAGCATCGGTTTAAAATGCGGGCAAGTGTAAACTATACAAAAGTTGCACAGAAGGTTGTTTGCTACCTGTCCCATCAATGCATTAAAATGGCATCAAAGTCCAAATTGTGAAATAGGAAACTGCTTGTTGGAACTAGAACATACTCAAAAAGCAGTGTCAACCAAGTCCACGCGAAAGACATGGTCTACGTATGCTGCGTGGTATATGTTGAGAAATTGGGGCAATAAAGATGATGCAATGTTGCACAACGGCATGACTTAATTACAGCATTATTTAAAGATCATTTCCTTCGTTCTATTTTCGGAATTTTCATTTTTTTTCAGACCCTCTATCTCTTTTATTCGTGTCTAGTTTTTTCATTCGCATTCTTGGGATACACTTACACCGACCTCGTCGTCGTTGACGTCGACTTCAGTTAACAGGACTTTTTTTTTTGCTTTGAATAAACCGGCCAGTTCATACAATCCCGGAGATAATGCAATTTATGGTATGTTTTGGTTTATGTTCGACAATATTGGCGCTACTAACGGCCATGCGCAGCCTTAATTTTACATACTCTGTGAAGAAATCATCGCTTCTGGTTTAGGCCTGCATTTTGATAGGCTTTGCGACACGCTACGACATTCTAAAGCAACAAAATTGTCCCTTTTGTTCAGCGATTACATATATGATAACTAGGTCCCAGATATGCCTAACCCAAATGAAGTCAGCCAAGAAAATAAAATATAATCAGCGTTGTAGACCTGATTAACTCCACATGATCGATAGCCTAGAACTAAAACAATCTGCAAGATAGCGCAATTCCGCAGTTCTTGTTACTGCCAACAGCAAAATCTGTGCGCTTAAGCTGTTGCTACTACAGATGAATCCCGAACACTGTTATAGTGACTGTTTGCCTTGGCATTGCGTTCTTACAATTGACACCTACGCATTGGGCATAGAAATCGTTACCTGAGGAAGACGAAGAAGACGCTTCATAGAAACGATCCCGCATCCTCGCAATCAGAATAATCACGTTAGAATAACATGCTCAAATAGAGAAGATATCGTAGTTTGCGAAAGCACATAACTAGAGAAGTCTCAATAGCCCACCACAATATGACATTGTGTGTCAGTGTTTCCAATCGCTATCGCGACCCTTCCAATATATCACACAAATAGGCTGGAGAACGCCTGTCGCGATGATGTACCTGTATAATTTTCCACAGTTATTCTTAAAATACATAGGTACAGTTGGGACGTCAAATCTCCTAGTTCCTTGGACTAACAGCCTGTACTTGAAAGGCTGAATGTCGGTTGAGTGATATGTTGAATGTGCAAGTGGGCATCAGCAACGATAACAGAGGCTGCCGATGCTTGACCGCATGGTTAGGCGGACGTAAAATAATGTGCAGCTGTCTTCGAAAAGCAAGATGGACGTACAACGTTAAGTATTTGCGGGAGAAGCTGCTGCAACAAGTGACACTGAAATCCAGCGTTACGTTTCACGGGTCAGCGGCAGACCTCATCCCGCAGAATAGCAGTTGGCACGTTTTGTGTTATAACTTGCACACTAAGGAACATTGTAGAAAAAAATTTCCTGCATTCACTGCGATCAAATTGTGCGCTGCCTAAAATACCAGGAATGAAGCTTGTATTGAGAAGGTCAAACTACCAGCAGGAACAAGACATGCCGTTTATGATAGTGTTTTAAAGTTACCCAAGTCATCCTAGTCTGGTACGTGGGTTATCGGCAAGACGATCTCAAACTATAATTTAAAGATGTCATAAGAATTCAAGTGCTGGTGATGCGTGTTTTTCCTAGTGGCAGCAATAATTTGACCCAGGTTATGGAGAAATTAAATCGTCCAGTGTCTATGTCGGAGTCCCACATTTAAGCCTTAATAACTGCCTTTAAAAACCTGAGTTTTTCGCAGAAAAAGAAGAACTTTTAACGAATTTTAATATTAAAGAAAACTAGCATTGCGAAGCATTTCAGTTTTCGTGAAAGCGCCACGAGTTATATCGTCTGTTTTTCTAGTGTGGATTCAGCCTCTTGTGACAATTAGGAGCAACTTGTCTATTTGCGCCACAGTAGTTTTTTGACGTAATAGTTCTGCGGAAACCGGTAAGGTGGAGAGAAGCAATTAATAGAGCGAAAATCAGACATCCACCCGTTCGTAGCAATTGCTACGAACGGGTTTATGTCTGATTTTCGCTTTATTAAGTAGTTTTTTAGCGCATGTCATAAACCTTGGAATTCTAATTCTAAAAAGGTCAGACTCGGTGCTTATATTCTCTCAAACTTTCCCAGTGCCATAACATCCTCGTTTGCTATTTAACTAGTCAGCAGCGACCTCTTCCATAAGATCATACTTTGGAAGCTTAAGCCAGGATCTCGAAAAAGCTCTCCAGAGTGTGACACTTTTGCAGAGACGTCAAAATGCGTTTCTTTTGGCCTGTACTAGGTGTGTTAGCGCACATTTCCCCTTTCTTTTGCTTCATTGACATAATGAGTTTATATGATTTCGCCATTTCTTGAACATATAAAACATAGCACTCGCGACGCCTGAAACTAACTGTTCTTATACCGCCTACCTATATTGTACAGCTCAAGAAGCTGTTGGTAAATACCGTTAAGAGGTGTTTACCTCCATCGTAGTAGCAATTATATGGACAATCCAGGCGAATTTTCCCCACCGTTGATCCGTCGCCGTGATGTTTGGTTTAAAGTTAAAAAGTGACAAGAATGAGCGGCGCGCGCCATATGGTGGAGGTGCGATGGTAAGCGTGCGACACTCTAAGGAGATGCAGGGTGGCATTATGCGTGCCGCATTATGTGAGGAGGAAAGATTGCATCTCCTCCTCTAGCCCAGGCTTGTCGTTGCCCGCGTCGCTGAGCACATACGAGGTGCATATGCCGCATCTTGTAGGTAATCTGTGGCGGGAGTTCTAAAGACCGAGCCGGGATGGATGATGGATTGATGCGCGCTGCTTTCCCGCGCACCATTTAGGTTTTGTAGACCAGTTGAAGCGACCTGCGGCTAGAAGCGTTTGGACCCAGGACGCAGCCGGAAATCTTCATCGTGCCAGTCTCATGGCAACGCGTGCTCGTGGGTATCGCGTAAGATCTGCTCATGTGAGTGTGTTTGTGCGTGACAACATGCTTGTTAATTTAATTAGTAATTTAAGGAGTAAGTAATTAGTAATCAGTGAACCTTTGTGTAACTGTCGATTACATCGCTATCGCTATCAATGCTTCGCCTTTTGGGCGAAACAGCGATTTTTGTTTGCTACAGTAAATCCATACCTTCACCGAGATCAAATGTTCAAAGCGTTAAATATTCTGCGAGGCGGCGCAAAGAGGTAGCCACTGAGCCACGGTTTACTTAAGCCGACTAGCTATGGGGCCGCAGGACCTCGGGAGCGTTCGATAGGGCGGCTGCTGAGGTCGACCTCCACAGCCTATTCTCTTCTCGCACTACCTGCACCTGAGCCGTGTCCTTCTTCACCGGCTCTGGAGCCGATAGTCGCGCAGCCACAAATATAATGTGCCAAAGTTACGCACCTTAAATGAAACTGCACGCCCAGCTACGACAAACACCAAAGCGAAACAATGCATAACGCAATTATTCGAGGTGTTTTCTCTGTGGACTTCTAACACCAAATTACATCTTTTTTTTTTGGTGCTGCGAGTGATAGGTATTGAAGGAGCTGGAATTGAGGCTATTTCTCTACCTGATGCATTTGTTAAATGAAAAAGCACACGGTTTTATAGTTGCAAATTACTCCTGTCGCTTTCAGTGTTCCCTGTGATTCTGTGACCTCTGCAAGGAAAAAATTTGAAGCTTCAAAGAGAGTTCTTTGTCTGCTCCTTTCCCATAATACAAACAATGCTGTATCTTGATATAGCTAAGAAATCTATATAATGCTGGTCAAGTTGCATCATTTCATGTTTATGAAAGTGTCCAGCCGCAAGGCTCGCAGCTGACTTCGAGATGGTCACATCATTCCTAGCTATGCCCATTTCAGTGTATAAAACCATATTTACTTCATCGAGGTAATTGGAGGTATATATACCTACTTTAATGTTCGCACGTGCAATACTAACAAGGGAAATTTGTACATGAAGACATTCTATTGGGTTACAAGCAAGAACGACGCTCATTTTATTATTCCAAGCAGTTGCCTTGGATTTCAGAACAGTGATGACTGCAGGGTATTCACAGCACACCTTTCTATTTAACAAATGTTTAAGTGAGAATTTCAGTGACCAACTATGTTTGTTAGCTTACTTATTTGGCCTTTCTAGCCTTATCTGCGACAGTTCATTCTCACTCTACGAAAATTCAAATAGGGCATTCAATGTTTGTGAGGCAGTTACAGAAATGGCAGCTTTCAAATTGAGCCTGTTTAAAAATTATATAGAAATTATTTTTGTGCAGTGTGCAACGGTCGCTTGACGCTACTAAAGTAAATATTTGTACAATGACTACGTTTTGAAATGCAGGGTTTGAGAGAAACCCGTCCGGTAGGGAAAATTCATGGCGGGAAATATCAAACTCTGTACAATCGTTGGAAAGGGAAAAGAAGATATCGGCCCCACTACAGGAGCCTTGTTCCCAAACTCGCTTTCTAAATTATTTAGTTTTGTAAGCAGCAGTCAGTTTTGTTACCGCCACCCATTTCAGTGATGGCATAGCCAAGCTCATGCAGAAATAACCAGCATTACTGTTGCGCATAAATACCTCGGCAGTGCAGCCTTCACGATACTATGTGCTCTTGGCAGCTAAATTTTCTCTTTTCACAACAACCTCCCAATATTAAGTTTCTCATATGCCTAGAAATTTACCAAAAGCCTACAGCAATCCAGGATCCAGAGTTCTTATAAACACCAAAATATAGGTTTGTCCCAGCTACCATTAACCTAGCTGTACAACTAAATAAATGGTTACAAGTGAACATTGCAAGATACAATTTTAAAACCTGTCGTTCTCATTTGCCAGAGTTTTCATGACGAAACAGCTCAGGTTTTAAAATTATATCTTGCACCGCGGTTTTTAAATTGTGTCAGGTATTCCTTCGATTCATGCATTGGCATGAAGATAAATGTGCATGTATAGTTGATTAGGGAAATCTAGTAAAACTTCATTTGGGCCTAGTTGGTACATGTTTCTGAACTTAAACTTACAGCGCAAACACCTATGACGAACTACAAAAGGAAGACACGACGCACACTGCCACTGACTAATAACTTCTTTATTTCTGTGTCGTCGATGCATATATAAACCCTAGGCCACACGACCGCGCAGGCGCACAGATCACATTACTGAGACCTGCCAAATTATCGTATACGCAAACGTAGGAATTCATATTCAGATGGATGCAGGGACAAAGATGTGTCACTGAGGGAATTATCGCCTTGTCTTTTTATGGGGTAGGCTTATAATGCAAGCCTCGCATGCTCATACTTGCTTTTGCCAAGAATCAACGTCCGATGAAGTCGCGCCTCAAAATTGCTGCAAGAGTTTATATGCGCAACAAGGTGCGCTCCTCTATCTACATTTTTTGTTTACATTTTGCGCATGTTCCCTTGAGCCGCTCATTAACGTAACGCCTTGTCTGGCCAACGTACGCGTTACCACATGAGAGTGGAATGGCATAAACCACGCCGACAGCGCACGACACGTATGAGGCACCATGCCGAATTTGGCATCCTCCTCTGCTGCCTCCGCAGGTGCTGGAGCATAGGTTTGAAAGCTTGTTAGGCGAAGAAAACGCCAAAGGAACACCATGCCTGCAAACAACTTTCTTGAGTTGATGGGTGACCTTCAACTCAAGACCTCCCACAACGGCATAAATGACAGGCGATAAGAGGCATATTGGTAAAAGAAATCATACATTCAAAGAAAAGGGCACTAGCATCCGTAAAACTCAGAAGCTCCGTTACCTGACACCATTGCAGTTGACATAAAGCATCCCTCGACCATGTGGTAGTGCGAATATGACGTTCAATAAAGCAACCTTCAGCCAAATACACAGCTGATATATATATATATATATATATATATATATATATATATATATATATATATATATATATGTACGTTTGCTTATTTGCGCTTTGAAATCATTCAGACTAATGGAAAATAAAGAAATTCAAAGAATGAACAGTTCTTTTAGTTGCGGTTCTTACTGGATAAGAAAGATGTACTACCGTACGCGATATATTTAAGCATCAAAACGTGATCAAAGGTGAAATATTACATATTTATACAATTCTACATTCCCCTAAAAATAGCATCATCTTGAAAATTGTGTGCTCGCGAAACTCGCGAGAATAAAATAAGTTTTGGTTGTGCCTAATATTAGCAAGGCTAAATTTTGTCTCTGTCAGTATCTACGTTGTTGTACTGCACACATCTTTTTGCAATAGAAAGTTGAAGGTTGATAGAATTAACAAGACGCTTTAGTTCGGATGCGCTTACCTTAATTTATGTAGAAGGAGAATTCATTTGTCTCGGCACCCATTGCGCCAAATTGACGGGGTTTGTTGGATTTGAAAGAAAAAGTTAAAGTGTAGTGACTCCTGGCTTCGAATTTTAAAGTCGTAGCGATGCAGGCCCCGTGTTGCAGAAAATCCGGCGTCGGCGTCCCGCGTTAGGCGTCGACTGTGCTTTCGCGAACAATAATTTCAAACCGCGCATACCCAACCACTCTTCTATCACCAAAGTCGCTCATATCTTGTATTTCATTTTTACAAATTCATTCCTTGGAATTTTGGGAGTGACCGCCCACAAACGAATGTCATGAACAGAACACCAACAGCACATACCTTTTATGTTAGTCATCTCGGACTGAAATAATAAATACTCAGTGCCCTTCCACTCTGTGACGGACGATGACCAGCGAAGCTGTGTATGTGGGCCCCTTATTGGCGAACTGCACTTACGCCGCTGGTCGACCCAGCATTGCAATATCCTCGGGTTCGGCCCACATATGGGGAGTGCTTAACACCTGCTTCCCATCCACCGCGGCTCGGCCCGGCATCGCACCATCTTCGGGATTGGCTCACGTATGCTGAGTGCTTAACGCCTGCTTCACCTCCGCCGCGGGTGATCCGCGCATCGCACCATCTCGGGCATCGGCCCGCGTATGGGTAGTGCTTGACGCCAGCTTCACCTCCACCGCGGGTCGGCCAAGCATTGCACTATCTTCGGGATCGGCCCACGTATGGAGAGTGCTTAACACCTGCCTTACCTCCGCCGCGGGTTGGCCAGGAACTGGACTATCTTTGGGATCGCCCACGTATGCGGGGTTTTTCGCTTACAACGACGACACAAAAATTTTGTTGGACGGTAGAGGTATAAAGCTTCGCCGTAAATGTTCGGAACAACAACAGGACATCGGCCCACGCAAGGGGGCGCGTTTCTACCAGAAAGCTTGCCTTCATGCATATAGTGTTCGCCGTCAGCGTTTCCTGGTAAACATTACAGTGATATGAGCTGTAGTTACGAAGAAGCGTGAAAAGCAGTCAAGGATCTTTGAATGCTATTGCGTTCCACTCTAAAAGGTGAAGCTTAAGCGTTCTCCAAATTTTTTTTATTTTGGTCATCCATTTTTTAATAAAAATTAGCAAACATTAAACATCTTTAGAAAGCGAAACCATCAGGTTTACAACTATGTAACTCAGCTACGAAAAATTGTATCACAATTTTGTAAATTACATCTAATAGTACATCTAAAGCAGACAAAAGTGATGTTACATCTGAATCTAGAAAGACGTGCGTGATATGGAAATACAACTTTTGCAGAACACTTGTACACTACTTAACGAATTCACATGAGATATGAATTCACAGAGTTAATTTGCCTTCATTGAATGACCTAAAGGATGCCGTTTACAGAAGAGCGATATCAGTTCTTCATGCATAGCTATTAATTTGTAAACATCGTCTTTCTATTCTTTACGAAGTATCAAATTTTGGAAAAATATTAACAAAGTTCAGGCGTTAAATCGAAATTCCGATAGCAACAGTCACTGAAATTTGTATTTTTCTCTCAAATGCAAGAAATGTCATTAAACTCGGTCCACGGGTTATACCTGAGAAAAGCGTTTCTTCGTTTTACATGCATTTGAATAGGCCGCGTCTGTGTTGGGCCCGAGGTAAAGATTCCTCTTAATGCTTAACTTTTTCCTTCGCATTTTTTTACATCACCTGCATTCTTTTTGATTGTTTCGGTTACTGGGAAAATAAGGCGTCTCGCCGGAAATGAGGAGTATTCTTTTTCTTAGAAATTAAAGCGTGATTTTCACGACTGCATATATAACCGCAGCAACCACTTCTTTATTGCAACGCATTTCAGTAAAATCGGCTAGCTGACAAATTTACCAGAATATTTATAAACTTCAAATGCAATTCTCTCCAGAAGCTCCTAGAAAAGCCTTCCTCTTAGAGGAGAATTGCTTGCTTTTGTGAGCCCTCTGAATGTAGAAGTTGCTGTAACTTAAGTGCTCGCGTTAACTGCATTGCAGTTGTTGACTAGCGTGCAACAAACTAATCGGAGCTGAGAATTATATTTTGTGCATGCGAATGTATCATTATTTATTTTGCAACAGGACTGCTTGTTGGCCTAGCTGGTGCTTGCTAAAACACAGGTTTTTCGTGACAAGTTAAAACACTCAAGAAGGAAGTTACCTGGAAGACAACGCGGGCGGCGACGCGTGTTCAAAAAGAAAAAGCACACTGGTGGAGCCTACTTTTCATATTTCAGACAATGTTTCCATGGTAACATTGCAGTAACACGATTTATGTTGAAAACGTGGCACCATATATGCGATAATTAAAACGTCGCAAGACGTCGGGGCGGTTTATCACGCTTTCGCGTGGTAACAGCAGTTGGTAATCTTGTATACCACAAGAAAGAAAGTGCGTTTGAAGTATACTTCATAATTTTTGCTCATATGTTACTAATTAACATTTTTAAAGATATCTTGCTTTCCAATACACAACGTTCCCCCTTTCACTCTTTTTACGCTGTTAGTGACTAGCTAGAATCATTGGCTTAATAGTCGGTACTAAAGCGTTCAGCTTGAAGCAATTTTTCACAATCATACAAGAAAATAAATGAATCTAGCTTCAATGTGCATTTCATGCTTTGCGATATTGTTGACGTTAAGTGAATGCTCTACTTACTAATTTAAAGCGTCTTTCACTTGAAGGCACAAGCAATCAGTTAAGGTGCCTTTGCTTATTGGCGCTGTTTCCTTATGGGGTACGGCGAAGTTCTTGCGGCCCTGTAACATTGCCAAGCAACGGTAAAACATGTTCTGCTGCTTCCGAAGAAAGCATATCTTTCCAATAATCATGCAAACGGTATCATATCGCATATAATTGCTGAATAAAGATACGGTTTTATTGTGACGCTCATTGTCATTAAAACTGGCCTATCCTATCAGTGGACTGTGCCCACGCTAAACTATATCCACCCACGTTAGACAACTAATGACAAAAGCGAGAAATAGTGAGTGCAGAAACTTGTAAACCAGTACAAAAATGATTCTTGCCTGGTATCTTTCATTCATACAGCCCTCAAATACTAAGCCTTATTAAGTCATGTCATTTTGGAGCTAGTAAGCCTGCCACATTTTCTCTTTTTCCCTGTTGTATGCGCACTAAATGAGCTTGTGTCGATAGTATTTCATGATGTCATTAGATATTTTCTCTTTTCTCGTTATTTTTCTCTGACTAAAATTTGGCAATTGCCGGCCTTTTAATTGAGTGGCCAGAGATCCTATATTTCACGGCTAATAAAGAAAAAGCCTGCCACCTTTTTGTTTGATGGCCATTGGTCTGAAAGGCAAGGTGGACTGAAGCTTTGACTAGTGATATCGCTGCTCCATTGTGCTTCAAGTTGCGCGTAGAAAAGGTTGCAGTACAATGAACTGAATGTGTTACAAAGAGATTGTTTAGAACTTCAGAAATGCAGGGACG
Source organism: Dermacentor variabilis (assembly GCF_050947875.1). NCBI lineage: Eukaryota > Metazoa > Arthropoda > Arachnida > Ixodida > Ixodidae > Dermacentor > Dermacentor variabilis. The sequence continues at coordinate 107,681,897 of NC_134573.1, forward strand.
CGATTCTCTGGCGATGCCTTTTGTTGGATTTTATGTTACATTTACCGGCCTCAGTTCAGGGCTGGCTGATCCCGTCGAAAACGGGGGTGGAGCGTTGCTCTGACCTCTGACTGTGTGCGAACAACGTGAAAAAGAGTAGCATCAGAAAAAGCATGGCTACAAAATCGGGTTACACTTTCTCTAAAACTGATGGCCGTTTTTTCTACTTGTTTAGCTAGGGACGAGCGATTCATTAATTACACCTTCGTGCCAACCGATGTGTAGCGTTGATCCTCTGAACATTCGCTAAACACATTAAAGCAGTACAACGCTACCACCTGTCAAGTTCTTTAAATTCCATTATAGCAGCAGTAACACAGCCTCTGAGGCACGAACGGGGTGCTGTGTTCCAAGTTTCAATGGGCTGTTAAAGGTTAAAGGTGTTAAAGGTGAGGTGGTTAAAGGGCTGTTAAAGCGACATTGTTCGAATATGGACGCTATTCTAAGATTAATAGAACGATATTATTGCCAAGCTAGCACCGGTGAATGCTATGGACTAAGGCAGGGCTCTTTTTCAAGACAGGGTGTTGCATCTGCATTTTATTATTAGTTTTTTTTGCCGGCGGGCGAACTGCTGAAGCGAGAATCACTTTGTGGCGCGTAAGTATACTTGCCAGGCATAGTAGAATGTACAACAGCAAGTTAACAAAACTCAATGCCTAGCGAAGTATTAGCGATGCGACTACACGTTTTGTGCCTAGCTAAAGAGCAGAATAGGAGACGCATGGTGCCACGCTGGCACAGAAGGTGTCTTTGTGTGCTCCTCTAGCACATCCCTGGAGGAAAGTAGCGTTAACTAAGTGAGTACCACGGCAAAGCATGCCGCCCCAAGGGCACGCTCCTTTTGTTAGGCGCGGATAAGTTGCTTCATACTCGCGAGGCGTAGCTATCGGATGCTAAGGACCTCCTCGAACGCTTCTCTTGCTGCTTTTTTTTTTTTTGCTATGTACAGGGACCAGAAAGGAGACGCTGTGGCAGGAACGCCATAATACGTAATGTTGCCGCCATAACTACAAAGTAAATGCCGCGTGAGTGCTGATGCTGCAGCCGCTCGCATTTGAGCTCACCAAGCCCTCAGATCCCCCCCCCCTCCCCGACGCCTCCTATTCCCTATGGCAGTCGCTATACACCAAACTAAAACCTCTCTTACATTCTCGTCCATTTACCCCTACATGCGCCTTGCATAAGATCTTGCGAAAAAAATAAAGATGTCGGGTAGAAAGGAGCATTAGAATATCGATTTGCGATCCACAAGCTTGTAGGTACTTCTTTCTTTCTTTTTTGGCGGACTCCCTTTACGAGCTAAAGAAACTCTCGTGCGAGGAAAAAGGTGGTGATTATACTCTGATCGTATCTATTTTCGCCAAAACATGTGAGGCCTTCGAAGAAACGCATCTTGGAGTTTGCTTTATACTGTTCCTTTCGCATCACCCTTTTATATACGCGCGAAGTATACTAAAGGACACTTTTTCCTCTTTCGTCTTGAAAGGAGTGCCTGAATTCTTTTGGTCAGATTACAGAACGTTGGAAAGTTTATCCAGCGCACTAGTTCCTCTTGAGAAACACCCATTCACGTTACAAATGTGCATGCCGTTTTAATGAATGGATGAAACCACGTTAATTGCACATTAACATGCGCCGAGGGCACTGCGGTGGAAATGGCCGGGGTATTATTGCAAAAGGGGAAAGGTGAGGCTGCCTCCGTTTTATTAACGAACGTCCTGAAGGCAACTAAGTGGGGGCCGCATGACTCTTGTGGCTGTGGCTCTTGAGGATTGTAGTGTTTACACTATCACAGCCCCGCAGGCGACCTCCACATACGAGCACCTGCATTTTTGTCGCATATAAAGAGCAAGCAAAGCACGTGGGACACACACAAACTGTGAAATTCTGGCGCAGCGGTGCCGGGCGGGATGCGCGCAAGCGAGCGCCATCTAGTGGTGTTTCAAGAAACCAAGTGGCATGCGCGGCAAGACCATTACAGCAACGCCCGGAAAGTCCGGAGAAGAGGCAAAGAAAGCTTCGTTTTAAAAACAGCTTACGCGCATTTGCAAACGCTTTGTTGCACTGGTGAGGATTCAAAGATACTGAGGCACAATGGTGTTTTATTTGATGCTCACACAGCGTCTTCAAAGCGAAGCTTACTTTGCCTGTTCTGCCGACTTTCCGCCCACTGCTGCATTGGTTTTGCCGCGCATGCCACTGGCTTTTTTGCAACAGCACCAGATAGGGCTCGCCTGCGTATATCCCGGAACCGGGTAAGATGTCATGGCGCATGGACGTGTTCTTCCAGGGCTCCGTGGCGGTGACAAAATCATATAATTTTTGTGCATGGTTTGAGCTTGCTTCCGTTTTTGATTTGATGATTTTTTTACCCTTTAAATAATCATTCGGCAGTTTTCTTTTTTCTCTTACCTTTTTCTTGTTCACAGGTGTGTTTCGTGTATATTTGGTTTTGCAGGATAGTCAGAGCATTCTTTAGCGCCACGTACTTCAACACGTGCAACCGAGTGGGACGTTAAGTATTGATAGCCTTGAAATAGTAGCTTGAAAGCGGCTTTAGTGAAAGTGGCATGAGTGGTTTTATTGTGTGTACTTTGGTATCGGGAATATTGCTTTAGTAGGAAAGTTAGAGAATGGCCTCGTGGTTGAACACGTGCGAAAATATGGCATACATTAAGCCTGTGCGGTATTGATTGCGTTTATAACATTGGTGAGAATTACTTTGCGGCATCATAAGGATTTAGATACTGTGCATGTCGGTTTTGCTTAGAAGGCACCTGCTCTGCATTATTGTAGTATTAGAGCATTATAGTATTTGCATTAGAAAAAGCTGTGCAATACATGGCAAGAAAGCCGGGAAAGCGTGCCCTGTTCGGGGGTCCCTCAAGGCAGGCGAGGGGAAAGATGAGAATGGAGAGGGAATCGAGTCAATTGGAACACACTTTGATGTGGATGCTAGGCTGAGGAAAATGGAGGCTTTCCAGGATGAGCTTGTCACAGAACTGTTTGTTGGCCTAGTTGGTGCTTGGTAAAAGACATAGTGCAGTTTCTGCGAATCAAACAATCCATATGCAATGCGTTTTCTGTGGATGTTGAGGATCTGTTTTATTCAATTCCACATAATGCACTTTTTGTTGCGGTAAAGATGTGCATAGAAGCAAGCGGCATCATAGCTTTTCAAAATGCCGCCGGTGTTACGCTTGAGAACTTTTTAACATTATTGGAAGCATATCCTAGTAGTACCTTTATTTGCTTTGAGAAACAGCTTTTCTTGCAAAAACGCGGCATTTGTATCGGTTCGCGTATTGCGCCAATGCTGCGCAACATATTCTTATCTAGTGTTGACCGCCTGCTCGAAGAGGCTTTTAAACTGGACAGTACTTTAAACATTTTAAATGTTTTTAGATACACGGACGATTTCTTAATCCTTTTTTAACAGACACGGCTCATTGAAGCGCTGCGATGATATTTTAAACATATTTAGGGACAATGGTAAAGGGCTTTCGTTTACGTATGAAGTGCCACAGCATAAAACGCTGTAATTTTTAGATTTCAGATTAACCTTTCATGATGGAGAAGCGTGTTGGAAATATTTCCCACGTGCCAAGAAAGGATTGCTGCCGTATCATACATGCCATTCCAAAATTGTCAAGCGAGGAATTGCTATGCTCTGCCTGGAGTCTGCCCTCGAAAAATCGTGTACACACACGATGCAGGCCTCGTTCAATAATCAGATTAAGCGACATAAAGCAGCACGGTTCCCTGATTCGTTGGTGACCTAAGCCACCGAAAGCCTTTTACGGAAGGTTAAAGGTACCAGCGCCACAAGGGAGGAAGAAGGAGCCAGAACCGTAAGACCTGCAGTGAGTCCTTATGTTCATAAGGTCGCCCATAACTTCAGGAAGGTGGCAGGCCGGTATGGTGTACCCATAGCTTTTTCTGACCCCGTCAAACTGGGTGAACTCTGTTCAAAAACCACACGCGAGGAGACCTGTTCGCAAGGCTGTGGCAAGAAACACAGCACGTCCTGCGGGAGACCATACACCATGCGCTATGGGCATGGTGTATGAAATTCCCCTTGAGTGCGGGAAGCCCTACATAGAATCGACTGGACGCTGCATAAATGAACGAGCAAGGGAACACGAACTAAATCTATTGAAAGAGGGCGTGGCACATTTGCCTGCGCAGTGCAAGGTCTGCATGTGCAAACCACGTTTTTCTGAGATTAGGATTGTTGGCAGAAGTAGATTTCAAACAGCTCGTGAGCTAATGAAAGCTTACTATATAAAAAAAGAAAGGTATAAATTGCATTAGTGGTACATCTATGGTGCTCTATAAATCGGAAACTAGATTGTTTGACCGCTGGGTAACGTAGATCTGTGAACAGCCAGCTTAAGCGTGTATGTGTATATATTTATATGCATGGGTCACCGCCCAAATTAAATCAGTTGGAAGTGCCGCCCGTGTTGTCTTTATGTGTATTCCTTTTGTGTGTGCTCAATTGCGGCAAAAACATGTCTATGAGCTTGTCAGACAGATCGAAGAGCTCAAAAATGAGCTAAATATGGAGTTTGATAAACGAAAAGTAGCGCAAGAAAGAGTTTAAGCAGTCGAGAAAAAACTTAACAGGGCCGCCATTGTCAACGACAATAGTCGTGACAATAGAACGCAGTCCCTCGACATGACAGGAGAGGGAGTGCCAGTAAAGTACGCGGAATGCGTGCAACGTGGTGAGAGGATAGCTGGAAAGAGCGCGACCTACCTTGAGGCCGCCGCGCGAAAAAAGAAGGAGCGCAGATGTCAATGCCCCTTGCAAAATGCGAATCACGAGGAAAAGTAAAAAGGGAAGCAGGGAGAGGAAGGCGAGAGTGAAATTGTGATTCTCGCTGGCGACTCCAAGCTGGCTAGGTGCTCAGAGAGAGAGTGAAAGGCGATATTATGGAGAGAGTGAAAGGGGATAAAAGAGTGGTGATGGGGACATTTCCAAGCCGAACACTGGGTTCTGTGATGTTGCGAGCAAAAGCCAAGCTCGGGGAAAATGACCAGCAGTACAACCTTGTCGTAGGAGCAGGCGGGCTAAATGACGTCCTAAGCAGGAAAGGGACGGGACTAGCTCAGCGTTTGGCGAAGGGGGCAGACGGCTTGCGCGAGCTGTCGCCTCAGGTGCAGATCCTGGAGTGCACGGCGCCGGAGGCCCCTCTACGTGACAATCACGTAGAAAGAGCCGTAATGGCTGCTAATGAGGCGATATGGAAAACGAGCCAGGAGAAAGGTGTCGAGGTCGTCGAAGTAAACAGGAAAGTGAAAAGGTGTGGTGGTTTTGAACGAGACGAGATCCATTTCAATTACAGGCTTGGACGAGAAGAGCGCTCGCGACTTGTTGGTCGCGCTGTTGCTACTTTAGGGGGCCCATGGGCGCTCACGAGGCCACAGTAGGTAGTAACGAAGAAGGTCCCCTAAGGGAACCTCAGAATAGCATCGCCGTCGATAACAGAAAACGGAGGAAAACAAAAAAGAGAGCTCGCCTTGCAATACACTAAATCATCATGCAGGACCGCAGAAGAAAGGAAAATTGGGTAGAGATTGAGGAGCAGTTTAATTTTGGTTGCAGAAACGCACCTTAGAGACTTAGAAGAGCCGCCAGTGATTGAGAATTATGTTTGGGAAGGGTGCAACAGAACTAAGTTGGAAAGAAAGGGAGGGGAAGTTGGAATGCTCATCCATTAGGGAGCCAAATGGAAAAGAGTGAATTCAAAATGTCGAGAGCATCTTTGCTTATCAGGTACAAATAGTGGAGAAAAAGCTTGGCTGGGCGTTACGTATTTGTGGGTCGGAAATATTTGTACAGAGAAGAATAAATAAATAGTGGAATGCTTAGGTGCTGATATGAAGGGTTTTGGGAATGATGCTGAAATAATCTTATTAGGTGACATGAATGCCCTCATACAAGATCTTCATGGCTATACCGACAACAACGGGAAGTCAATGCTAGATCTTTGTGTGCAACATAACCTCGTTATTGTGGATAAAGGGCCTAAGTGTAAAGGACAGATCTCGTGGGAAGTGGGAAACCGGCAATCGAACATTGATTACTGACTGATGATCGAAGCAATTAATGATAAGTTGAGAGAAACGGTCATTGACGAGGAAGGGTATAGCAGCATAGGGAGTGACCATAAAAGCATCATTTTGAATATAGGATATGTAGTTGCGAAAGAGAGCAAGGAGTGCAAAATGGTCAGTCCAAAATTTAATGCTTAACAAACACCAAATATAGTCACAAGAGTCGAGGAAGAACTTGGCAAATGGCAAAATTAAGAGTGGGATTATAGTGAGCTTCTAAGTGTAATAACGGCAGAAAAACGGAAAGAGAAACATGTTCGGGTTGGAAAAGAGAAAAGAAACCGAAAGGCTGGTGGAACAGGGAGATACGAGAAACGATCGCCGAACGAAAGAAAGTATCCCGAGAGCACAGGCTGGCAAAGAATGCGCAGTTGCCGCAAGATGAACTGGCCAGTAAATAGGAAATATACCGGGAGAAAAAGTCTATTGTTCAAATAGTGGTGCAAGCAACGATAAAAGGTGAAAGCGAACGCTGATTGTCTGAAATACGCTAGAAAAAAAGGCCGCAGCTATATTTTGGAACCAGATTAAATTATTAGGCAGGAAGTCAACAACAATAGAAGAAAATATCCTAGACGAAGATGGAAACAAACTCGAAGGAGAAGCGGCATCAGATTACATACAAAAAACAACAGCGAAATCTTTCCAAGGCAATGACGTGGCTGTATTTGAAGAAAGAGGAGCATGGAAGAGAACCAGATGGAAAACGAGCTGGTGCTCAAATACTGCAACTGGAAGAAAGCCGAAGAGAAAATTCCTAAGCGCACAGCCATAGGGTCAGACTAGGTTCCCGTTAGGATGATTAATGAACTAGGACCAAAAAGGAAGGAAGATCTCGTGAAAGCAGTGGAAAAAACTTCAAAAGATAGACGAATACCAGACAGTTGGCTACAAAGTGGAATGAATTTAATTTATAAAGGTAAGAGGGAGAAAGATAGAATTTATTCGTATAGATTGCTGACCATTACAAGGGTAATATAGAGGTTAAGAATGCAGGCTCATTAAAGGGAAGCAAATTAAAGGTGTAAGCGTGGGCAGAGAATAATGGCATTTTGGGAGAACTTCTGAATAGCTTCATAATAGGCAGGCGTTTAGATTATAACTTATTTGTTCTTGCTCATTGAATCGAAATATCAAAAATAGAAAGCAGACCGTTATATAGGGCCTTTTTAGACACTACAGGAGCCTATGACAACGTAGACCGGAACATTTTGTTGGATATTCTGGAAAGGGAAGGCTCAGGTGACCATTGTCTATAGATGTTGAGAGAGATTTACCTAGGAAATACCGTTTGCATTAAATGGGAACGGATGAGGATCGAGGAGAAAGTTGATATCAACAAAGTTGTGAGGCAGGGGTGCCCTTTAACCCCACTGCTGTTTATGATGCACTTGGTGAGGACAAAGACGGTGCTAGAAGGAAGTAATATCGGGTTTAATCTCTTATACAAACAGGCGGGTACAGTAGTAGAGCAGCAGCTACCAGGTTGATTTGATGTGGATGATATTCTGTTGTTGGCTAACAGGCAAAGTGATTTGAAACGTCTGGCTAATATCTGTGGAGAGGAAGGCGATAATTTAGGTTCGCAATTTAGTGCTAGAAAACAGGTGTTATGATATCCAATGAAAAGAGTGCACAGACAGTAGCAATACAGGGCCAGGAAATACCTCAAGTAGAAGAATATAAATATCTTGGTATGTGGATAAACGAAGGCATTAGCTATATTGAAACAAAGGAAAAGAAACAATAACAGTAAATGGGAAGAGAAATGCGGTTATAATGAAACACAGAGCGCTATGGAGATACAATAGGTACGGGGTTCCCTGGGGTATGTGGAAAGGATTAACGGTTCCAGGAATTGCTTTTGGAACTGTGGTTGTTTGCTTGAAATCAGGGGTACAATGAGGACTCGATGGCGACCAAAGGTCAGAGGGACGCCTCAGATTGGGCGCTCACGAGAAGACTACAAATAAAGCTGTGCAGGGTGATATGGTCTGGACAAGTGTTGAAGTGAGGGAAGCTCACAGTAAAACTGATTATGAAGAACGACTGAGGAATATGGAAGAAAGTAAATGGGCTGGGAGAGTGTTGAGGTATTGGTAGAGAAAAAAACATTGAATCGCAGTTTAAAAAAAATAACTAGGAAGCTTACCAGCAAGAATGCGGCCTAGGGTGAGCAATAAAGCAACAAAGAACGTCAAGCGGAAGGTCAGAGAGGCTTAATAAACCGCATGGATGGCAGCAATGGAAAAGAACCCTGCCATCAGGAACCACTTAAGATGGAAAAACAAAATCAGGAAAGAAACAATTTATGACAACTCTAAGGGAAGCTCATTTTTTTTCGAAGGGAGACCAGGATGTCTTAGAGCCCGCACCTATAAAGCGAGATGTAAGAAGGAAGAAGCATTTGCTTGCTGCGGTGAAGCTAGGGAAATGATGGAGCATGTTTTATTAGAATATGAAGGCCCGGTAGTCGATTTAGGCCCCCCTGGACTCCTGAAGCCCTTGGGTTCAGTGAGAGCAGGGGGAAAGTAAACATGTCCGCAATAGAGATTAGTGAGGGGCGATAGTAAGATTGGGGTAAGAAAAGTAGGGAAATGTCAAGAAACGGAGGTGTACAAAGACAACGTTCACAATATGGGGTCAGGAAATTTGGCCATGGGAGTTCACCATGCGCTTTTTCTTTTCTTTTTCTTTGTTTACCTTCTTTAACCTGAGTAGGACATTAGGCAGTGTAATAGCAAGAGCTTGGTGGTGCAACCCACCGCCCAGTTCCAAAGGTGACGCTCATAACACCCATCCATACTTCCACCTGGCCGGCGCTTCCGCACCAGCGTTCCAAAGTTTGTGCGTATTGCACGGGCTATTCTTGCCCTCCGATGCGACAACAATACAGGTGCTGGTCTGCGTAGGTCGCCTGCCGGGCCGCGATAATGTAAATATTACACTCAACCAGAGCCTGAAAAGAGCGCGCTTTTATCTGGCGTCTCAAGAGCGAGCTGGCCACGTATGCAGAAAGAGCACGTAAACACACGCGAGAGTAATGGTTCCAAAGTGTGCATTCAACGTCGAGGACACCGAGGCCCCAACACTCTCGTATTAGACTAAACGTTTAAGAAATTGCACGTGCTCCACCAACATCACCGCTAATTACCGCCAAAAGCAAACAGCATGGAAAGCTTCGCTTCTATCGATCGATTCCCAGTGATTGGAACCCGCCTGTTTTCTCCGACTGGAAACCTAAAGGGACACCCCCCCCCCCTTCAGTTAAGAGAAACACTAAATGTAATGAAGAAGAAGAGCACAAGGACAAGGCCAGCCATATCGTCTGTTCCGTGCTTGCAGTGGAACCAGTGGGTCAGCCGGATCGCCAGTGCTTAGCACGAGCGCGAGCCATTCGGGCAACCAGCTGCTCCTGCTCTGCGTGACCTTCCTTCTCGATTACGAACAGACGCTACCAACTGAACTGTCTAAACACTCCATTACATAGGTTTAGACTAATAAACTAGTCGAAAGGAATTTACCCATCGTTTATTGTGTGGTAATAGCTATATTATCAAAAGAGATCAAGATCGATGTTTCATTTAATTTAATGTCGTGCAGAAAGCTCATCGCCGGAACGTCAATGTGATGTCAGGGATTTAAAAGCATTTGACATATTTCGGTTGTTGTTACTAACTAAACGCACTTGAAACGTACTACTTTCAGCGTTTGGCTCTCTAAGAACACATTGTAGTCCATGTTTATCGACAAAAGGTTTACAAGGCCCGAGCTGACGCTGTAAATATCCATGACATCCCAGTGAGCTGGTGTGTTAACTTCAAGGCGTCGCGCCTCTCTTTCCGTGTTGCGTCTTTTCTGGCTTACCAAGCGAGAAAACGCTCGGTTTAAGCACTCGGTATTAGAGTGACATATTGATGACCTCGAATGGTAATTTACTAATACAATAGTTCTCGTCTTTAGAGCCCCTTTAAGATTTCTCCGGCTTCTGAAGTGCTATCTACGCCATAGAAAAAAAAAACACTGCCCTATAGCAATTATAAAATTAGAACACCACAAGTCCGACTTATTCCTCCAGATCCCCTCCATGTCGTTTATAGCAGAACTAGAAGTTTTATATAATAGTGTGTTTGTGCAGGTTGGCTTTCTGACGTTTTTCAGCCAGCTAGTTGCATGCGTTCGAGCACTACGTGCACAGTGAGAGAGAGAGAGAGAGAGAGAGAGAGAGAAACGGAAGAGAAGAAACAGGTAGGCTAACCTAAAGCCCCTTGATAATTAGAAAGTAGCAACTCTATCCTCCCCGCGCTGCTTCCCTCCTCAATTCTCTTCGCCCGCCGGCCACGCGCGCTGCGCATGGCAAGCTTTTTCTCCTGGGCTCACGCGGACGGTCCGCAGCATTCTATGGAGGCACGTTATTTTAGGCTAGTTGCGTGCCCCAGTGGTGTTGAAAATATTGAGAAATGCTGATAGCAGCACTCATAATGCTGAAGGCAACGAAAGTTGTTTTTTTTTCTTAAACCGAATGAACAGGGTATACTGATGCAATAGGAGCTTTTAGACGAGTTCTGTACTCCAGACAATTTTTCTGCCACATGATGAGATGCTTTACTTTGTGCGTCTGATGTAGTATTGCTTCTGGCACATCCCTCTGCGTGTGGCTTATGAAGCGAAAGCCTTGGATGTGAGGTATAGGAAATATCACGTGACCCAAGGAAGGCCAGAAGCCAACCTGTTCAGCCGCCTATGAGAGATGAATACTGATTAGCAAAGTTAATTAATCATTGATTAGTGACCGGATTAAGATGGATTAAGATGTATTAAGGAGTATTAAGGTGTACTAAGGTGGAGTAAGGTTGATGAAGCTAAATTAGTTTGGATTAAGGTGCATTAAGGAGGACTATGGTGAATTAGGGTGGATTAAGGAGATTTAAGTTCGGTGAAGGAGGGTGAAGCTGGATTAAGGTGAAATACGTTGCAGTGCTAAACATTATTGCCTGCAGAATATTCTCTGCATTACTACATCATGACCACATTCATGATTGATTGCTCAACATTCGTAATCAAAGCGCATTGATGCAATGATTTCAGCACGTGTTGAATCGATGGAAAAAGTTTCCCCACAGAACAAAAGCGCAGAAAGGTGATTTAAAAACATTCGCTAATAGAGCGAAGGTTCCCCAACCTCCGCCCAGATGTCGACATCAACAGCAAGCGTGCGCGATCATATGATCACCCTGAGCACATTACCTGTATCCGCGAGAAAAACAAATAACAATAATCGCCCACTCATAACTGCATGGAAGTGCAGTTTAGAGCAAATTTTTAAAAAAGAATCCAAGGTTTCCTTAGGTAAGAGACGCGAATGTTAAATCTTGTAAAGCCTACTGTAATTCAGATCATTCCACTTCCATCAACCCTAATCCACTTTAATCTATCCTAATCCACCTTAATCCACATGTTCCTCCTCAATCCACCTAATCGGTCTTAATGCTCCTTCATCAACCCCAATTCACCTTAATCCACCCTAATCAACTTTAATCCTCCTTAATCCACCATAATATGCCTTAAGTCTTGTTCATTCACCCTAATGCTCTTTTATACACCTTAATACATCTTAATCCATTCTAGTCAATGGCCCTTAATTAACCGAAATTCACCTTGATGCACTCTAATCTACCTTAATCCATCCTAATCCACCTTAATCTTCATTCAGCCACCTTAATTCACTGTAAGCGTCCTTAATGCACCTTAGTCCTTGTTCACGCCCCTTAATCTAATACACCTTAATCACCATTAGTTCAATCACTAATGAATCATTAATTAACTTGCCCAATCAATAATATCTTATACACGGCTGGATATGCTTTGTTAAGAACGGCCCGATGACGTGTAAGTTTTGCCTGCCAGTTGCGACAGCTGGTGTCAACTTTTCCTGGAGCGCCGCCGCAAACCTCTAGCCACGGCGTCACTAAGTCGACTGTGTGGACAATACGCGCGTCTTCGACTCTCCGTCGCTGGAGCCGAGTTTGACGAAGCAGGCTTTGTGCCAAAACCCGCCACCGCGGACCTGATCTGCTATGAGCGGGGCAGTTGCCACGGGAACGTCGACGGAGGCCCCTTCCCACGCGCCGGCCACGACGCAAGACAATGGGCAGCCGGCGCGCGCGCTGCGGGGGTCAGCTCGGGGAATAAAATGCCCCTACGGTGCCTGGTCGTCTCACCTACGGTGCCTGGTCGTCTCGCCTACGGTGCCTGGTCGTCTCACCTACGGTGCCTGGTCAACTTGTCTACGGTGCGTGGTCGAACGTTTCTGTCACCTTGGGATCGATTGAGGACCGAGTGTTTATACACCGCTGTTGTGCGGCTGTTCAGGACACTCTCTCAAGCAGTCATGTTAGACTGATGCACTCTCTCAAGCAGTCATGTTATACTGATGTACGTTCTCAAGCAGGCATGTTAGACTGATGTACTTTTCTCTCGCAGTCATGCTAGACTGATGAACTGCATGTAGATACTGTAAATAAACCCATATTCCTCGTTCTCGATGAGAAGCAGTCCTTCCCTTCAACAACGTCCTCAGCGTGGATAAGTTGGACGACGGCATGGCCAGTTACCATATAATTCAAGCCCGACTCCAATCTTGACAACTGATTACGAGCGATGGGATTGAGCCCCCAATCCTAACAGCTCTGTGTCACTTCTGGCCTTCCTGAGTCACGTGATATTTTCTGTTCACAACGCGACCTTGAAACTGAGATCTAAAGGCAATGAGGACTAGCTAGTGCTCATCGCCTGCGATAGCACGGGTATACTTGTTACTAATTTTTGCAGGGCTTGCATTCATTGTATGACTGACGCACACATCGAGGTAAGCTGAAAATAATAGCTCCGCTACAAGTCGCTATTTCAATTTTCTGTAAAACAGGCAACGGATCCTAGCAATCGCGAAAAGTGCGATCGAGAGGTCGTGTCTTCGCACAAAATGTTGACAACGGAAAGCATAATCTATAGTGCTGCATTTCTGACTGAATAGCATAACTTGGCGATGTGCGAGGTGATGCAGTCCACGCAGAATGTTAAGCATACTGAGGACAACCCCATTTTTATGCAACTTACAAATTGCCGCAGCAAAAACGCTGCCGAGTAGGCCGGAAGAATAAAAAAAAATACCATTAGGGGATGCTTTGATATGAGCAATAAGAAAGACGACTGCTTTCATTGTGGTATCATAAAAACTACATAACCATCTTCAGGCACCTTGTTGCAATTATATTCTCAACGGCACGGCATAGCGCTAGCACAGAGCGCAGGAACCACAGCGTACAACGTTCGCTAACGCCAAGCTGAAGCGCTAAGCTCAGGAGAAAAATGGTGCAGACGAAAAAAAATACACACAAGCAAAACGCAAGATCCGCGCATTTTGAAGGGCAGTGACAGGAAGACCAATCGTAGTGAAGAAAATCGGGCGCAAGTCCGTTTTCTGCGGGGGGGGGGGGGGGACGCGCAAGGGGTGAGGAGGAGGCGAGGACGTCGCGCGGCGGCGGCAGAGTTCAAAGAGTGGCGGTACTTTCAAATTATCAAGGGACTTTAGATTCGTCAAGGACATGCATAGTTAGCTGCACTACACTTGGGGAAGGGGCGCGTTGGAAAGATGGAAATGAAAAAGGAAATATAATGCAAATAAAATAGCGCAGTGAGTATGAACACAATAGCAGATGAATGTTCGCTAGCGTGTGCAGCACCCGCCGTGGTTCTTTAGTGGCTATGGTGTTGGCCTGCTAAGTACAAGATCACGGGATCGAATCTCGGCCACGGCGACCGCATTCCGATGGGTCCGAAATGCTAAAACAGCCGTGTTCTCAAATTTAGGTGCACGTTAAAGAACCCCAGACGGTCTAAAATTCGAAAGCCCTCTTCTACGGCGTGCCTCATAATCAGAAAGTGGTTTCGGCACCTAAAACCTAATAATTTATTCTTCTAACGGGTACAGCATTCGTACAGGCAAGTCGCCTTTCAGAAGCGCAGTACGGCTTTTGTGGCCTTTTGCGTGCAAAAGTAGTTAGGATAAGGTCCCACGATCTCTTCCTCCTAGTACGGCATGCTATCCAGGCCGCTGAGACGAGCTGACATAGCGCGCCACTTAAATGTCAAAAGAACTGCGATGGCACTGAATGTGCTCTTTTGTTTCCTCACGCCACTAATAATCGCAAGCAGCACTGCTGGATATTTCTATCAGGCATGTCTACTGGCGTTCGTATGTGTGACGTCCAACCACACGCGACACGGTATTAAAATTGGTGCACGACGAGAGGCTTCCCGTGTCATGCGCAGTAGCGAGCAATGGTCGAGAGAGCACGAGCGGGATTTGGGAGATACCTGGTGAATTCCACAGAATAAAAGTGGTGTGGCGAGCAAGTGACTGATGTATGCCGCGTATATAGCTCGTTACGGAGACAGAAGCACTCACCCTGTCAATGAGCTCGCGTATCATGCCGTTCCACTCGCCCGAGGCGTTGCTGCCGTAGGCGTTGTCCTTGACCAGATGCATTTCGTACCGGAAACCAATCTTTTGCGCCAGCGCGTCCATCAGGTCCACCGCGAAGCCCTCGAAGCGGTCGTTGCCCTTGCGCAGGTGGGCGTCCTTCTTCAGCATGGTGTACGGCGGATTCTGCGCGACCCATTCCAATAAGAGGGAGTATGTGCCACGGAATCATCGCTGACGCTTATGGCCTATATGTGGCTTACAGAAAACTTGCGATGAGTGCGGCGCCAGACCACAACATCTCGGACATAATTTTCGTACACACTATTCTAGTGCGAGCCGGCTGAATCAGAAGTGACTCTGAGCATACTTCACCTGCTTTCTGTTCATAAGGGAGTTTTTGGTCTAGCAAGACGGTGTCGGCAATCTGAAACCCGCCTTTAGCTGCACCATGCGAACATTATTATGCTGAACCAAATGGTGGGGTGACCCAAATGACTTGTTCTAACACGCAAGGGTCATCGTTACGTGCGCTCGCGAATTTAACCCCTCAAACCGAGTCGATCTGCTTTTGTCGGTTCAGGTGGCGCTGTAGTGGACACAACGAATGGAGATGACTCCTTGTGGCC
Source organism: Dermacentor variabilis (assembly GCF_050947875.1). Classification (NCBI taxonomy): domain Eukaryota; kingdom Metazoa; phylum Arthropoda; class Arachnida; order Ixodida; family Ixodidae; genus Dermacentor; species Dermacentor variabilis. The sequence continues at coordinate 107,697,173 of NC_134573.1, forward strand.
CAGGCCGAGTTGTGCACGCTACAGGTAAAAATAAGTCACCGATTACAGTTAAAATTGCTACAATAAATATGTAAATAACCAAAGTTACTAATTACTGCTTCATAAAGGTAATCGAACAATTACTGAAACCTAATCAATTACTACTGCTCTACTTTACCTCCAATTTCGAGCGCCCGATCATTTCTTTGCTAAATAAAAAGGTTGTTTCCTACATGGTTTGGACTCAAAGGGAACGGCTCTCACTTAGAGAAATCCTGCCGTTTGGCAGTGCCGCACATCGAACATGGGATCTCGCGTCAAATACGTAATGTGCGCTGGTATGAAAATTAAGAATATACTTCAAGATTATGCACAAGGCGCTCGTATATAGAGACAAAAACGCAGTTTCAGTTACGTAGCGGCACATTAGAGCAGGAATCGGTTGGAACTTGTCGAAGACCAGGTTGGCACAAGCTTTTAGAACTCTGTATAGGGCACAGTTTTGTTTCTAAATAATATCTTGTATTGCTTACTTCGAGGTATTGATGCACCAGTGTTGCGAAAAACAAGCAGATTAACATCACCTAAGACAACAAGATGCACAACTCAAAGATAGAAATAGTAAGCGCAATTAAATTCCTTGGAGTCTACTAGAAGTGAAAATATGACCTGGGACATTCATATCGACCACGTTGTGTCAAAACTGTCTCGCATCGTTGGACTGACGTACGCCAACAGATATATTCTACCGCCAAAGGTTAACCTTCTATTGTACAATGCGGTATTCTACTCACGTATGAAATATTGCCAATTAGTTTGGGGGAGCACAATGCAAGGTAATTTGCAAAGAATCATCATATTGCAGAGAAAATGTTAACAAATATTGAAAACGTCCCCATGAGTCAACCTTCCTACCCTCTGTTCTTGACGTACTGTATAATGAAAATAGACGAGCTATATCCGCATTGCCTGTGATCATGGTATAAGCTTGAAGTAAAAAATAACAGCTATTTCCTACTACGGCTGGTATCGCTTTCTAAAAGGACCATAGGCTATGTGAATCGAAACACACAGCCATTGCTACTCAGAACGTGCAGGACCGGATACGGGCAACAAATGGTAAACAGAACGCTACCGCATTTGTTAAATTTCTGCAAAAATAACGGATTCACTCCCGAAGTAGCATCGAACCAGAAATTGAAATTGTTCTTCTGTGGCAAAACTCCATTCTCATGAGAGAATTTCATATGGTGTTTCATCTCTGCGCATGTACGCTATACGCATTGCGAATTACCAATGTACTCTTCCCTACTACAAAATGTGTACCATTTTTTCGTCTTTTCCTTCATTATGTAGCGCTTTTTAGTTGCAGTTTTTTCATGTTTGTGCGTTTTGCTTTAACATTGGTATATCATGCAATAAACAAATTTTTATTTCTAGGGTTATTTATTCTCACTGTTGTGGGCAAGTTATTGCTGTATTACTATTACTATTTGTTTGTGGTTTTTATGTTGCCATGCCAAAAGTGCTCTGTCTCATGTATTTTGTACTCCGGGGAGCAGGAAACTAGTCAAGCTCACTTGTCAGCTTTTTTTCCGGCACTCCCTCACTTTATGACTGAAATAAAGGTTATTATTATTATTATTATTATTATTATTATTATTATTATTATTATTATTATTATTATTATTATTATTATTATTATTATTATTATTATTATTATTATTATTATTATTCCTGAGCTTTCACATGAGAAATTCAAATTCTGGCAAGATGTTAGGATGTTGCAGCTGCAAAAAATAAACAGAAAGTTGACATTAAGTTGAGGATATACTAAAGAAGATGAAGGCGGAAGCCTACGCGCTCACGAGATATTCATTAAATTACTTGGCATTCTCATTCGAATGCGTTGTTACTAAATATTATTTGTTTTCTCCCACCAAATGTCGTGGATTCGAGTGCCTTATTTAACTCTTCCTTGATTAACTGTGCCTTAATTAATCGCGCCTTAACATCAAGGTCGTGGATTCAACCATCAATGGTGGCGCCATCAATTCTGCAGCCATGAAATTTTGGTCCCACCAAAGGTCGAGGTTTCAAGCGCCTTCCTTAACTTTGCCTTAATTAGCACCCAAAGTCGTGGGTTTGACTCCAACCAAGGGTCGTCGATTTGGCTATTGATGATGGTACCATGAATTGTGGTGCCATTGAATTTTGGTTCCATAACGCCGGTTGGTCAATTTTTCGATAACGCCGGACAACGGGCTTTTCGGCCCATGAGCCACTTAAGGCTTTCGCCTTAAATATAACGGATAATATATAGGCGCTGAGGTGCACCTTAAGAATACAACGCGCAGCCAGTACTTTCGAACCTGCCAATGGCATCACGCATTGGTGTTTATAAATATCTCACCTAATCTAAGGCTTCCCTAATATGTCAATGCCTGAAGCGTACCTCCCACCTAGTATCGCAACGACAGAAATCAATGCGTGCTGCCCACGCAGTACTTTCAAACCAACGCAATCAACGAGCCTACGTATCCTCCTTTCAGCAAGGCTGCTCCACGGGAGCTGAAACAGCTTCAATTTTTGAGCCATGGTAAACATCTCTTCACATGCGAACTCATTTCAATATTCAGTAGTACAATACACCAGAGGGTGCTATGCACAGGCTATTGAACGATGGATTATTTTCTGAGCCACGCAGCAGCCAATTGACTACATATTTTAACACCAGCAATATTACAACTATGCCCCAAAACGCACCATTTTTACTATCGCGTGACATACTTAAATGAAAACCATTCAAGGAGAGGCGAGTTAAAAAATATGGCTGTGGCTTAGCTAAGCTTAAGCCCAGGATGCGAAGCATACTAGCCTTTATTTTAGTTGTTGAACCACTGTTTAGCCTGGTGAACTGCTGTTGCTTGGCTATATTTGGTTCGGCTAGACGAAGAAACAACTCATGCGTTACTCTGCTTCGCCTTCAAGAGTGGAACGCGACAGCGTTCCCGTCGACCCGCCAAGGGGTGTAAGACAATGGGCTACGGCGCAGCGACTACGCGCCCCGCATTGGACGCGGTGAGCGTCGAGCAACGCAGAGTTCGGCGCGGCAACGAAATGTGCGCCTGAGCAAGCGACGCGCGCCTGAACCTAAAGAGCTAAATATAGTCCGACGTAGCGCGAGCGCGGGCACACGTGCCGTCACGTTGTCGAGAACAGCAGCGTTATAGTTCGACCGATGGCTCGACCGCGGTCGTGGTTCTACGCACTGGTGCAGCCAACGCGCTCCGACGAGCCCGGCACCGAGCGACGCTCGCCCGCGCGCCGATAACGCATGACTATAAAGGCGCCTTTAGAAACAGCTCGTTTCTAAGGCAACAACACCGCATTCACTAGAGGCGCTTTTGTACCGCTTTGAAGCATCGTACTCGTGGATCAGTGGTAGCGTCTCCGTCTCACACTTCGGAGACCCTGATTCGATTCCCACCCAGCCCATCTTGCAAGAGTTGAGCCAAAGCCACCTAGAAACAAGCGTAGCTACTTATATACCGCCGCGACGCCGCGAGCGACGGCGCGAGTTGGAGCCCCGTTTCTCCTCTGTCGTGACGTCACGGTGTCATGTGATATTGAAGGCGACACCGCCGCGCCTGAGGAGCTGGGTTGAGCTCCAGTAATATGCTTCGCATAAAAGCGCGGCTTCTGCCACACGCAAGGGACTCCTACACCACGCCTCCAGCGTCACTACCCCCACTGCCTAGACGGCTGAAGAAGTGGCCATCGCCCTGGCCACTCTTGATCCCACCTGTCCCACCATCGTATGTGACTCTCGCTCAGCGTCACTAACTTCAGCAAAGGCCCTATTTCTCCCCAAGCTCTTCGCATCCTCTGCCAGGCACCACATTCTAAAGACAGCATAATCTCCCTAACATGGATCCCGGCCCATGCGGGCCCCGACCACCCACACCTCCCCAATCTCAACGAGGTCACCCATTCCATTGCGTGAGGGCTAGTAAACCGCGCCGGAGTCACTGGAGATGAGTTGGACACCAGGGACAATCTGACAACTTATAACGATCTCGTTAAGGCCTTTTACCTTAGTCGCCAAACCTTCCCCCTGCCTCACACCAAGTTCAGCCGGGCGCAGGCTACCACCCTGCGTCTGCTACAAACGAACACGTACCCTTCACCCGCCCGCCTCCACCTGATATTTCCAGACGTCTTCACTACCCCCAACTGCCGGTGCTGTGGCATTCACCCGGCTACGCTTCCGCATACGCTGTGGGAGTGCCCAGCACAGTACACACCGACTAACACCACGACTCTCTCGTCGAGGTTGCATGAGGCTCTGCGGAGCTCCGCCCTCGACGACCAAACCTGGGTGACGCAGCACGCCCGTGAGGCGGCGGCGAGGCAAGCCCTCGACGTCCCTTCATGGGAGGCTTAGGCCCGGCCATCATAAAGTGCTGGTTGTAGAATAAAAGTTTATTCCTCCTCATCCTGCCTGAAACCTATACAAATAGGTTTCAGTGGCATTCACAAACCAGAGTTGTAAAAAGCAAGCAGACTGTTTCGAATATTTTTAAAGTGCCTCGCAAAGCATTCAGAACAAAACCGGATGTGCTACATTTATGTACAGCCGCAGGCTGGAATTTTTCATTCTTGAACACGAAATCAACTTCCGCAAATGCCGGCACAGAAAGAATTTGAATGATGTATGGCTTGCATGTTTCGCGTCCTTAAGGGCGAACATAGGCACGAGTTGAGGTCGGTGTGTCACTGCGCCATGTGCTTCCATGACGCAGCGAACTTCACAAAACATGATTTCGCAAACGCCGAGCCACGTACGGTGAACTTGTGGAACAAATGTCGGGAACGGAGAAACGAAACCATAGCGCGCTGCCGAATGCGCTGCCGGCAATACAGGTCGCACGAGCTGCCGTTAGGTTAGGACCTGCCGTTAGGAAATCAACCGAAACAATCCACTTAATAAACCATATTCCGTCACAATCCACCTTTACCAACCCTAATCCACTTTTACCCACCTCAATCCACCTTAATCGACCTTAATCCACCTTAATGTACCTTAATACTTCTTAATCCACCTTAATCTACCTTAACTCATTCTAATGGACTATAATGTACTCTGATACACCTTCATCCACCTTAATGTAATCACTGATGAATAATTAATTTGCTAATCATCAATCATCTCTCATACACGGTGGGGCATGCTTTGGTTCGCTTCTGGCCTTCCTTGGGTAACGCGATATTTTTTGTACCTCACAACACCACCTTGAAACATAAAGATCTAATGCGATCGCCTTAAAAATTTCGGAGGCCACTTAAGTACTCCTTATGAGTTGTCAGTTGTAAAGTATTAATGACCAATTCAAAGCCGCTTAGCTGTCCTTAGAGTTACGACCTCGTCGCGGGCAAGCGAGCGCGTTGAGACGCTTGGTGCGCTTTGAGTCCCCTTCATTAAAACTTCTTTCCGGGCGAGTTGGTGCATACTTAACATAAATATTGTAACAGCGCAAACACATGCAACCACAAAGTAAGAAGGACGAGTGCTTGTGTCTCGTCCAGCGCTTCCGTCTTGTCCTTTTTACTTTGTGGTTACATGTGTTTGCGCTGTTACAATTTTTATGTCATGACTCCCCTTACCGAGGCGCAGTCAGAAAGCATACGAGAGTAAGATCTTGATAAGGGCTGGTTGCATATTTAGAATTGAGGTTGAACAGTGCGAATAAAACAAGGACACGAGGAAACAAATACCGCATGCACAATCTGTGGTATTTGTTTCCTCGTGTCCTTGTTTTATTCGCGCTATTAAACTTCATTTATGCGTACGAGAGCTTGTACGGCCAAAGAACGCGCGGAGAACACCGGCTTCTGAGAGCGAGGTTGACGTGGAGTCGCGGAGATGCCCTCTTCCCTCACGCAACACCTGGCGCCATATCGAGGCAGCAGGTGTACCCTGTGGCCTGCTCTGCTTCGTCGAGGTGAGCGTGTCACGAGGCGTCGCTGCCAATGGGAAATGAGGTGCCGTTGCACTCCCGGATGACAGACGCCAGCTTTTTCGCTCAATGGGCCATTGGGCGCTTGCGCATCAATAACAATTCGAACTGGATATTTTCTGAGACCTCAGGCAAAGTGCTTCCGATTAGTGTATAAAGGTCTAATGCGTCGAACTCCGCGCACTCGGATTGCTATATTTGCGAACGCAAAAACTGACAGCACAAAGTGTTATACGTGCAATTTTCCCACGAGAAGTATCAGTCTGTCTTGAACTAAACTTCATCCAAGAAAATAACTCCTTTTCCCGCATTCATACGTTGTGCTTCAGAATCGCGGAAACTTTCCGGCAATACACATCATAATTTTGTGTATTGAAGGCTTTTTTTTCCCGCTAAGTTTAAATGGCTTTTTCACAGAGTGGGCCTGGAGTAATAAGAAAAAGCAACAGAAAGTAGTCGTAATTCGTCTTAAATATTGTAAAATTCTGGTAGTAGGTAACTAACTCGGTGGTCGCGAGCTATTTCAAGCTATTCCAACAAAACATTTTAATGACCATCGAACGCTGTCGGGAAGCTTTGCTATGAAGCAACATCCTAGGGAAGACGGTAGGGCTTAAGCCCGAGCTTTGCGTGCATTCTAGGTTAGGACGATTTATTGAAACGTTGCTGCGAAAGAGATTGAACTAAATCCATAGAAAATATGGGGCAGTTAAACTTTTCTTCAAAAGAAGGACATGTAATCCTTCGCAGAGGTCGTAAAGCTCAGCTTACAGGTAGGAAAAGCGACGATCACGAACTATTCTTAGCACTTGAAAAAAAATATTTAAATTGACTGTTTTCACGAAGCTCTGCTCGGAAGCCTTATCACGAAACAATGGTCGGTCTTAAACCCAAAATTTACGCGTTAGTTGACGACGCTAAATCAAAGCTGTTAAACTTTGTGTTAAGTAGCTGTCGCTAACTGCCCTTACGCTTTCCAGCATTGCAGCCTCCCCGAATGGGGTGGCGCAAACAGCAGAGGGACCTAAAAGTTTTATTGTTCTTCCGGGTAGCTGCGCCTCTAGAAATTTTATTGCTACTCGTACTCCATTCTGTCTGCCAGAAAGATAGGTTCATACACCAAGAAAGTGCAATGGCTTCATACTTAAACTTTTTCAGTGAAAAATCGGTGGTTACATTTTATGTGTTTAGTGTTAGCCTATCTTGTTTCCCGAGCCTTGATTAACTTCCCTGACCATCTGTGCATCTCTTCTTATTGGTTTCTTGAAATAGGGGTCGCGAATTACAACCCCCAGATAAAGCTTCAATCAATGTCTAGAGTTCTCTCTGTCCATTTACATTACTACAACGTGACCCGCCATATGTCTTCTTGGTACTTTTATTTATTAGCTAGATGATGACGAAGAGGAAGTCATTTTTCTGCGGAAGAAATCACGCCAGTATCTCTGTTTCGTTGCATTTTTCACTGCAATTGTGAGAGCTGGGGGTTACTACCTCGCGGTGATGAATCGAAAACCTCCCGAGGCCACGACCAGTTCCGGTCCGTGATCGGGCATTGATTCCAGAAGGCAAGGAACCGCTTCAAGTGAAAGCGAAGAGAGCAAGCTTTGCTTGGCATCAGCTAGTGAGGCCTAGGAAAACTAGGCCAAATGAAGAATTGCCAACGCACCTCCAGCATCAAGCACGCCAGCCGTCACGACTACACCGAAACGCAGGCCTTATCCCAGCCTGTTCATTGCAAAGAACGCCACCGACAATGTACGCGTGCTCAAGAGGCAAGCTCTGATCCTCTTTTCTTGAAAACACAACACCGAACCTTAACAAGAACGTGATGCTCAGCTCCATGAACAATAAACTGGCAATCCATGTTCAGAACAATAGTGCGCTGCACTCTGTAGCATACAACGCAGCTGGGCAACATCAAGTTTGAGACATCATACCATTGGGTAGTACCACCATGGCAGGGGCTACTTACGATACTGACGAATGCAGACCGAGTAATACTTACACCCACCTTTTCTTTGGTCTGTGTTCATTTGCTTGGTCGTATGAATACTCTAACCAATTTGATCAACCTGCTCAGCAGGTTGGAACAAATTGAAATTTGCCGTGTTGGTTTTTGTAGGATTCAATGGGCACAGGTATGCAAGACCTTGGTCACTGAAGCTAAAATAAGATTGTACCAAATTGGTTTTATGTGCAGAGCTTTAGAAAAAAATATCGACCTGAATGGTTTTATGGCTTGTAGCTATTTCGCATTGCTGCAGTTGGTTCTAAATAACTGCTGTAAATGTTCACACCTCTTGGTTTCTGTTCCGAAAGTAAGCTTTCTTCCACGTTAGACTGCTCCAAATTTAGTATTTGGTGCTCCAAAATGGTTACTTTCTTCCGCAACCTGTTTCAAATTTGAGTTTTCCTGCTCCAAAACTAAGATTTTCTTGCTCCAAAAATTGCTCCAAATACTACTTCAGCTGTTGCACCCCTGCCAATGGCGTTCGTTTACGAATGATTAGTCACAATGATTTTTATACGTTAGTGCTGTGCGGGATAAAGTAGAAATTGAGCTCTTTATTCAATAGCAGAAAAGCTTTTTTTTTTTTGCTGCGGTTCAGACAGTCTGCGTACGCTCAGCTTTCGTAGGAAGGGACAAACAGCGCGCATGCCTATATGTCGCTACGCAAGCCAAAGTCCACTTACCAAACTCTCTTACACTCTTTAAAAAAAGGGGGAGCGAGAAAGCAGGAACTCGCCGTTTTCCTCCTTCATGCCGGTGAGTTCCTCCTTCCCACGCACTTCACATGTCGCGCCCTTTTGTAACAATCAAAAGGAACGTTACTCCCTTGTGTGCGTATTTTGCGTCACCACCGCCAGTTATCAGAACATCAGCTATAATAATTTCTTTTGTACGGAAAGTGATGGTAAGTAGCATAAGCTAAGGTATAAGCCTTTCATGACAAGCGACCATCAGTGTCAAACTTGTAGCTCGAACGGGGAGCTGCAATACGAGAACAGTGCCACTGTACGCCGCGCCCGGGTATTGACGTATACAGCGAGACAAGCCCGTACTCGGGCACCTCAGCCTAGACACCGCAGATATCAGCCAGCCTTTCTCGTTTTGACACGTGAGACTAGGATGAGGAGAATGTTAAGCAATCTAAAATGTATGCACTTGTGACCGCTTTGAAGCGCCATCCGCGACGGCTTATAGCGAAAGCAAAATACGTTTGCTGGCGCCTTCGGCACGTAGCTGGGCGCTGCAAGTGATCAGCGCCGCAAGCGTCGCCGTCAAATCCACAACTGCATACAAACCCTGCCGCCAGAGCAAAGAGGCGCTCGAGCGCACCATGCAACCAGATATACAGCTGCATATCCACCTTCACTTGCGTGCCGGTTCGTATGCATCTCCGCCCGCCAGCGGCGGCTCCTCCGTGATGCCTCGTGTAGCGCGCACGACACTACAGAGACAGGAAGCACTGACCAACAATAGATTTCCTAAAAGGCGGGGTACAAGCGAACGTACAAACAAAAAGTAACCAAAATAAATTTGAAAAAAAAAGCTTTTAAAAATTGCTGACTTCCCGGTTGCAGTTTTGCACATAGGACTGTCGGTGTCTGTGAAGAAAAGGAGACACTCTCGAAGATAACATGTAGAGGGTTAATTGAAACTACAACGTACGAAAAGCCTAATGAAAGGCACAAGGGTACGGGACAAACGAATATGCCCAGGCGTGAATAGGAGACCAAGCTAATGGAACACACATGGTTACGGCAGCGTTGTGCACTGTTTCGAGTGCAGGGATTCTAGAAAGCTGCAGAGCACTGTCGAAATCGAACGTTGGTACGAAGCGAAACCACCCTCTCTCTAGGAAACAGCACGGTAGCACTGCGCAGACACAGCTTTGCAGTAGAGTCGCTCGGAGAGAGACGGCATACTCCAAAGTCGGACCCATCTCTCGCGGTAACTTGTCGCGATGGTTACGCTTCAGCCATTTTATTTACTCTATGGTTATAGTAGTTGTAGCCTAGTAGACTGATTCGCAACAATCTTCATTACCACGACTCTCCTGAAGATGGATCTAACAAAACAGACACCAGCCGTTAGCCTTCTGATATCGTCAATGGTGAGTGGGCCCAGTCACGCCAGCCGCAGTAAGTAATATTTGGTTCCCGTGTGTAGTAGTATCCTAACATCACAGCGAGTAACTTTATTCTAACCTCCTTTGATACTATGCTAGTATTTACGTGCGCTCTCGTCCAATGTCCTTACAAATCGCACGCAGCTGCTCGGCGTGTAGCAGCGAATGACGTCCTCGACGTAGTCGAATACTTTTATTCCGTGGACCGGAAGGCAAAACAAGATCTCGAAGGCTTGTTCGCAAGCGGTGGCTTCAGCGTCCCGGTCCAGTTCATCCCTACACAATACGCCCGCCTTCAAGTCCGGCCGCCGGCAGACCACGCGCCGGCTCGCACACATCCTCTCTGCAGCGTTGTACGGACGCCGCGGATAGTGAATTGTTTGCCATTTCTGTATGAAATTAGGCGAGAAAACGTAGAAGCGATCGCCACAGAATGAATTTTGTAAGCGTCAGCGGTTCTTGAAGCGCGATCTGCTACGACTTCGAAGTGAAAGGGTTAGATCGCCGTCCCAACCTTGTTGATATTTGAAAGTCGCTAGTCAAAAACATTCATTATAGCATGGTTTTATATTAACAGGTCTGTGTGGATTTGCTGTGCCTGTAAGGTGACTATACACAAACAACTATTCTATCGAAATTTATTGCTGTATTACGTATAACAGAGAGTCACTCACTGGTACTACAATGAAGGTCGAGACATCTTGGCTATACAAGAAGGTGCCAAGAAATATGGATGTAGGCAGCTCGAGCAGTGTTTGTGTATGGATGGATGGATACAACTTTCTTGTACATCCTGCAAGGTTTAACGCGACCCGGGCTCAGGTCTAGCACGGGTGAACCAGGGACCAAACATCTTGGTGCCACCATAATTATCCATTGCAAGACAAGCAACATAGTTCTGTATCTGAGTAAAACTGGACGAGTTGGTTGAGATCTGATGAATGCATTGACAGGAAATAAAGGCTTAAGAAGAAAAGTAGGAAATGATAGGTCAGTGCTCGAGCTACCGCTTTCTTATTTTCTTACTAAGACTTTATTTCCTGTTAGCGCAACGATGTATTCATGAGTTCTGGATCGTTTCTTAACATGGGCGTCTTCTTTTACAAGAAAAAAGACACACACACACAGAAAAAAAAGAGAGAGAGAAAGCACCCGGTACTCGAGCGCTAGTATACAGAATAGGAGAATTCGTGGCGTTATTTAAGCGAGCGTTTCTACTGCAAAAACTCGCTCCATTCATCTGAAATATTGAATGTAGCTCCTTTACGTTGTTATGTTAACCCTTGGAATATACGCGGAGCGTAGTCGAATTACAATTACGTTCACGCTCGTTTTTGAAGAATTCTTCCCATCAGCATTAGAATTTCTCCTTTTTTAACTACGGCATCCGTTTTTCTCCTAGTAGTTTGCCGGCAATGTGCCCACGTTTCAACACCGCCTTTCGCAATGTAGTTTCTTCGGAAAATGCGCTGGGTGAACGGTGCAGTTTCTCCTTGCGAATATCGTGGGTGCAGCTGTGCCAACAACAGAGCTACTTTCCTTTTCATGGCTGACAGAAACACGGCTTCGTTTTGATTAACACCAAGCACGACTGCTACTCCGTATAGGAAGGACTGCCAAACACCAAATAGATGCTCAACAACAAATACACAATTGTGTCGCGTTTCTGGCCACCTCGCTGTGAATTCACGTGTAGGCATTGCATTTTAGAGGAGATACGGGGCCCAGCGCCAATATAAGGGGACCGTCCTTGTGCCTTATTTTGTCATTTATCTACCGCGTCTAAGTCTATGACGAAATTTAAGATGCAGGGCTGTTTGCGAGTCAATCCCGCCAGTCGTTCACTATTATTGGTCGAGAGGCTTCATTGCAGGTCTTGTGCTACTTTAAACCCGGAGTAAAGCAGTCCTCTATCTATACAAGACTCGTGCTGTGGACAATTGCAAAGGATGCAGCCAGAAGAGCTTTTGCAATTTGGCTGATCTGGTTAGAAAAACAGTTGTACGAGCGTTTTCGTCAGGAAGTGCATAAGAGATTGTGAGGCAGTCGCAGTAATCAAAATTATGTTCAGGGATATGAAGGTGCCAAACTGCGATCCGATCATGAGGGACGCCGTACACAATAAAGTTTTTGCACACAAAAGGGTGTAAAAATGCTGTATTTATGTTTTACACCCTTGCTCACATTCCTTCACGATCTTTTGTCAATATTTTGCAGTACTACACCCTTTCAATAGGTTCCTTACTTCGTTAGCACTCTACGATTGGCACCAAGGGTGTTTCTTTACGCTTAAAAGGGGTGTAAGTGACATGCACACATATATATGTATATATGTGTGTATGCATGGGTCTTCGACGAAGGCTATATATGACATGAGCATGACATTGGTGATAATAAAGACGCTTTATTCGGCAATACTGTATTCGAGGCAGTACACGTCAGGAGTATATTGTCACGTGGTAGTGACGTATTAATCTACATAAGTACTTTATGCAGTCCGCTAACTTTCATTTCTAATTTAAAGTACATGCTGTAAATACAAAATTCAAGTCGGCCTGCGCAAAAATGTACCCAATAAGTGCCGGTTCGGTAAGTGGCAGAAGTTTTAAGATATTTATTCTAAAACATTGGGCATAGTATTAGAGTTCACGACGTACTATTTTCTTTTTTCCAAGAAAACATTTTTAATGCATATATGTGCAACACCAATGCATTATTCATACAAACCAGGTGTGTACTTCTCGAGGCTGGTGCCACTTATAGAATTTCTGCCATGTGGCTAAGCTTCACATAATGCCTGGCTTTAATTTTGAACTAGCTATGTACCCTATCAAGATATTATGAAGAAGTAGGTTTGCGGATAAAAGCACCCCTAAATTGCACGTTTCGTGACCACGACAATGACTAAAATGTTGCCAACAAAATCACCTGCTTATCTACGGTCGATGTTTTCTTTGTTTTCATTAAATAATCAGAGAAATTCCCAGTATATACAAAGTAAATTTGATGGGTAGGCGCCGGCAAGAAATGGACGTGGCGCAAAACGTCAGTAGAGGCCACGCACGGAAGGATTATGCTAAACACACGTAGCTTCCACATCGCGATGCGTGTCTCTAAAATGCTTGAAAGTGACGTTCAAGGCATTTGGGTGGAGAGGAGGTGTTACATTCCTTCCGTTTTAACGAGTAAGCATTCTTTGGCGAGTGCCCCAGGAAAACCTATCCGTCATGGGGAGTATGTAATCCCTTGCATCTGCACGCAAATGCGCGATTTGAGAAGTCGAGACATTTAGTCGTTATAGTAGTGTAAATGTAGATGATTGGTATCTTTATAAATGATAAAAAACAATTGAAAGAAAAAAGATTCATCAGCGAGAATACTCAGACGGGTAGATAGAGCTCCATAGAAAATGCATGGGGAAGCTTTAAAAGAGGTGATACAAATGAAATTTGGGGTGCCCCAACTTGAAAGCGGGGGGGGGGGGGGGGTCAGTTTCAAATTTGGGGTGAGCTGACTGAAATTTGGGAGTGGGTTAACATGAAGTTTAGGGGCCAGCAAACTTAAATTTGAGGGTGCACCAACATTAAATTTTGGGGTGGACGAACTTGCAAACTGCGAACTGCCAACAGCTTATAGGGAAAAAGACACAGCAGATGTTTTAACCGCTCAGCAGTTTTTTCAATTATGGTTGCGAGTTCATTCAAGAAATTGCTCATTAGTGTTTTTATTAGATGCTTAGTTAGGCTGCTCGCAAAAATGCGCAGACTTTCAAACCAACAATAATAAGTAGGATGTGCGAGCCTTGCGTACATATCGTAGTTTTAAGGCTTCTCACAATCTAACTGAAACGCACGGTATATATGATATGTGTCATTTAACGAAACAACTCAAGTACATTTTGCTTAAAGCCATGCAATCGCCAACAGACGTTCTTCAAATATTTCGTTACTGTCGTTTTGCAAGTTCAGGTTGGGGAATGTAGACTTGTGGAAAACTCAAGGTGTTCAGGGCGCACTTAATTGCTATTCCCCTCTGGTCGTTAGCAGACAGATTATCAACTCAGGCAACTCAGCACTCTGTTCTCTTACATATTAATTGCTGTGGAGAGAATGAGGTAGACCGTACCCCGTCTATTCCATTTTGCTTTGTTCCACCAGCAATAAAAATTGTAATAATAACGAATTGTTTATTAGCACAAAACTGCAAAAAATGCCAGTTAACATATTCATAACAACAATAGTAACGATGCTGCAAATGAGAGCTAAAGTGTCATCTACCATCTGCCCAGGCTACTACCCATATGCTCTTTACACTTGCTTATCGGTTGGTAAAAGAGCCTCCATGTACTACCATAGACCATAGGTTCAAACGAAACTTTATTGCTGTGTTCCTTATAACTGAATCGCACGGCCAAAGCATCGGAACCAGTCCGCACTTGGCATTTTACGCGATCGCAAACGTGAAACCGCGCAGAGAAAATGTCACGGAAATATACCAATATTCAATCTGAATGTGGGCGTACAAGTGAAGCACAAACGTTCTTCTTTTCTTCTTTTTTTTTTTGGGGGGGGGGTGGACCGTCGACAAAGAACGTGGTTCTCAAACGCAATTCGAGTTATAACCTATGCGGAAAAGATGCATTAATCTTCCTAGCAATGCCTGTTTTCATTTCCGTCTTCGATCAAAGTGTTTTAGCTACATTTAGCTATTGAAATATATATGAGATTTCACGTCAGTATCATGAGAGTGTACATTCACAGAGACGGTAAAATGAAGAAAGGTTTTTGATGTAGGCAATAATTTCACTTTGAATAGGCGATGAACGAAGTCTTACTCGATGTTTCGGAAAGGGAACCACAGGCCTTACAGCATATGGAGGTCTGCAGAAACAGCGTTGGGTGCAGACACGGCCACACCAAATAAAAATGCTCATCAAAAGTTGAGTCGCTTTTCGGAATCAGAGCCAGCTTTCTTGAACTGTACTTTTGAATTAGTATCTGTGTCATGGTCGTTGCTATAAGCAGTGTCAGACAGAAATGTGTATTTTATATAATGCTAAAAAGGGGGTGAAAAACTCGCCCAGGCAGCAGTATACCCGAAGAGTCAATTTTGTCTAAAGTAAGGCGAATGTCTCAAAGAGTAAGTTTAAGTGCATATTGAAGCATTGAACCGGTTTATTTGGGATATTGATATCAACCTGAAAATAATTCGTTTCATCAAACAATGGCAACAAATATTAAGGTGAGACGGGTCGGGAAGGAAAATACGATACAAGGGGCTACCACTCAAAAATACGCTTAATGCCGTACACATTCATTATGACCATTCGAAAAAATTTATTTTTAAAAGCAACATCCATGAGCATCTAACTGTATACCTCATCAACGTGTTCACTACCCACAAAGTAATTCGCGCCAAGCGGTGACCACGTGTTAGTGAAACAAGTGAGATTGCATTTCGTGGAAGTTAAATTCATGCTCAAACAATCGCGCCAACTGAACACAGCTTGACGTGATGCGAACCAATCATAATGCGACCGCGAGAGCAAGGAATCCAAAACACGATATCGTGCTCAGCAGTAGTATGGCATAAGCGCTCCGCGGTGGGTGTTAGAAATGTTCGTAACATGCTCCGTCCCTTATGTTACTCGCTAACACAGGTGGTACGCCAGCAGACGCCATTTCTCGCGTCTACTTACAGCCGCTCCCTTCTCTACAATGCTGCTTGCTTGCCGTTTCACTTGGTTTCATTCGTCCTTCCACCGGCACCGGCACAGATCTTCGTATATTTCGTTACTGCCGTTTTGCAAGTTCAGGAAAGCGGACTTGCGAAAAACTCAAGGTGTACAGAGCGTACTTCATTGTTGTTCGCCTCTGGTCGTTAGCAGACCGATTGACTAGTGAGGTAGCTTAGCGACTAGCTTAGTGACTAGCTTAGCATTCTGAATAAGGCAACTCAGTGCTCTGTTCCATTCCTGGCTACAAAGAGCCATGTACTGCGTAGAAGTTGCAGTGCATTGGAAGAACACATTTAGAACGTAAGATTGCATTCGCGGCCCACCCCCAAATTTAAGTTGGCCAATTCCCAAATTTAGGTTGGGCCACCAACAAATTTTAAGTTGGCCCGCCCCGTAATTTAGGTTGACCCACCCAAGTTTCAGTTGGCCCGCCACCAAATTACAAATGGGGCCACCCCCCATTTTCAGTTGACCAACTTTCAAACTTCAAGTTGGCCCATCTCCAAATTTAAGATGGCCCATCTCATAATTTAGGCTGACACATCCACATGTTTCAGTTGGCCCACACCCAGATTTCAACTTGGCCGACCCCAAGTTTCAGTTCGCGCACCTTTAAATTTCAAGTTGGCACATCCCCAAGTTTAAATTGGCACATGTCCTAACTTCAACTTGGCCCACCCTATAAATTTAAGTTGGCCCACTCCCAAATTTTAAGTTGGCTCACTTGCAAATTTCAATTTGGCCCACAACCAAATTTCAAGTTGACCCACCCCCAAAGTTCTGTTAGTGCACCTGTGCAATAAGCTTGCCCATGTATGTTCTAAGGAGCGCTATATATCTCTATGGGCGTCCCTCTCATTCAACTTTTTGCTTTAGATTGCTCTTTATAGCTTAAAAGCTTTCATCATACATCTACATTTACCCTACCAAACGCATAAATGTCGTAACTTTGCAAATTACGCATTTTTCTGCAGATACAAGACATTGAACTATTCGCGTGACAGGGCAGAAGAGATCGCCAAAGAACGCTTAGGCATCAATAAAATATTCGATAAAACTTTTTATTGTCCTGACCCTCTACGATTTTGCACGAGATTGGCATTGTCATAACGATATAGCACATTTTTTGCCACCCTTTCCTGCTTTCCCGCTTGCCACCCTCACACACAGTAGCGAATGGTGGAGGCTATGCGTTTCGGCTAGGCCACAGCACATCTTCGATATCAGCCGCCACCGAGCCAGCGCTCTGATTACCGCCATACAGGAGTGTCACCGGAGGAGGAGCCAAGAGAACAAGGCTTGCGCCATGCGCGAGAGATGGCTCCAGGAGCGCGCGCAGCTAGCACAGCGCGCTCGCCCCGGCTACAGAGCTGGTTACGACGAGGCACAACGGCGAGGTACGACGGCGACGCGAAACGCAGGAACGAGCGCCAAAGAGCTGCGCTCTAAACAATCTATTATGTTCATGGTATCCACCAATAATTGAAATCTAAAATATGAGACAGCAGCACTTTGCCTACTTTTGCATGTTTACAATATCGCTTTAAAAAAATGTTCGAATCCGAATAAATGACAACACGGCTTGTGACGACAGCGATATCGAGGAAGCCATCGAACACGTGCTACAGAGCCCACGTACACGCATTTGCTCGCGACATTTCTACGTCAGAGTGGACTTGTAATACTCCAAGGCATTCCACATCGCCTTTGATTATTTTCTATTTGCGTGGTTGCATTCGTTTTCCGATAATATTTCTGTCTTTATTTCACCCGTTTCGACAATGTGGGGTAACAAACCAGAACCTTCATATCCGGTTAACTTGCCTGCCTTTGCCATCTCATTTCTAGCTCTTTCAAGCTGCCAACGAAAAACACGGAATAGCCTTATTTTTTGCGAATATGCATAATGTATGACACTCCAGAAGTTGCTTGCTCAGAAGCATCAGCGTAACATTCGGAGTTAGTGTATTCCAAATCCCAAAACAGGGTTTAGAGCGTATCCTCTAGGAATATTCAAAGCTGAAATACCTCAAAGTAATGCGGTGGTTTCTTTCAGCGAAAATATCCGTCGGGTTCCATTTTGAAGGATTCTTGCTTGGAAGACCGACGACAACAAAGCGCCTCTTGGCGGAGTCTGTTTTTTTCTTTTTTGCCGCTAGCTATTTCTGTGAAATCTCCAGTGCATCTATCGGTCGTCGCGCCTAGTTCGGTGGCGATAGAAATGGACCGTCCAGGGCATCTGCAGGAACTGGTGGCGTCAGCGACGGCCGCCTGCAGGAAACAGAGCGGCTACAGACTGACAGCTACAGCGACAGCTAAGGCACCCATTTCTACTCACTCAGGAGTGAAGACTCTTCTGATGACGACGACTAAGAACGTGTATGAAGGCGCAAGGGGAAGAAAAGGAACACCAGGACTTCTTCGTACTCCAGTACACAAACTGTAGGGCCCGTGCGGAGCCGCTACGCCAACACCATCTTGTTTATGCCTGTGATACCCAACGGTAGCATGAAGCGACTTAATGGCAATCTGTCTCAATTCAGCTGGAGGCCCTGCTGCTTAACGAAATCACTAGTATTTTGGTGAGCACCCGCAATTATGTACTGGCGGTTGATGTTCTGCATGCGGGTGCTCTTAGCGCAACACGCAAGCTCTTGATGGCATGCAGGTGCACTGTCACATTCCGCGGGGCTCTGACGTCATTACCGGTGTCATATACGACGTAGGCTTGGCCATCCTCCACAACGACTTACCGATTCTGGTTCAAGCAACGAGTGATCATGACGTCATTGTTGATGTTTTGCGCCTGAGCATCTCACACTGCATGAAGATTGTGTTCAAGTGCAACTGTCTGCCGTCACACGTTAAGGTAGGCGAATTTCGTCATCCTGTCCGGCCTGTTATTCCGAAACCTCTGCAGTGGCGCAACTGCATGAAAGTAGATCACGTGAGCAGCGTCTGGGAGACCGAAAGAGTGTGTCCGCGCTGCGCTGAGCCAGACGCTGCGGAAAAATATACAGCCAATGTCATGAATCTCCAAACTGCCACGGATCTCATGAGGCTTCATCAAAGGACTGCTCAAAAATTAAGAAAGTAATTGCTATCTTAAAGACATAGCAAGAATCTAATCCTCTAATCGAGAAGCCGCCGCTAAAATCAGGGAGCGACACTCCCGTCGTCGGCGTTGTTCAAGGAAAGCTGCGTCGGTGACGTGTGTGCCACGTCCGCTGTCACCTGCGCCACTGCTACTGAAGCCACACACACAAGAAAGGTCTAAAAAGGACAAGGACACGATCGCTGAGAAGAATATGTACACCGAAGCCTGGCCGGCGTTGCCAAAATGGCAGCTTCCAGCAGAATCACTGCACGCCGATGGAAATAGTCCACCCAAGCATCTCTCCTCGGTGAATTGACTGAACAGGATCGGCAAGTGGTTATGATGATGCGATCACTAATGAATACGATTCGCATGCTACTGAACAAGCTGCAGACACCGACATCTCAAAGCGCACTGCAAATACTGGATACACTGAATCCAGAACTTGCAAGCCTCATATAAGCACCAAGGCTCACCCAAAATGTTCTTCACGCACTAAAGGCAGAAGTGCGACGATTTTTCAATGGAGTGCCAGAGGCTTGAAGACGCACATATCGGATTTGCGCCAATCTTTCTTGAAGAATCGGTTTCCTATACTTGGTATTTGCGAACCAAATGTATCAACTCCTCACAGATTATCTGGTTACGATGTTTTTGTTTCTTCGACATGCGAAGAACAAAGCAATGTTCTCATTTACACCCGCACGGACTTGACCTATGTTTCGCATACTGTTAAGCCTCATGACTAGATACGTATGCCTCCGCGTTAGAAAGTACAAACAACAAAGTGTCTTCCCCTCATATTGTTACATCTTCCCATCAAGAAAGTTTCACTGTGAAAGACTGAAATGTATATTGAAGGAAACTGATGACCTCTGGTTCATCACTGGGAACTTCAATGCGCACCACTTGCTTTGGGGAAGCACTAAGATCAACTCCAGGGGAAGGAATGTTGTGCCGCTTGCCTCTGATTATGACCTCTGCATTATGAACGACGGCAGGTCGACGTACCTGCGCAGTCCTGCGTATAGAATCTGCCTCGACTTGACCTTAGTGTTGTGGATCTACACGTCACATGCTAGATGGTTTTACGGCATAGAGACTCACGGGAGTGATCACATTCCCACGTACCTAAAGATTAATGGACTCACTCGGTCTTTCTCTCGTCGTGTCTTGAAGAGCATTGTCTGAACTGCGTTTATGTCGCTTATGGAAGAAGCGTGTCGGGCGAGAATTCACCGGCAAAGTCGACGACACCATCGCTGAAACGACGAAAACTGCGAAGTGTTTATTATCACTGTCGCCAAACCGAACGGATTTCGACATTGAACTTAGAGACTTCGGGCGATTGGAAGGCGCGCAGAGCGACGATACAGACGCACTGGATCAGAGACGCACGGCGCATTCAGAAGAAAGTTTAGCGTCACATAAACAAACTAGAGAGTGAGCGATAATAGACATTCTGTGAATCACTGGACCCTCGCAAGCCGCCTTCACACATCTGGAGGATAGTCCGTTGCCTTCGTTCATCCCCACAACAACGACGCCCATTCCCAGCTTTAGTTCTCCATCTTGGCGAAACTAAGCTTGGTGTGGCCGAAGAATTCTGTGTGAGAGTGAGTGGCGAGTAAGTGAGCATCAACGTTGAAGTAAGTGACCTGCATGCCGCTTCGGTACCAGAAACAGACGTGTCCTTTACCATGCAAGAACTCGAAGCTGCCCTTGCCGTTTCTAAACGATCATCCTCTCCCCGCCCTGACGGCATCACCTACGCTGCCGTCTGACACCTTGCACAAAAGGCAAGAAGAGCGCTTCTGAACAGTTTCAACAACTCATGGCATATAGGTACAGTTCCCCGGCAACGGTAGTCGCCTGGTACCTTTGTTAAAGCAGGGAAAATATCCGTTGGGCCTGGCGGTATATTGCCCTATCACTCTGGCCAGCTGCAATGGAAAGGTGATGGAAAGGATGGTCCTTGAAAGTCTTGAATGGTATCCCGAGTGCCACAATAAGTACCCCGCTTCCAGCAGGCTTTCGCCGGGGTTGTTCCTCAATTGATAGCATCAATGGCTGGACAACGTTTGTGAAACAGAAGAAAAGCCGTAAGCGCATATCAGTTGTGCTCTTTCTCGATGTAAAAGGTGCTTATGACAACGTTGCAGATGACCCCGTCCTCAATTCCCTGGATACTATTGCAATCGGCGACCGCATGCTTCGCTGGTTATCTGACTAAATAACTCGCCGGTCGTTTTATATATAAACAAAAGATGGCTACGCAGCTGAATATTACAGCTACTGCGGCGTGCCTCAAGGAGTATTCAGCTACACGTTGTTCAATGCGACACTCATTGGACTAGCTCAAGTTTTACCTAAAACAATCTACCTCTCGATATAAGCAGATGGCATCTACCTTTCAACTTCTGCGGTCACTCGCCTTCAGGTTCACGCGCTATTGCAGCGGGTTTGACTGTATCGACCGAGAACTCTTTGACGGTTAAGCACGTAATCGCTATGCTGCGAAATGTGCTGCAGAAGATGGGACTGTTTTAAAGCGATGAGCTTTCGTTGGCTCTTCTCCTAAGCTTTGCGCTTCCTGTTTATTTCGTTGCCGTTGACCTTTAATGCGCTGGTTAACTCACCACGATTGTGGAAACGCGGAAGGTTCGGTTCTGGATGACGTCGACAATCTCTTCCTGCTTCTGCTGCACGTAACCCCTCGAGAAGCGTATGCCCGTGCGACGTGTCCACGTGCCGACCTGCAAAGGTTATCAAGGGACCCCTTCATACTTCCTCGCACTACCAGCACATTGCTCTTCTATACTTGAGGCTGTCTAGAGACTATACACACAGAGTAAAGGTGAAGTTTAGTTTGCCGCCACCACGTGAGCCATTTGAACATTTTTCTCTCTTTGTTAGTAGTTATGCATCTCTTGAATATGTCCTATGCAGACGCTTCCTCACTGATTTCAATATTTTCCGAGAAACTCATCTCGCGCCCTCATTTCACATCTCACTCCTTTGCTATGCTTTCATTTCAGACTGCAAGCGTATTGCTCTTTGGTGGCAAGCTGGACCATGTGTCGTAGTTCGAGCCGATTGCTAACAGCTTGAGAACTCACCTTTCTAACTGCTTTCCTTCAAATGTAAAGCATAAACGTATCAATTTTGTAGAGGGCTCCAGTTTTTTCCTTACACATATCCTGTTATTTGTCTTTCAATGACTTGAAAGAAAATTGTCATTATGTTATTTATTATTTTTTTAAATATTGTCAACGCTCTAATGGGGTTTCTTTCAGGAACGAAAAACTAGTGGGAAGAAACACATCCTAGGCACATAAAGACATCAACATGCCTCATAATCATAAAAATAAAGGTCTACATAATGTACAAATGCACTAAATTTGCTTGTATTCACTGTAGAGCTTTGCAAATAGTTTCATTTCTCATTGACAACCAGAGCAAAAGAATTATGCAACACATCACTGTGAACAAGACAAGGCTGTACAACATAACTGTATTTAAAACAAACGCTTCACCTTCATGCATCCAACAGTTTTAAGTCAG
Organism: Dermacentor variabilis; assembly: GCF_050947875.1. Taxonomy (NCBI): domain Eukaryota; kingdom Metazoa; phylum Arthropoda; class Arachnida; order Ixodida; family Ixodidae; genus Dermacentor; species Dermacentor variabilis. Next base: position 107,719,706 of record NC_134573.1, read on the forward strand.
AGAACAGCAGCATTTACCTGACAGAGTTTGTTCGTCGGCGCTTACTGCATAATTACGACACGTATTGCGTGGCACTGAAGTGAACGACAAACGCGTATTCTAAGATGTGTCTAATAAATGTCTTGTAGGCGATTAGCTTTACATCTGCCGTTGCTTGCTCGATTCTAATTAGTTTTGTTTTAGTGGAGAATCCACCCCTCCTGGTTATTTCAAATTCAATTCTGGCGTTTTACGTCCCAAAATCCTGTAATGATTATTACGAACGTCGTAGTACGGTAATGGGGTATAATTTTGACCACCTGAAGTTCTTGAACGTGCACTCAATGCACGGTAAGCGGGTGTTATTTCATTTCTCCCGCAATCGGAATGCGGCCGCCGCAGCCGAGGTTTCCCAGCGCACGTTCGGGCTATAACCGCGTTTTTGGAGTATTTTCATATTTCCAAAGAAAATAATATGCTCATTTCACGCCTACCGTTTTCGCGTTCGCGCACATGTATGACTAACTGGTCCCCTTTGTGATCTTGATCGCTGTAATTCTCGAGCTCTGTGTAATTTTGAAGTCACCTATGCCTACGCAGCACCCATTTCTTTTTCTTTTACAATTCGTGATCATTATTTATTTTGGGGGGATAGAGGGCAGGTAATATTACGATATTTTCGGCTTTCCGGAGTCACCTTCGAGAAAATAATGTTAATTTAATGTGGAATGCCGTTCTAAAGAATATTTTTCCCCGCTTTTTATTACTAAACGTTTCGCGCTATTTCGAGCCTTCTAAAAATGCCAGTTCAGCGGTACTTCAGCGACCCAAATTCGCAATAGCTATGGGGACACCTAAGCAATTCCTACTATGGATAAATTCGAGAGCATTACTTTACGTTGAGTGTGTCGCTGAGCTTAGTGTTGTGACGAAACGTTGCTGAGTTCATCTTGCCTCCCCGTAGTTGCTGCATCTCGCCATGCGTGCTCCGGGGCCACTCGCTCTGCCTTTCGCGTTGTCGGAGGCTTGGGTGGTGAATGTCGTTTCGCTGCATCAGCTCGCCTCACCCGTTTTGCTGCGTTGCGATGGTCTCATACTTCGTCGGCAGTCAACTGGCACCTTCGGCCACGCTTTGCTGTCTCGCCTGATAATGCAGACTCGAGCGATTCAACTCCTGACGATAAGGAATCCATAGCGCCAGCGACGGCACTGCTCCCATCATACACCATCCAGTGAATGGCTCACTAGGCAGAGTCGACCACGTGCACGGACTCAAATATGTTCATCACGATCGCCTGTTGCAACACACGCGGCGCAATGCAACGGGGGCGCATTGGTTAGCGTGCTGGACTGCGAATTGGTAGCAGTGACGGTGGGGCAGAGGATCAAATCCTCACCGGTAACACTTCTGCGGGGAAGGTGTGCCGAAGTGATAATCTGTGGCCGCAGTTTATTTAAGCCAGCAATCCATGGTGCAGCGAGATCTCGGGAACGGCCACCACCGCCGCTGCTCAGGTTGGGCGCGCTAGCATCTTCTATCTCGCGCTACCTGCACGTGAGCGCATCTTCTTCTTGGCCTGCTTTGGAGGCGATAGTCGCGCCGTTACTTTTTTTTTTAGTTAAATGAAGATAACGTGTTTGTGTGCCGTTTTTCTGCCACCGCTTTCTGATGACAGTGGAGTCGCACGATGAGCTAAGTAATGCTCTCGCATCAGAAAAGTTACATCTTGCTGTAATACTCCTTAACTGCCCAGCTTTCTACAAAAGTACCTTCCGAACTTCAGCAACTTTCCATAAAGAAAGTAAGCGTAAGGGAGAGTTATAAAATCTGGGACTGAAATCTCTGGGTCTCCAAGCTGAGTTACTTAGGATGCTCTTGGGTTTAGAGGAGAAGCAGTTTGAAAATTGGATCAAATGCATACAACGTTCGATCAAGCGCTCGGGACGCCCCAGTGGGGAAAAGAAAAAGGTGCTGGAAAGCAAAAAAGAAGAAAAGCTTTTTGTACAAGGGAAAATGAACGGCATGTATTCTTGAGCAAAAAAGGGGCGAACGACAAAATGTAATAAGCGTAATCACTGTGTTAGTAATACGACTTTCTTGGCCATCTCGTGATTTCTCATCGCCCCCGAGGGCGACTCAAGACGGCCGGCGACGCACGCTAGTTTTCGATTTCAGGGTCTTGGGTCAAGCCAAAGGTAAGAATCCAAGACTGGCTTGGGTTCTGCGGATGCGCACTTTCGGCCCGTATTTTTCGTAGGTCCGCAAGGCACTTGGGTCCCCAATGCTAAAATAATTTAATATGTGCCAGTATAACTGGAATGACGGAATGCGCATTGCAGCGCTATCAACTTTCTAAGCGCATCGCTATAGTATTCCAAATGGATACATAAAAGTAAACGCAGCATACAGGAGAGTATCGCCAATAACGCCAGCGCCCGCACTTTGTGAAAGAATGTAGCACACGTTACACCAATAAACGATAGCGATTTCAGTTTACCGAGAAAGGTGAACTGCAATAAACAAACAAAATTGTTCCCCATTGAGCAACACGACTGCTTTGCACCCGGTACCGAAAGGTGGCGTTAGCAGTTAATGTTCCAACGGAAGAGAAAAAATGACTAAGGAGATGTTTAATATATGCTAGAATGAAAAACATACGTAGCGTACCTGGTCAATTAAACTAGGTTAGGTGACTGTTTTTTTGCTGCTGCTTTTCAATGGGAATGCCAATATTTCATCAGGTTCATCAAATTGTTACTCATATCTGCGATCAAACACTTTTTATTTCTAGACATTATGTTTTCCCTAAACGTTTTTTGGTAGGCCGTACAGAGCAAATTAAATTCTTTATACGCACCTTCTCGAATCCCGTTGACTTCAGCTCAATAACGTTCAAGGTGAAGTCGGTCCTCAAGCCATCTTCATCGAGTCGTACGTAACCAGTGAGCCCCTTTACATGGACCTGCACTGAGGCATCAAGTTACTGGACTTGAAGCTACGTACGCCCGCACTGATAACACCTAAAAAAGTCAAGGAGGCAGCATTTTTACAGGTCGTCGTATCAAGAAATTTGCGAAATAATTGCGGGAAGTGGCACTTTGTACCTTAGGCTGCATCCTAAAATTATCCAACACTTGTTTTATTTTCGATTCTTGCGATTATGAAATGGAATAAGGTTTGGAGATACATCTGCAAAAGGCTGCCAAGCATGTGTCCGAAGTAGTAGTAGTACTAGTAGTCACAATCAATCAATCAATCAATCAATCAATCAATCAATCAATCAATCAATCAATCAATCAATCAATCAATCAAGTAAATAAACAAATAAATAAATAAATAAAATATTTATTGCAGTACCAAGTAACAGCTACGGAGCCTTGCTACTGATGCTCTTAGAACAGTAATGCGCCAGACAAAGTGCACAGAGAAGAAAAACGTGGTAGACAATGTGAGATAGGGAAACAAACAAATTGGGATACAGAATTTGAGGAGGCGGATGCAAAAGGGAGATAACCACAAAATGTGATTATCTACTTAAGTACACAACAGAGGAATGAACTATGAAATATGTCAATAGAGGCAGACTATTTATTACATTTTTTTTCGTACTCGTGCCCATAGAGAGTCTGTAATGCAACAAGGCCGCGCAGAAAACGAAGAATTCTGCCTGGTATGCTTTTGCGGCACGGGAAATTGTACATGATCAAGCATCTTTGGGCGAAGTGAAATGACATGTACCACCTTATAAAGAAACAGAAGGGCTGATCTACTAGTTGTTAATTTTGAAGGTGCGAGTTCAGGTATATAGGTGAGAGGGTTAGACCACAGCCACTACAACGGTAAAAAGGCTGCTTGAAAATAGATATCAATTTATTCCTAAGGCGTTCAATGATGTCAGAATTAGATTTGAACACTACGCACCGAAATACACAGGCAGAGTACACTAGAAGTACAAGGCACGCAGTAGAATACAACTTAAGGAAGGCAAGGTGAATGGAAGTCTCGGGATATACGAACAGTTATTTGGATAAGGGCCAGTTTTTCTGCATGTTTTGCGTGTGAGCTTAGCTTTTTGTCGAAGTACACATCAAGATCTTTTACTTGTTCGATGCTGGGCAATGAAGCATCCTGAAGGGTGTATGCAAATCACATGATGTGTTTTCCGCGTGTAAGCTATTGAAGCATTTAAGGGTAGCTCATTCCCTCTGCAGCACTTTGGGAATGAAAAAAAATGTCTTTTTGGAGGTGAATGCAGCCGTAAACCACGCAGACAGCTTTAAATAGCTTTAAGTCGTCAGCATATAGAGTGAATAAAGAGTGTTGAATTCCTGAAGAAATGTAATTTATGAACAACAGGAAGCGCGGAGGGCCAAGAATGGATCGTCGAGCAACTCCTCTAGTGACCTCATAGCGGACAAAACTCTGTCCATTAATGCCAACGAAGTACGCTCTATTGCTTAGGTAATTAGATACTAGGGCAGTAATGAAATAAGGCATCTCAATTTTCGTGGGCTTTGGAATGAGGAGCTCATGGCAAACTAGAGCGAACGCTTCACTTAGGTCAAAGAGCGTCTAATTAGCCTCTGCTATGAAGTACACTGGAAGCCTGGATCAGAAATGTGACCAAGTTCATTTTAGGGGAGCTCCCCACTATCATGCTGTTCATTTATAAAATGTTCTTAGGCTAACAGAAAACAGAGAATGCAATAGAGAGTTACACGCTTTCAAATAGGTAGAAGCCGACATTAAGTAACTGTACTTCCAGCAATCAATATATGTGCCGGCACTACCTGTGCTACCTTCTAAGCGATATGAAATGTACTGGACTTAAGGGAACTGTTGACAATGCTTCTGAGAAGAGGGACAAGTGTGCTTCCGTACGCCTAAAGCAGTGCGGGACGGTTACCAACAGGTCAATGAGAAAGGGAACGTTTGGTGCGCTTTTTACATATCAATGTCTCCATTGAGTCTCAGCGTACACACCGTACCAGACTGAGAAGGAAGGCTACTTGCGGTAGAGGCATTTTTTGTACCAAATACAAAACAGAAATGTTGCGCAAAGGCATCGGCAGAGCTCGAGATAAAACTCCATTTTGATGGAGAAGTTATGCATGCCCAGGTACTCGTTTTGGAAAAGAGAGGGCACGTAGCTCCAGAAATATGTCAAATTATCCGTCCTGTTGGCTTCAAGATATTTAATGTGGTCGTACGGACAATTCTTATAATAAAGTTTGCGAAGACCCCAATGACAGCGCATATATTCAAATTTCCACTTATCTCGGCCTGTTTCCCCAGCTTTTGTGTATACACGGTCTTTCAGTTTTATGGAAAGTTCTTTTTCAGTTTTTTTTTAATTCAATGAGATAGCTTTGACTTCTTGTGCTTTTTTGCATGTATGAATATGCGCATGCCATCTTCAGTGGTTTTCGTATAAAACTTGGCCTGTTCATCAATATCAGCTGTTCCATCTACGACCTACAAGTTAGCGCTTTCCAGATCATGGTTACAGCCAAAGTAGTCTCAACGAGAAAATTTGAAGCTGTGCTTCGTGTTGTCATCAAAATGCATGCTGCCTTTCTGTGATACCATTGTTGAAGAAACAAGTAAAGGAGGGTGGAACTTCACTGGCGCAACCAGAAAAACGTTGCTACACATGACTGAAAAATTTTCAATATTCGTAAGACAAACATATGTAACGTGGTCGCAGCAGTTCTGTTTGAATTTACCTGCTGCATGAAACTAAAGGGATTAAGACAAGCAAGGAGTGACATGTGCTTAGAAATGTAAATGGAATTCTGGCACACAATAATAATAATAACCCATGTACTTACGGTTACACTAAACTCTCCAATATTTACTACTTTGTGGTTAATATTGTTACGTAGGAAGACGATGACGAAAAGTTATATACAAGTATATTTACAAGGCAATACGCCGCACTTGGCCAAGAGGCCACTGCTCGCGTTAGCCTCTAATCGTCGTCTTCACCCTGCTCGCCTCTTTGTCATCGCAAATACTGTTCCGTAGCACTACCCCCGGAGGCAAAAGCGCCGTCCCGGAGCGACTAAACGCCGGCATCGGAAGCAGTGTAGTTGTCCTTGAGCCTACTTACGTGCACAACATCGTTAGATCCCAGAGTAGAGGACGAGGTTGAACGCAAAGGAGCAATTTCGTACGTCACAGGCGTCACCTGGCGCAGCACCCGGTAGGGCCCTCTGTATCGCGAAAGGAGGTTCTCTGAAAGTGCGACGTGACGAGAGGGCGACCACAGGAGCACGAGCGCACCAGGCGAAACTGTACGTCACGGTGGCGGGCGTTGTACTGAAGCTGCTGAGTGGTTTGCGAAGAGGTCAGTCGAGTACGGGCAAGCTGGCGTGCATGGTCGGCGAGGGCGGTGGCGTCGCGCGCATATTCGCTTGTTGAGATCGCAGCAGGAGGAAGTGCCGTGTCTAGGGGCAAGGTCCGTTCGCGACCGTACAATAGATAAAATGGAGAAATTCCGACGGTGTCGCGCCGGAAAGAATTCTACACAAATGAGATTTAAGGAAGGGCAATGCCCCAGTCGTGGTGGTCCTTGGAAACGTACTTGGACAGCATATTGGTAAGAGTACGGTTTAACCGCTCTGTCAGGTCATTGGTTTGAGGATGGCATGAGGTCGTCAGCTTGTGTTGAATGGAGCAGGAATGCATACTGTCGGCGATAACTTTCGAGAGGAAGTTACGACCACGGTCAGTAAGCAGCTGTCACGGAGCACCATGTAGTAAGATAATGTCACGCAAGAGTAAGTCCGCGACGTCAGTGGCGCAACTGGTAGGGAGAGCCCGCGTGATAGCGTATCCGGTGGCGTAATCAGCTGCGACGGCTACCCATTTGTTCCCAGAGGATGACGTGGGAAAGGGACTGAGGAAGTCTAATCCAACACGAAAGAACGGTTCCACAGGGACGGTGGTTGGCTGGAGATGACCGGCAGGTAGCACCTGAGGTGTTTTCCGACGCTGGCAGGGATCACAGGCAGCAACATAGCGTCGGAGGAAGCGAGTGAGACCAGGCCAATAGAAGCGGCGGCGGACGCGGTCGTACATGCGGGTTACCCCAAGATGTCCTGTAGTGGGTGCGTCATGCATCTCAAAGAGCACAGTCTGTCGTAGATGTTTCGGCACGACATGAAGATCAGAGCCGTCAGAGAGGAAGTTCCTTCGGTATAGAATGCCGCTCTGGAGGACATATCGGCGAACGGATGCGTCGGTAGGTGTAGAGCGCAGACGCTCGATGAGTACTCGCAGCGATAGGTCTCGGTACTGCTCATCGGCGATGTTAGTGAAGGCAGACACGGAGAAAATGCCGTTGGCGGTACTACTGCCGGCGTCGCCAGGCTCGTCTACCGGGTAGCGAAACAGGCAGTTAGCGTGCTTGTGTTGTCGGCCAGATTTGTAAATGACAGAGTACGAATATTCTTAGAGGCGTCAGGCCCAGCGACCAAGTCTTCCTGTAGGACCTTTCAGTGAGCATAACTAGCAAAGTGCGTGATGGTCTCTGACAACGGAAGAGGGTCGGCCATATAAGTGTGGGCGGAACTTCGCAACCGCCCAAACTAGGGCCAGACACTTACGCTTAGTGATGGAATAGTTGCGCTCCGCGGGCGAGAGGAGCCTGCTGGCGTAAGCGATAACAAGGTCGTGGCCGCGCTGGCGTTGTGCCAGTACTGCGCCAATTATGTGACCGTTGGCATCAGTACGGACTTCGGTTGGCACAGAAGGATCGAAATGGGCCAGAACGGGAGGCATTGTGAGAAGGTCGATTAGAAGTTTGAATGCAGAGGCCTCGTTATCGCCCCACTGGAAAGGGGCGTCTTTTTTCAAAAGCTCAGTTAGTGGTCGTGCTATGACCGCGAAATTTTTCACGAAACGGCGGAAGTACGAGCAACGGCCGATGAAGCTGCGCACATCCTTGACACACTTTGGAACAGGGAAGTGCGTCACAGCATGTACCTTGCCTGGGTCCGGTTGCACTCCGTTCGCGTCAACGAGATGTCAAAGGACGGTAATCTGGCGACGGCCGAATTGGCACTGCGATGCGTTGTGTTGCACACCGGCTCGACGAAAAACGTCCTGGACTGCCGAGAGGCGCTCGAAGTGCGTAGCGAATGTTGAGGTGCGTAGCGAACGTGCTTTGGAGGGGCTGGAGTCGAAGGCAGCCGGATAGGCTGCCTCGATCTCACGCCGGACGATTCTGGTAACATCGCGAGTGTTGTTCGGACGAGGAGCGTCGGCACAGGAAGATGTCGCTGAGGTGCTGGGCAGACGGGCAAACTGCTGATCGACACGTCGGCTTTGAGCGAGTTCCAGGCGGCGGCACTCTTTTATTACTGCATCCACAGGAGCCGCGTTGTTGAAAACGAGTAAGTTGAAGGCGTCCTCGGCAATGCCTTTGAGGATGTGGGAACCTTTATCTGAGTCAGTCATGTGTGCGTCAACCTTACGGCACAGAGCCAAGACGTCCTAATGTACGTGAGGTAGGGCTCTGTTGACGTCTGCACACGGCCGGAAAGCGCCTTCTGCGCGGCAAGTTGGTGACAGTACGGGTCGCATAACAGGTCTCGGAGCTTTTGCTTAAGCGAGTCCCAACTGGTGAGCTCATCTTCGTGCGTCCAAAACCAAACTCGAGATGTGCCACCGAGGTAAAAGACTACATTGGCGAGCATGATAGTAGGGTCCCACCGGTTATTGCGGCTGACCTGTTCGTACAGGCTGATCCAGTCCTCGACGTCTTCCACATCTTTGCCCGAGAATACGCCAGGATCAGGGGGAGCGGGAAGGTGATGTAGGTCGTCGAAGTGGCAGCAGGTGTCGGAGCCGGCGGAGTCGAGTTGCCGTCGCCGGGAGCCATGAAGGAAGGCGCGCCTTACCGTCCACTGCGAAGCTCCGTGACGAGGTACAGAGAACATGCATCTCCACCAGATATCTTACGTAGGAAGACGCCGACGAAAAGTTATATACAAGTACATTTACAAGGCAATACTCTGCACTTGGCCAAGAGGCAACAGCCCGCGCTAGCCTCTAATCGTCGTCGTCGTCTTCACTCTGCTCGCCTCTTTGTCATCGCAAATGCTGTTTCGTAGCAATATCAAAACTAAGAGCACTTTTATTGATGCTAGGATAAGAGAAAATGCAGCAACAGTTACGTCAGGTGTTACATAGAATGCATAAAGCAACAGCCGTTCACTACCTGAACACCGCACGTCTGTCCAAACAGCCTCATGATCGCACTATAGATCCAAGCACCGGACACACTCTATCGCGATATCAACGGCGATAAGAATAAAACCACGTTTCAGCTTGGTATAATTTCGATCTTTGAAAAATATGCTATAATACGCAGCAAAAGGCATAGTAGATGCCATTTCAAGTAAAGATCATGTTTCACTTGAACCCATTAGAGAATGTGCAACAAAAATAATATTTGAAAAAAGAAAAACTCTGGTGCATAGGCCTAGAATAATTTGGTAGATTGATCTGGGTGTCATCTTAGCGCGAATAAGACTGAACACAATAAGACACACAGGACACACACAGTAATACACGGTCCTGAATATTTAAATAATAATTTAATTGTGGGGTTTTACGTTCCAAAACCACTTTCTAATTATGAGGCACGCCGTAGTGGAAGACTCCGGAAATATCGACCACCTGGGGTTTTTTAACGTGCACCTAAATCTAAGTACACGGGTGTTGTCACATTTCGCCCCCATCGAAATGCGGCCGCCGTGGCCGGGATTCGATCCCGCGATCTTGTGCTTAGCAGCCCAACACCATAGCCACTGAGAAACCACGGCGGGTCTCAACATTTCGCTACGCGTGTTAGAACGAAGGCTTCGCGTTTACCACGGCGCTTTTATCGCTCGGATTTTGCAGAACGGTCGCATTTCGGCGTCGACTTCGTTTAGTATAACAGTTGGTAGAGTTAATCGTATGACTTTTAAGAAAAATTTGAAAAGTTGCCTGGGCTTGTGGGGATGCGAGGAGCTGCCGCGACGACACAGGCATAAATTTGTGTCGCTGCCTGTCGTTATCTGCAGAAAGCAGCGTTTCAAGGAGGGAAGTCACGTATTCTAGGAGCGGGAAACACGTCGCAGACCTCCTTGAAACATTCATTTCTGTAAATAACGATAGGCGGCGACACAAGTTTATGTTTGCGCCGTTGCGGCAGCAGCTCAAATCCGCCTAAGCGCCGGCAAATTTGCACTTCTTTCTTAAAGGCCAAACAAAAAACTGTGCGAAGCGTTTTACTAAACAAAGTCAACGCCAAAATGCGATCGTTCTGCAAAATCCGAGCACCAACAGCGCAGCGGTGTGCGCAAAATCTTTTTTTCTAACTCAGAAGGGTTTGGGTGCGAGCTAGTTGGTACGAATCATTCATATTTAAAACAGCGCCAAAAAACACGGACAACGGAGGACGCGGGACGAGCGCTGCCCTGTGTTCTCCCTTTTCCGTGTTTTTTGGCACTGTTTTAAATATGAATGATCTTTTTTCTAACACGCGCAGCGAGATAACCAGGACCCTGTACAACCAATTTCGTTAACTTAGACTGCGCTAGGGACGAGACACTGAGGTGTCTCGGACGAACGCAGACTAACAGCTGGTTTATTCAAATCAAGCAATGCTGCCCTTGCGAACTGTGCGCATGCCCAAGCTAGATCATAGGGGCGTGACCGTGCAACAACACTCGTCAAGCCCATATCTGCATAAAAAAAATCAAGCTCTTTCTTGAACAAAGACACTGATGGTTCGCTGACGCACCTACCTGGGCCATGTCTTGCTATCAAGGATGCTTCCAAGATTTCCCGTGCCCATTGGTTCTTTGACCGCCCTAACACCTTTGTTTTGTCAAACATTGGTTTGCACTTCTTCGAACGTGTCGTACAACGAACTGGCAGGTGCTCTCCGCTGATATCCTTTTTGATGAGTTAGAGTGCTCCATTAAATGATTGTCAATACATCTTCCGGTTTTCCCCTCATTGTACATTCCACAGGCCAGTGGAAACTCGTACACCACCTCCGTTCTACATGGTACATACGCGCGTCTGTGTTTTATGCCGCATCCATCCCTCTTGTGTATATCTACGTTAGAAAGGGCGCATAAACGCGACAACTTTCAGGGTGCTGAAAAAAAAAATACATCAACATTGAATTTTCCGGCCACACCCTTTATTCCATTCGAAATCTTCTGGGCATGTGGCAATACATCAAGCTTTCGCCTCTCTCTCTTTTCTCCTAACTCAACCCCAGTGTCGGTGGAATGGTGGCATATTGCCTTCAAAAGCGACTGAGCTATGGCCTGGAGTAGGGCCTGCGGAAAACCTGCATTACGGATACGTTTCACCTGGGAAGAAAACTAGCTTGGTCCTTATGGTGACATGACTGAGGTAACTCTGGGATCATACTCAATGCATTGTGGAATGAGGATGCCTCTTCAAAGCTTATTTATGTAATAAACATGTTTATTATCTCTCCCCTCCAAGGAGCGCCAAAATTTATCGAGCCACAGAAGCTCCATAGCGCCGTGCGTCTCTTGTGTGTCTTCCTGTGGCTACCGTTATTCGCACTAAAATAAAAAATATTGCAGAATCAGATGACATAACAACAAGCCCACATTGCTACTATTTCGGTAGAAGATGCATAAGTCTGCTGTTTCACTGATAGGCAACTCTCGTTATCATAAATATTAATAACAGCAAGAAGAAGGTTATCATGATTATGTAATTAATAGCAACAACGACAGGGAGAAAGCTTACCTCAACAACACTATCATCCATTTTTGAAATTCTAATGGCTGCTTGCGTAATAATGCACAGAGACAGAGAAAACGTCAGTAAAGCTAGTGGCAACCATTTTGAAGTAAAAAATAAGAACAATAAAGATGTACATGCTTATATTGCGCTTAGTGTTACGCTGACGAGCATAAGAGACAAGACGAGGACGCACGTCCGCGTCTGAATATTTCAGAATAATTCTGAAAAATAATGTCCGCGTCTTGTTCCTTATGTTCATGAGTGTAACACTACACGTAATATAATCATGAACGGCCACCAACTAGCACCGTTCATTGCTTTAGTAAATAAAGATGTAAATCAGGAATATGAGAAAAAAGAACTTCCCATACAGCTTCAAATAGTCAAATGAAGAGAGCTTACAGAAAAAGGCAAAACACTGTGGTAGCGTGCTAAGCGCGCCGCGAGGCAAAATTCTCTGGTTTTCATTCTAGAACCTCACTCTCCCATGCTGAAAGAAGAGAGGACAATAGACCCAGTTATCACAAAGTAATTATTAATTGCATTGTGATAAGGTAGCGATGATAAATTACCGACTGGAACTACACGAACATTGAGTGCTTGAATTTTTTTTCATTACGTACAGCTTCTGGCAGTGGATAGTGTTGTTCTGTAGCGGAAGCCAAATGACCTGCAGCAGGTATTAGTAGGGCCATGGAAAGATCAAATAGGATGTTAGGAAGACGGTGTACTGTTGGATTAAGTGCGAGAAAAAACATTGTTTCTGAAGCGTGTCTTTTTGTTAGGCAAGTTGGCGTACCGAAGGAGGAGGAAACAAAGACATCAATCTTTCGAAAGCGCCAAGTGATTTCAAGCATTTATTGGCACGCTTGTTTTATTCTGACCACGTGAGTCTGTTTCTGACCGTGACATTGAGTCAGCTGAGGTAGTAAGATAACCAAAACCTGGAAAAGATACGAGTTAATTTTAAAAAGAGCTGTAGAAATCAAGGAGTACTGGTTGATAATGTTTCGTTCCTTGTGTAAGGCATTTCTATTGTCTTATTTTGACATTCAGGGCCGTTAATCAGTTGTATTATCAATTTCTTACCCTGTTTTATTCAGTTTGAAGCCATATTAATCGTTCATCATATACACTGATAGATGACAGGATCGTGACAGAATTTATGAATAAATGTACTGGGAACTTCATTTATGAACACTACAAAAGGTGCAAGGGCCCAGCCTTGAGAACACCTGATTTGTCTGTGCTATTTTCCGATTGGTAGTTATCTAATAAAATTTTATATAAACGATTTGGGAGAAGACACTCAAGCCACAAGAGTACTAGCTATTAAAGACTAAGAGAAGAGAAATTGGTTCGATAAACGACGATGAGAAACCCGATAAAATGTCTTGAAAAGTCGAAAAAAATAAAACTCGAGGTCTGTGAAGGTACTACTCTATATAGTAAACTGATATACACTTTATTTGTGCAGCTAAACATATTGACGTAGTAGGAAGTGTAAGCACAATAAATTGTTTGTTCATTGGAATATTCAAAAAGCGCTTACTCGCATTAGCATCCTTTTTTAAGAGACGTGCTCTAAAGGAGCAATGGGCGAGCCGAAATCCTAGCTTTCAACTTTAGCTAGGTGCTGCCAGTATGTTAGGTGGAAGTATCTAGAAACGCTTATTTGAGTTGTCGTCTCTGGCTGACCTTTCTTGTTATTTTATTACGTACAATGCTTGCCATCTGCACGTTTGATTAAGTTTGATACTGAACACTATCCCTCGCTGCCGTGGCTTTGTATGTTAGCGCTTTCAGCTTCCTTTAATTTTCGCAATCAGTGGTTTTGCCGCTTTCATGGTTATTAAAAGCAACGTGATCGCTATCTCGTGTCTGACGGAAAGTTCGGCAATAATCAATCAAAACATCGTGCACCCTATCTGGTTTCCCTGCGGTGATGAGGCCTGGAAAGATGGAGACTGCCTTCCAACATCAAAAGGGAAGTGCTTTGAGGTTGCAGGGTCTCCATTTAGCGATCTATATTTACTCCGCCCCGGTTTTCTATGAGGTCCTAACCATTGTTCACGTCAGAAAACTCAGAAGAACAGGCCAAGCAAAGTGCGCAAACATTGCACTGCTTTGTTTGTCCATGTCCGCAACCTGCTACTTTTCATTAATGTTCACTTCTGATGCACTTATTCTAATGGAGGGGAATTCAGAGGGACACCGCTCAAAGTGACTGCCCGATCCATTAAGTATTCACTCATAAGCTACCTGTTTCCTGGCACTTTGAAGATCCTTTAAATCAGCACTTAAACACCCATGTATTCAATCTGTAGGACTGGATCACCGTCGTGTCAAGTCACGACTTTGGTCTTCGCCAGCATCTTGTCGGACACGCAGAAATCGTGCTTAGTAAGAGAGTACGGCCTTTCCAACTTAAAGGATGCCTAGTAATAGGTGTGCAGTGTGCACCTTGTCAACAATAATGCTAGTCTCGTAGGCTCTATAACGGCATCAGCTCTCAACAAAACGCGAGTTTGCCTTGCTCATCTCTTCGGCCGTCAATTGATAGATTTAGTGACGTTGGAATAGCGAAAATGACTCAGCTACCTGTCATAGCTGACGACTCGCTCTGTGAAAACGTACAGCAACTATACCTGGTGTTATCGAAATGTATAGTTCCCATGACTACTTCGATTCCGCGGCTACGAGACTAACTACACTGGCCGACTACACTTTCTCGCTGCCGATTCCATGAGTCGATTAGCTCTACGGTCTCGAATGGCTCGCTTAATTTGTTCTGATGCATTTTGCCCTCTCGTGCTGTATGATCCATGACTGGGATGCAGGCCTCAACAGGATGCACGTATAGCCCGCCTTATTTTAGCACATCTCATTGGCAGGTAGCACTGCACTGTATACATTACGAATAAAGTCAAAGTACGTTGATCTTTCATGGGGTTTAATGCTGCATATTATCACGTAAGCCATTTGAGGTTAAAGTATGATTCACTGTGACACTGAACTACCGTAGAAACGGAACTTGAGCGCTTCGGACTAAATTTGACAGCCTCGGGTTGGCACGCAAAGCACCACTTATCACAGTGTTTGCATTCTGCCTAATTTGGAATGCTACTGCCGCAGCTTGGAACCAATTCTACAGTCTGCTACCTATAGCAGCAGATTACGCCACATGCATGGAGCCGCTATGTTCGCTCTCTGCTGTTGAGAAGGTGACTCGCTCTTTCATAAAGCTGGTGAGCTTTTTTATGTGGCTTAGTTAGAATGCTTGTGCAATTGAGTTTGTAACTATGTTTTTTGCTAGAAATGTCCCAGCCGACAGCAGGCGATGGTCTTTTCACTTCTGCTGTAGGTACGATGCAGTGCCGCGGATTAACGTTGGTCCCAGTCAAGACGCATCACGCAGTCCTCCAGCCCCTCTTTTGGCCATCGGTTTCCCAATGGCATGATGATTTTAACACCACACTTCAATACACTCGTGTATTTCCATGAACGCGTTTTGTCAGCGCTTTTTAAAGCGAACCATTTCAACTAGCCCACTCCCTGCTTTTCGGGTTATGGCTGCTGGCTTCAGTCACGGCTAATTGACCTGCACCGGACACAATTCAATGCAATGAATTACCTGATATAGTACAAACCAAGCCAGCTTGGGGTGGTAGCTGATGCACGTAAGCGCTTACGTAAGCTCCAGCTCCAACCCGTTGTTGTCATTCCTTCGTCGCCTTCATGAGATTGTAATTATTCCTTGGGTGTCATGACATCGTCGTATTTGCGCCGTCTCCATTACGTCCTCAACACTGCATTGTGTTGCTATATCATAGTGATCATGCTGCGATCGTCGACCCATCGTATCAAAACGTATTGCAAAACGTACCATGGCAAAGATACAATACACCCAAAGAGTATCTAAGACAACATCTAAGATAGATGTATATTCGATACTGCCCAGGAAAGGGTTCAAAGGCCATCGCCCCATTGTAATTATACCTTATTTTGTAACGTCATCATCGTCATTTAAACTTCATCGCCGCGTTGACCTCACGACGTTGTCCTCACAAGGCTTTCGTCTTTTCAGCATCGTCATGCCATTGTCGCTATTCCACTGTCGTCATACCAACGTCGCCTTTGTAATGTTGTCATGCCCCTGTTGACTTTGCATCGGTATCACAAAGTAATTGTTGTGCCGTCATGTACGTTCCATTTTCGCGCCCCAGTGTCATCCTGCCGCTGTCGTCTGACATCATCGTCATTCTATCGTGGTCATTGCGTCATTGTCATGGCAGTGTGGTAATTCCACTTTCGTTATTGATTCATCGTCACGGGTAGAATGCGCGTCATCTAGCAGCACCAGTTTTTATTAAGCGACGCGGTTTCCGATGAAAATTTGCCAAATATGGTCGGGTTATTAATGATTTCAAATGTCCATTAAACAAGAAGAACGTCCTTCGCCAACACCAATGCAAGCTTCACTTAAACTGATTTCGAAAGCACGTAGGATCGGCATACTTTTGTGTTACCTCTGTGTAAACCATATGCAATTATAAATTTAGCATGAAGTTCAGATGGTACAATGCAACAGATGCTCGCGAATCACAAACCTGCCCAATAAAACAATCCCTTTAACTCGGACAACGTTTAGCCCTGCCACAATATAACGGATTTAACCATCCTACCTTGTGTTTCGTATTTATCATCGCGTAGGCAACCTCTTTTCGGCCCCAGTGTCTTGCATCTCAACGGCTTTTACTGATCATCCCTCGCACTTCCCACACATACGATATTGCCACCGTTGTAGTGACGGTGAACAACCACAGTGGCACAACGCAAGTCACCAACCTAACTGTTTAGTGGGCGAACCACTGCCAAGAAAAACAGGTAGCACAATGATAGCAGCAAACACGCACGCTAGTCATGTGTAAAAGAACGTGAGCTTATCCAATGACTCGCTGAAGGGTCCAGCGTAATCGCTGGTGCTCTCATACTTTCCAGGAAGTACAACACCCTTCACATCGCGTATACCATCTGATTATGCAAGGCCTGGCGAGAACTTCTATAACCGATACAATCAACGCTAACATTCAAGCAAGTTCCAAATTATGTAGCCTCGTCTTGCATTGAGCGATAACGTTAAGCTGTTAGGTGGTGAAATGTGGTCGCCGGTAAAGGAATAAAGTGGCAACATGCCTTGTCGCGCCCTAGTGATAAGCCGCCTACCTATAGACATTCAGCGAAAAGGAAAACGTAGTACGTCATGAATTGTCCACTGACGCTCTTATTGCGGCGACGTTGTTTGCAGATTGAAGAACTCAGCGCATACCATTACGATTTAGAAACTGACGTTCTCGTGTCAGTGGAACCATCACGGTCAGTGCACTCAGGGTTGGATATCCCGGTCCGCCCCTGAAAGCATCTCACCGATTTATTTGTGTATAATTATTTGCAAGCCTTACCTGCAGTGCCCGATGGCAAACCTTATAAACTTGCTCTTCGGTCGTCACCTGCTCCTTCATCGCTCGGCCTCGCAGCCGACACACCGTGCGATTTTGCTCCTATTTCATCTTTTCGCTTAGTGGACCCGACTTATAGGCAAAGGTTGCATGTATATATGTGTGAACGTACAGGATGTAGAGACAGCAAAAAATGGTTTCGCTTTCATCTTATATCTCCTGAAGGCGGAACTAGAATTCACAGACGATACTGTGCTGCGTATGCTACATATTATTAACGCGATGCGTTAAAGGCCCTAGTGTCACAAAAGATACGACGTCGGCGTCAGCGCCGTTGTCCGTTAGAGCAAAAACATCCGGCATACATTTAGGTATGTGTATATGCCACGCCTTGCGACATGAAATGGGGGATATGTGGCCTATATTGCCAAACCATTTTATCCCTAAAGTTGCTCATACCTTGTCTTACATTCTTGAGAAAGTTATTGCTCGCAGTTTTGAGAATGGCCGCACACAAACAGATGTCATTAAACAAAACACCGACAGCGCATGCCTTTTATATTAAATCTTCTCAGATTGAAACATTTAAAGTGCGAAACAATAAAATAAACCTGAAAGTGATCTAAATGTTTCGGCACGGCTGTGCCTAATCTCCGGGATCAGACTACGCAAGAGACCGCGTTTCTACGGGATAGCTTGCCTTCAGGCATAGGATTGGCTCAGCTTTTGCCTGTAAATATTACGGTTACATAAGCTGCAGTTGCCGGGAAGCGTGAGAAGCAGTCGGGAATCTTTGAATGCTATCACGTTCCACTTTTCAAGGTGTAGCTTAAGCGTCATCTCAGTTTTCTTTTCTTAATATGCCAGAATATTGTGTTATAGAAGAGGGCTCAAGCCGTGTCTTGCATTTAAGCTTTAAATTTCACGTAAGCATGGGCTATATACCTGTGCTTATGCACGCATTCTTTTTCGTAGGCCTATTCGTTCATCATTATCTCCCTGCAAATATCAGTTTAAATCTCTTCTAATCTTTTTGGGTCTTCTTTCCTGTTACAAATATCTATATTTTTGGACAGCATCGTCCTCAGTGGTCATTGACCACTTACACTCTTTTACTGGTTTAAAATTGTAGCATAGCTCAGTGAATCGTTGGGTAAGCTGATGGCGCCGTCAAAACTAATACTTGTAGTTCAGAAAAGTACGTCGACTAAGAAATGAAGCCTAATGAACAAAGGTTGTTAGCTCTCAAATTTTCATGTGCCTCGTTAGCAGCACGAGTCCCGTGCAACTAAAAACTTTCTACACCGATATATACGAGAGCGATATATGCTATTTATGCAAGTCTGCTAGAGCTACCCTTCAAGACATGTTGTGGGCCTGGGATGTAAAATATATCAAGATGAAATGGCAGTCTTCCCGGAAAATCTACATGCGCGGTGGTCGGCTGCGCTGCCAGCTCAGAACTCCAAGACTAACTCTGGGCCATCCAGCGAGCCATGGAAGCCGCACGGGAGCAGCAGCTCCCAGTGGCCATCCAGGCGGGCACAGGCTCGGGCCTCCCAATCGCTGGATTCCAAATAAAGTTATCTCGCTTGCTCGTTTCTTAGCAACACGAGATTCTAAAAGTACCATTCATGTGTTCACTTTTCATAAATAAAGTATGACCTCTTAACTATTAAGTAGATCAAGCAGCTATAACGAAATAGTTGCTAGAACTCCAGGACATATTGAATGTGTTGTATCTGAGAATATTTTTTGACAGAAATAGATACCGTTGTGGCAATCTACGGCAAGCAGATGTACGTGTTAACTTGAATATTGATAACAAGCTGCAGCATTACGCTACAACTATTCTAATTACGAGTGGTTCAATAAAAAATTGAGAAGCTATGTATGATTGACGCAACTTCAAAACTTCATTTTTTTGCCGTTTTCAAAGCGCAAAAGAACAAGTCCTAAACCATATTTTCACAGCTACATGTTTTTCCTGGAGGTAGCATCACGCCTACCATAAGTGATCAGCGGCGTCTGCTCAACACAGACTGCTGATTCATATTTCATGAAAATATTATCGCTGCCACCATGTGGAACGTTACCTTGTGCTTGAATAGGGAGGTCCAGGATAAGGATAACTTGACATGAACTTTGCACAGATTAAACCAACATCATCAAAGTTCCCTTACACAATTACGACGTTACGGGCGGTGGGTTTCGGTTGCCAGCCTCGTGAAAAGCTGTCGTATCTGTCTACGCGTTGTTTGAATTGTTCCATCGTAGCGTAACTTATCGGATTTCATGTAATGAGACCAACAAACTAACGACTGTAGTATGACGATTTATTTTGACACTAGATACAATCGAGGTCGCACCGGCAATACACGAATGCTGATCGTGCGCCCAGCAGCAAGAGCGTTTTCTTCATCCTCTTCTTCACTAAAATTGCCCCCGGGAGAAATGAGCCATCCTGGCGACTTGAGGCGTAAATAGGATCAGGGGGTCATAGTAAAGCTGATGAACCGTGTCACGGCCGCGATGCCTAATATCGCGTGATGGCGCCACAGGTTCGACAGCGTAGGTGACAGCACCAAGAAGCGTGCAAGAAGTTTGGTTGAAAGGCCAGGGTTGTGAGGTGGGACCCACAACAAAAGAAGAGAACCAGTCGGAAAACGTGGCCTAAGCGCGCCACTGTCATGCCGCAGCCTTTGACGACCTTGAGCGGTGGTCGTAAAGGTTCAAGCGAGATACCTACAGTCCTCTGCGTATTTGGCGGCTTCAGACACAGGCGTGCAGTCAGAAGTGTCGGGTTATTATGGGAGCAGTGTGTCCATAGTACACGAGGGCTCTCGTCCTACAGCTGAAAAACGGGCGAAAACCAGTGGTAGCTTGTGAGGCCGTATCACAGGCATGAGTTACGAACGGCAAAACAGTGTCCCAGCTATGTGATCCGAGGCGACGTACATAGTCAACATGTCACCGAGTGTGCGGTTGAACCTCTCTATCAAGCCGTTCGTTTGCGGGTGGTAGGCTGTATACTTGCGGTGAACGATGCTGTATGCAGGAAGAAGGAATTGGATTACTTCGGATAAAGAGACACACCCCCTATGACTGAGCAGTTCGCATGGTGCACCATGTCGAAGAACGAAGTTCCGCAAGATGAAAAACGCAACTTCGCGTGCAGAGGCCGCCGTCAGTGTGAGAGTCTCGGCGTAGCGCGTCAAGTGGTCGACACCTACGATTATCCATCGGTTACCCGAGGGGCTGCCGCGAAGTGGTCCGTATAGGTCTATAGCGACGGAATCGAAGTGACGAACCGGAAAGAGAAGCGGCTGTAGCTCACGATGAGGGCGCTGTGGAATTTTACGCCTTTGGAACACTCTGCAAGCGTGTACGTACTGGCGCACGCAGTGGTACATGCCATGCCAGTAGAAACGCTGCCTTAGCCAAATATATGTTTTCAAAGCGCCGGCATGGCCATTTTGAGGAGCAGCATGAAAATAAGCGCTAATGTCAGAACGCATGTGTCGTGGTATCAGAAGCAGCCATTTACGACCATCAGGAAAATAACTTCTGTGGTAAAGGACGTTGTCCCGTACAGCAAAGTGAGCGGCTTGGCGACGGAGTGTTCGAGAAGAGGGCGTGACGGATGGGCCGGGGAGGAAATTCAGCATAATTGAAAGCAGGTAATCCTTACGCTGTTCGTCTGGCATATTAGCAACATTGATGGATGACATGGATGCAAAGGGCGGAAACACTGAAGCCACATCAAAATGCATCGGTGATCGGGAAAGCGCATCCGCGTCAGAGTGCTTCCTGCCCAATCGGTGGACAGCGCAGATGTTATATTCTTGCAAGCGAAGTGCCCATCGGCCTAGGCTACCTGATGGATCCTTCAACGAGGACAGCCAGCAAAGGGCTTTGGTGGTCGGTGACAACATGAAAAGGGCGACCACATAGGTATGGACGAAATTTGACGAGAGCCCAAATAATGGTCAAGTACTCCTGTTCTGCTACAGAGTAGTTGGCTTCTCTCTTATTTAATGTGCGGCTCACATACGCGACGATGTACTCCTCATAGCTGTCTTTCCGTGTTACAAGGACAACACTAAGTCGGATGCCGCGGGCATTCGTGTGTACCTCTGTAGGCGCTGTGGCATCGTGGTCTAAGAATCGGTGGCGAAGTAAGTAGGCGACTTAGTTGCTTGAAGGCTTCGTCACACGAAGTTGACCACGCGGAGGTGATGTTGGTAGCGGTAAGCAAATTGGTCAATGGTGCGGTGATGCAAAACCGCGCACAAAACACCGAAAATAAGAGCAGAGCCCTATAAAGATGCGAAGCGCCTTAAGAGTAATGGGCATCGGAAACTCTGAGACCGTGCGAACATTAGCTGGGTCAGGAAGCACACCGTCCTTCGATACGGTGTGTCCCAATATTGTGCAGCATATCGTCGACTTTCTCGTTAATTATGTGTCGCTGGACTACCGACATGCGGTATGGTCGCGGACATGAAAGAGCATTGGAACAGGAGTGGACGCTGTGAGTGACGGTTGCCGTATTCCCCTGCTTGGTTGGTCTGAATCAAATGACGAGCGAAAATACTGAAGAAACGCGAGGACTTGCAGACTATATGCAGGCGGCAAATCGGCGTCTATGAAAGATTAAAGAACGCCTGACGATGACCACGACAATGATGATAATGATGATGTGCACAGCACGGGAGAAGTGAGGGCATCGAGCTGATAACAGGCCGTGTCGTCGGAAGTATCAAGACTGTGAAGCGGGTCAAGGGGCTCAACATGAACTAGCCATTCTCCACGCAGTAAAGTCACAGGGTATTGAGACGGTTTACACACAAGCATGGAGGACAATCCAGACACAGTGTTGATGACAGCAAACGGGACAGCAAACAACTTAACTTCTGATCATCATGGTTTCCAGCAGGTTCCAATTTCGTATTCACTAAACCTTTGTTTTCACACTCCCCACGTGACAGGGTGTTTCGTTTCAATGTTCTGCAAATAACTTCGTTTCTATTAAGAGGGTAGCTAATTACACATATTGTGCTTCTTCAGAGCTATTTCAGTGTGGTATGCTTTATTGCAAGTATCCTATAATCAGTTGAAACATAGGTGTGTCCCGGACCAGGACGAATTTTTCTTCAACTATGAGGCTTTTCTTTCGAGGAACCCGTATGGGTTTCCTTTGTAGCAATTGCTACGAACGGGTGGATGTCTCATTTTCCCCTTATTCATTGCTTCTCTCCACCTTGCGGGTTTCCGCAGAACTACTATGTCATACTCTTGCCTTTGCTTCGTGTTGTCGACAAATTCGACTTCGCCCTGCCATCTGCTAGCCGCCTGGTTAGCTCAGATGGTAGAGCGGCTGCCCCGGAAAGGCGGTGGTCCCGGGTTCGAGTCCCGGACCAGGACGAATTTTTCTTCAACTATGAGGCTTTTCTTTCGAGGAACCCGTATGGGTTTCCTTTGTAGCAATTGCTACGAACGGGTGGATGTCTCATTTTCCCCTTATTCATTGCTTCTCTCCACCTTGCGGGTTTCCGCAGAACTACTATGTCAAACTCTTGCCTTTGCTTCGTGTTGTCGACAAATTCGACTTCGCCCTGCCATCTGCTAGCCGCCTGGTTAGCTCAGATGGTAGAGCGGCTGCCCCGGAAAGGCGGTGGTCCCGGGTTCGAGTCCCGGACCAGGACGAATTTTTCTTCAACTATGAGGCTTTTCTTTCGAGGAACCCGTATGGGTTTCCTTTGTAGCAATTGCTACGAACGGGTGGATGTCTCATTTTCCCCTTATTCATTGCTTCTCTCCACCTTGCGGGTTTCCGCAGAACTACTATGTCAAACTCTTGCCTTTGCTTCGTGTTGTCGACAAATTCGACTTCGCCCTGCCATCTGCTAGCCGCCTGGTTAGCTCAGATGGTAGAGCGGCTGCCCCGGAAAGGCGGTGGTCCCGGGTTCGAGTCCCGGACCAGGACGAATTTTTCTTCAACTATGAGGCTTTTCTTTCGAGGAACCCGTATGGGTTTCCTTTGTAGCAATTGCTACGAAGGGGTGGATGTCTCATTTTCCCCTTATTCATTGCTTCTCTCCACCTTGCGGGTTTCCGCAGAACTACTATGTCAAACTCTTGCCTTTGCTTCGTGTTGTCGACAAATTCGACTTCGCCCTGCCATCTGCTAGCCGCCTGGTTAGCTCAGATGGTAGAGCGGCTGCCCCGGAAAGGCGGTGGTCCCGGGTTCGAGTCCCGGACCAGGACGAATTTTTCTTCAACTATGAGGCTTTTCTTTCGAGGAACCCGTATGGGTTTCCTTTGTAGCAATTGCTAAGAACGGGTGGATGTCTCATTTTCCCCTTATTCATAGGTGAAACGTGAACTTACTTTCTTATGACAAGGTATCCGATATGAGGCAAACAATACCGCATCAAACAAAGCGCGAGAAGCAGAAATCAACTCATTAAATATCATAATCATGAAAGATTCGCTCACATTTGAATTACTTGCGAGTTCTAATAGACATTAAATGGCGCTGTGTAGAGCACGCAGCTCAAACTGCATGCGAACTGAATGCTTGTTTAGCGAGTTCGTACCTGATTCTATGGGCAAATTTCTTATGGTCAAATGACCATCCTATAGCACCAAAATTTACACTCATGATTGTGCCATGAAAGAAGGCTTCATAAGTGGGAATACACCCTAGAAAAAGAAAAATACTAGTGGAGCTACGCCCTTGAGGTTGCTCCCCCCCCCCTGCGCTTCTTGGGATGCTCTGGTTTTTGACAGCGTCTAGTTTAGTATAGCAATGTTTCTATCAGTACAGATGTGAGCACTATATTGTTAACTACCTAATGACTGACCTTGGCAAGATCTGACAATTTTTTCTGCACCACAACTGCCAAAATATGGAAAATATTGACCCGTGTACTTGTCTTTTCCGGACGATACGTTTGACCGCCTTACAAATGTTATCGCGCAGCGCAGGACGCGCTTGCATGTGTGGGAAGTTTCTGGAATGTTATCGACGCTTCCATCCGCTGTCTGTGACCGAACCTTGTGTAATTTGATAGAATGTGTGTGCGACGCGAATAATGTAGAACTTTGTGGAAGGCACGCGGGTCCCAGTGATTACTCTGGAACATTCGACGACGCTTGTATAAAGGCCGACGCGCTTGACCCGCAGATCAGATTTTCGACGATCGCCGACTGTGTTCGGCGCTATCGCCGTTCTTTGAGTGTAGCCTGTTTTTGAGGGCACAAGTTCGCCCAATAAAACGCTAGTTTCGTCTGTCCCAGTTTGGCTCCTTTCTTCACTGTCGCTACCACGTGACAATATTTTGCATTTCGTAACGTTACGCTGACGTACCAGCAGTTTTGTTTTGGCACAAAACGAAGCAAATATGAAAAAGTTTGGTTATCAATGTCTATTCCAGTAATTCTTTGAACGAAAAATTCATCAACATATAGTTTTGAAAGAATGCCACGTCCATAAAAAAACACATTGCTTGTGTAAGTTTTTGGCCCCTAACGTTGTCCTGGTGTTTCCAGAAATTTTCTTTTTTTCATTGGCCCTGGAGTTCCCTCTTCGGAGAATAGCAGTGGGTTATCTTTAATCCCCGTATTCCCAAGAAATCCTTCACTCTAAGCTTTTTCTCAACTCCACCACGTTAAACACAGCGCCTTCGATCCCTCGACTGAAGAAGCCACCACGCTTCTCAGCAATTGCTACGAGTTGTCAATGAAGCGAAGTGATCTCTCCTATCGAAGGGAGGCGCTTTGATGCAAATTATCGAGTCGGTTGCTGGGCGGAGGAACGCTCAAGAACATGGGTGGGAATCGCTCCGACTTCTCTCGACGTACCTCAATTTTCAGGAGGTCATAGTACTTCTTTATCTCCAAAGAGGTACGGCGATTATAGGATAACCGGTGTCGCAAAATCATTTCAACTCCAGCGAAGGCTTAGAATAAACAAGTTTCCAGTTGCTTTGCTGGACAGGGCTAATTAGGCCTGACTGACTGACACTGGGTAAACAATATCCCATCAGGATAAAGAAAAACTTTCAGAACACGTGACACCAAAGCAATCCTGAAACGGCAAACCGCAACTCGAGGTCGTCCACGGGCACTGCAAGCAGCAAACTTGTAGAAAAAACGGGCCGACGAAACACCAACAAAGCAAGGCTGAAAGATGAAATATGAATCGGGGAGAACAAAAAGAAGGAAGATTGCTTTCGCCTCGGTTTTGGGCTTCCCACGTTCCAGTTTACTGCATATAAAGAAAAGAGAAAAGGCGTGCTCACAAGTCGGCTGCACCAAAAGAAAGCACGACAGGAAAATGCATGCATGTGCACATCGCAAGCCGATCGATATAATGGCCTCATCGCAGCAAGGACAGCGACCAAACGCGCTGTCGTCACGTTCCACTGAAGGCGTGGCGCAACCTTAACCACGGTGCATTTCATCAGGGCTGATCGCACATAGGACAGGAAATGAGGAAATCGGTAAGGCAAGACGAAAGGCAAACAAAGAACTGTTCGGAATTCGAGAAACCGAGACGTATGCATAAAAAAGGAAAGGCTCGTGTTCCTTCGGCAGTACTTATTTCGAACTTTCGGCGATGCTTCCTGGCGAACTTTGAACAATGGGGGTCTACTTGAAAGCGGCGCAGGTGACTTTTTCTTGATGTAGGGCTGAATAACTTTGAACAGTGTCGGCAGCAGAGGGAATGACACCGGGTCTTTCAAACTCATCTCTTTGGATGTTATTTTTCAGGAAGGATGTCACTTATTTAAAAAAGGGGCACGAGTAGTGACCAAGTTTTCCTGGCATAGTTCGTAACCTTGCATCTGTAATACCAGTGATGCTCTCTCGCAAAGATTGGAAAAAAATAAAAACAATGGGATCGTCTGACACCCTACAATTAGACTTGAGACGCGCAGCACCAGGTCGCGGTGAACAAGCCGCCAGACGCAAAAGGAGAGAGCACGAATTTCATTCGTAGAAACGCAGAATAGGCCAAACCACATGGCTCTAACCTGCTACTCTGGGCTGAGGAAGGAGAAAGAAGAATGAAAAAGGGGATAGAAGGCGACAATCAGAAGAATAAAGATGCGATGAGTGCTGGCTAATAGAGCATCATGCTTAAATCGTAATCTTGAATAGAACTCTGGGGTTTCACGTGGCAATCTCAGTCTTGAGGGCAGTCCTGTGTCAATGTAGAAATTGCACCTTGGTCCAAAACAGTTTGTCGAACACGCCACGGGTAGGGCCAGGGACACAGAAAAAGTCCTGCGCAGAGGATAGACTTGCAGTAATGGTGGCCAAAGAAGAGGGCCAGGTCTGCCATTGGACCGTGTGCGCAGGGCAGACAAAGAATACGTGCGCTAGTGTATCTTGTAGGTGGCAGTGGTCGCAATTTGGGTTGGTTTTGAGAACGACGACGTGCGCATTCATTGCACCAAGCTTCTGCCTCACCCTTTGAGCTCAGGCGGCACGCGAGGCCTCATTCCAGCGTCACATTTGAGCAGACGCCGGCGGTGGTGGCTTTTTGATCAAAGTGACTAGTGATAAAGCATCGTATTAAGTGAGCAAGCAGGTAATGTGCATCATCTCTTAAAGAAAGGAATGCGCACAACGATGCCTTCAAAAAAGGCGGCACTCTTTTTTTTTCTCCGGAAGTTCATTGCCTTCGAGAGCACAGGTAAGAAATGGAAGTGAACATTGCAGCTGGAGTAAAAAAAAATATCTGGGGTGAAAATTTTGAAGCGAAGCTACGCATAAATTATGGCGTAAGAAAAATTTAACGAAAGAAAGCGTACTCCTCGGGCTAAAACCACTCTTAATGTCAGCAAGATTACAATGCCCGCTGCTACAAAGACGAGCGCTGTAGTAAAGAAAGCCGTGTATATAATCTAGCACCGGTGCGAACTTCAGTGATTGGACCAATAGCAAGCGTAAGCGCATTCACAAAACTTCGCTGGAGCCACAAACTTGAGAAGCAATTCCTACTATAGGAAGTGGCAGTGTTATGAGCATTACTATGTCCATCTGCGCCACTCGAGTTGACGCGGATAAGCGTTGGAACCTGCTGTTGAAGCCAATTCGCCAGAAATCACAACCGATAGCCGAGGACGGCGCGCGCTATCATCGTGAAATGATATGTTTTGTCATCTCAAAGTGCACTGTGTAACAGTTTTCTTTGAAACCGGTTTGCTCGGGCTGTTACGTCGCGGCGGTAGTAAGAACAATCAACAATCGGTGATTTTTCATCAGATCATGAGAGTGCTCGTTCCCTTCGAAAGTAAAGAAAGAAAGATGTATTAAAATAGAGGGTATGCTGCAAGCTGACCACTGCCACTGGAAGAGGGCAAGATGTCTGCCTACTCTTTAGCAAGACGGGGATGAGACAGTAGAAATTAATTGATCGAAGAACGGATTATCCAAGAAAAAGAATAAACATGTAATACTATAGGATTTTATTATTACTTTTAATATTATTATTACATAAAAATAATTATTTATAATAATAATTATAATAATAAATAATATTAATATTTTACAAGAATATTCAATATGCCAATAAGTTATCTAATCTGCCCAGGAACAACTCTCAAGTCTTGGTGCACCTCAGGTGCGCGGAAAAAGAAAAACCAAATGGTAAAAACTTAAAAGAACTGATACTTCAGATTATAGGCTAAAAGAATAGACTAAGAAAACAAAAGCAAGAAAGAAATCTATAAACTGGCACATAAAGAACAAAAATACAGCAATAGTCAAAATTTGCGATATGGAGAACACGCACGAATCGAAGGAAGGAAAACAAGAGGTGAAAGGCAGAGGACAACCAGATACATTGTCCGGTTGACTACTCTACACAGGGGGGATGAGTTTAGGGCAGAAAAGATGAGAACGCAATATAAGCTTAAAAAAGAAAATGAAAAACAAGGAAGGTACCAGTTCGCACCTGCTATAGTTTTTCAATGAGTATCGTTTCTTTTAAAAAGCACACTAGCACTTTTAAAACGGGACGTGCTGACGTCGGCTGAGATCGGGGTCCAAGAATTCTGGTTTCCGCAAGGTGACGGCTGTCAGTCTTGTCAAGCGTGGTGCCGAGAACTTTGTGCATTGAAACGATGGCAATCACACACAGCGCGCTATCGTCTCTTTGCGCCTACAAGCTTCACAATCTGGACTTGTAGTCATTCCGATGAGGTAGGAGTACGCTTTGGTAAAAGCTACTCCAAGCCATAGACAAGAAGAAAGGGCGTTAACCGAAGGGCCCGATTTTTAGTAGTCATATCATGACAAGCCAACAAACACTGACACCAAAGAGAACCCTGGCAGTGTTAGCCAGCGCAACCACTCACAGACCTTGGCGGCGGAGTTGGAACGTCCTTTTTGCCACAGGCGTCACGAGAACGTGATCTTCTTGAGTGAAGGCAACTGGTCAATACACCCACATATGCTACCTGCTACCTGCTACCCTTACATAACGAGGGTCTCGATTCCGGCAACATTGATGAAAGTTTCCTGAAACGCATTGTTACTGGCAATAAAACATAATACCACATTTCATGCCGGAATCGAAAAAGCAGAGCTTGGTGTCGAAACATCCGGGTTAACCTGCAACAAAAGAAATCCGTTCCATGCCATCTATTGGGAAAGAGATGGTAACGGTCTACTGAGGCCGCCGAGGACCCCTCCTGCTGCATTTTATGACACAAGGTGCAACCATCAGTGCTAACAGGTATTGCTCCACACTGTCACGTCTGCTGGCTGCCATCAGGCAATAACGCCGAGGGATTCTCGATGTGGACAACAGGGTCGTCGCCCACGACAATGCGAGGCCACATGTGGCAATCAGTACCACCGACAAGCTCCGTTTATTTTTCTGGGAGAGTCTGAAGCACTCATCATACAGTCCGCACCTCGCCTCTGGTGATTTTCCGGTTTTAGGTCCGCTGAAGAAGTTCCTGGAAGGAGCGCGATTCACGTGCAAAGATGAAGCCAAAACAGGAGTCCGACAGTGGTTCTACAGTTAGCCAGGTGTATTCTACAATAAGGCCATCTCAAATTTAGTACTTAGATGGGAAAAATATCTGAACCGGCGTGGAGACTAGGTGAAAAAATTAAGGTGTAAGGTACGTTATAGCACGTATATTAGTAATTGCCTGCATGTGTCTTATTTTGATAATAACAAAAGATGGGCAAATACTTTCTGATTTCCCCTCGTAAAATTAAAAGTGTATCAGCACCATCCTTTCCATTTGTTTTTCAACGCAACTAGCAAGAGTCATGGGACGGTACAATGTCAAGTCTAATGGAGATTTAAAACTCTTAAGTAAATGTACTGGCGGCTGAATTTCAACTCACAAGGAATCAATCTTTCACGCCAGGATTCGTTGTATCTGATTAATTGTATCACTGCGGTTTTCATAGCCAAGGTTTTAAAGTGCCTTTTATGTGACTCTGACAGGCCCAGGCAATAACTTCTCACACGTCGCTACTGAAGCTTCCAGCTCCTCCATAAAGAACATGAGATCCATTGGAGAGTCCTGGGATGCCGCAACATCACACGATTTTTATACAGGCAGTGACGGCAAGGCAGAAATTCTTGCACATAAGTCTCAGCAACGTCGATCTCACATTGTCCTTGATGCAGGGCAAGAAACTTAAAAAGGTGGCACAGTTTTGGAGACGACTGTAGGGCACGCAGAGTTCCTCATATATGGGACAGAGGCTTACGAGAACTAAAGCAGTAGCAAAAGAATTTCCCCTTTTGAGATTGCAATGTATCCTTGCGGCACTGCATATTCTTTTGGATCCGCCTCACCTTCCTCAGATCGTGAATGCATTTGGTGCGCCTGCATCTTCTTTCTGCTCGTCGGCGAATCACTCGAAGCCTTTCCAATTCACCTTCGCATCCCGTATACCTTGGAGAAGGCCTAAAAATGAACATATGCTCTTGCAGTGCATTCCAATTGTGATATTCCAGGAATGACGGGTGGCCTTCTTGACATTCGTCTTGCATAAGTTACCTGAACTACGTCCAGTCTGTTCTACGGAGACCAGTAGATAGAGACTGGGCCACTCCCTTTATATTCAAATAGGTAGGAACGCGACCCCATGTGCTGTTTTCTATGTCTGAGAGCCTCTTTGACTGCTTCGAAGACACTGCGAGAGGAAAGTTAAGTACAGACATATGCTGTTCGCCAGGCCATATAATTATGTCAGGCTGCCGTCATTAGGACAACAAAGCGCTTGGTCAGAGGCAACTGCTACTCCTTATCTTCCCTTGGAGTTCATTTTAAAACTCCCCCAGAGCAGGCGATGTGTGTTAAAATCTTCACCAAGAATACAGTAGCCAGGAGTTGCTGATAACAAAGCCCCCAGTCGTTGCGTGTCAAAACGACTGCTTGGATAAGTATATGCGGCGACAAGACTGAATGTAAGTTTCTTTGTTTGTACAGTTAAACACAGGTATTGATGGTCGCCGCGAGGCAAAACTTCATGCAGCACGCATCTGAGTTCACACCGAGCATAAACGACGACTTTGCTGAGAACGCTACCCATCGCGGATGAGAAAGCTTCATAGCCCGATAGACGAATCGTTGTTTGAAAGTTTGATTCGCCGACGACGATGACGGGAAACTTGTTCGAAAAAATAAAAGGTCAAAAATTTGATATTCGTGATCTCTGGCCTTGAGCATTGCACAGAAAGAGGTGCCTCCATTATATTTTTACATAACAACAGCGGTATGTGGGCCATGACGCTATTGAAGACTTCCAAGTGCTGGATTCATCGCATCCAGTACCTGTAGTGCACTGCGAGCATTTGGAGCGTCTGGGTTCGTCAGTAATGCACGCACAACATTCATGAGTGACCTCAGCATTGCGACAACTTGCAAGTTCTGGTCTACAGCGTGGACTGCTGTAGGGCCGGCTGGCGGACCATTCGTAGCTGGTAGACAAGTCGTGTATTGTGGTTCAGCGAGTTGGCATGGCTTCGGTAGATGGGGGCATGCTTCACTTAAATCAGCGATGGCGAGCGTCCCTCTTTCATCTGAGCTGGTAATGCATGACGTGAGCGGCTTACGTGCACAATCCAGCCTTCGCCGGAATGGGCACTTCTTGACTTCCAGTGCCGGAAACGGCGGCGTCTCACTTTAGTTGCACCCGCCGTGGTTGCTTAGCAGTTATGGTGTTTGGCTGTTTGGCTGCTGCGAATTAGGTCGCGGGATCAAATGCCGGCCACGGCGGCCGCATTTCGATGGGGGTGAAATTGCAAAACACATCCAAATGTGAAAACACCCGTTTACATAGATTTAGGCGTACGTTAAAGAACCCCAGGTGGTCGAAGCATCCCGAGTACTCGACTACGGCGTGCCTCATAATCAGAAAGTGGTTTTGGCACGTAAAATCTCATATTTTATTTTTATAGCAATTTAGTTGCGGCTTCCTTATGTGTCAAACGGTCTCTTACCATCTGCCCTCAAGATGCTCTCTTCATTTTTTATAACGGGTAATCTTTCTAAGTGGCATCGTGCGCACCGTTGCAGCTGCAGCACTTGAAGTCCGTTGAACGACAAGTGTCAGAACTGTGTGAGTCGGAACACATTGATCATATACAATTTCAATTCAATATGCCTGGCTTCTTACAGACAGCATTCTAAGACAACTCCGACACTGTAGAGGCCAGGGCATGCAAGGCCGTACAGTATGACGAAAATGAGGAAAATGACCGACTCTCACGTGCGACCGTAGGTAATCACATTTTAAGAGGAGCTTCACGCAAGTTGATTTGCCAATGCGACGATCTCGTATTATGGCAATGCTCTCTGTCGTTGTTTTGATCAAAACAGGCAGGTCACTTTCACAGACAGAGACATCTATGTCGTAAATCACATCTGAAGTGGTTTGCAGGCTCTGTGGAATGTGGCAGCGCACTGTGATGTCACCTAGCTGCGTAATTTTCATGAGCGGATCCAGGGCGCTTGGGTTAGTAACATCGATAGCGAGCACGTTCTTGCTGTTATTATTTAAGTCTGACGTATTTTAGCTCTCAAGGAGTAAAAGCTTACAGATAAACAGATGGCCTGTCTATTGAGCCGGGTGAGATTGTCTGTAGCCGTCTCGGGAACAAAGATCATTTTATGCTCCGGACATCTCGTAGTAGGAATCACAGTCCACTTTACGCGGACCTCCCTTAATTATCTTGTCCCTTCGCTTTCCGGCGTGTGTAGACCTCGAAGCTTTCATCGTCAGCAGTGGCGTCATTTGAGGGAGAGTGCAGCTCGGTGTCATTGCTGTCAGGTTGGCTCCTAGGGATATTTCTCTTCCCTTGAGCAGCTCCCGCAGACGCTGGCAAGGTCTTCACGGTGCTCGACCGTTTCTACTTCTATCGCCGAAAAAGGGAGCCGTGTGTCCCAGCTGGAAGCGGTGAAAATCTATAATTTTCCAAAGAGACCAAACCAATGATGCGTACAACAACTACTACGTCGTCTTCGTCCCCACGGAAGGAGGGATCTACCATATGAGGTTAGGAGAGTAGCGCAGCTGGAAAGAAGGCTCAAGAGAGAGTGCGGTTTCAAAACAATAAGAAGACAACACATTTTCAAAGAGACCAAGTGTGGAAAATGACAGCTGCAAAGATTTTACGTTGTGAGTAGAGGTAAGTGCCTGCAGAAAGAGGCAGGAACGTGTAAGGGCCTACGTTCCCTGGTTGCGTCCTGTAGTGCCCGCAGGCAAACATAATCTACTAGATTATAATAAGTACTAATTTGATGAATGTTATTGTACAAAATGAAGACATCGGTATGCGCGCGCCTGCCGCGGACTGACGGAAGTGCAAGATATTTATTCAGACTAGAAATTTTTTTCATGCGCGCGATCAGAATACGATGCGTATATTAGATGTTTCAGCAAAGACGTTAAGTAAGCTTAAAGAAGTTGCATGCTGCGATATCATAATTACAGTTCTTGAGCTGGTGAACTCGAATAGGTGGATATTAGTTGGCCGGGAAACCGAAATGCATAATGTACTAATCACCGGAAATTCACTAATTAACTTTTGAACTAATAATTATACGTCGCGGATATTGTATTCTACAAATATTAGCTCGTGAGACTGCAAAAATATACGCTGGAATATAATTCCCTAGATAACATCATTACCGAGATATGAGCGATCAAACTTGCTGTATAAATACACTGTCGTTCCACTTACTGTTTTTAATAAAACACCGTTTTACGAATTGCACAAAAAACCTAGGCCGCCATTCTATTTATTCGCAAAATTTGGAAATAATATCTTCAAACTAGTTTAATCCTGAGACCTCGTTCCAGTTGCATCCACCTTGCGAAGTCCCAGGCTAAAGTTCGCAAATTGTGATATGCGCTGCAAGTAATTAGTTAAAAACATAATTAGTGGATATTTGCTAACTAGTCAATTATGCCTTTAGATTTCTTATGGAAATATTTTCCAACTTGTAGGTAGTCCAGGTCAAGGATCTTAATTGTGCTATCTACCACACATGACCTTTAGCATTTCTTTAAATTCTTTGCAGAGACACCCAGTAACACTTATTAACTTTTTCTGCAAACGCTGGCGAGCAATGCTATCTAATTTGCTTCTGTCATTCTGCAGCACTCAGGAATGGCCAAGTAATTTGAGACAGGTGGATGTAACAGTTCACGAAAGGAAGTGAGCCATAGAAATGTCTTGTAAGTCTGCAGAGAGAACTGAGCGCGCAGAGCCCTAGTGATGCTACGGCTTAGTGTGGGCGGGGAAGCTGCCCTGGTCGAATACTGAGCGAGCTCGTTTCACTGGCATCATTCGGAGAATAAGCATAGGTTTCAACGCAGAGTGCGGATGTCTTCGATGTTCTGTATCGCCTTAAGTATTTTGATGTCATCAGCGTAAAAAAGAATCGAAAGCTTCTGAATTGCTGATCAAGCGTCGTTGAAGAAAAGTTGGAATAGAAGCGGACCTAAAACGGAAGCCATCGTGCATCAGCACTTGATACCTTAAAAACAAAACAAGATTGATCACTGACACTCACGAAGCGGGATCTATCGAGGCGATAGCTGCGTAGTATAGCTACAACATCACCTTCAACACGCTATTGCATAAACTTTTCGAACAGTGGCTCATAACTGACTACGTCATAGGCTTTGCTTAGGTCGTGATACAAAGTATCAACTAACCCCCTTTGCGGGATGGGCATGCAAACCTGCATCATAAAGATAACATATTTGGTGATCATTTAGCGGCCAGAAAGAAATCCATGTTGATTTGGAACAAGGCTATTTTTTACACGGAACAACAATACACTGCGAAGAGCATATTCAAAAAGCTCGAAAACTGCAGAAAGAAAAGAAATCGGCCGGCAGTTTGCTCCATCCGTTTCGAGGCTCACTTAAAGACCGGAAAAACATGCGCGGTTTTCTAAGTATGCAGTAAAGCAATTATTCAAATAGGTTTTGAAGATTTATGTCAGCATAGGTGCAAAAATGCTACCATAGACTTTGATAGTGGCCACCGCGATGTCATTTGGGTCGCAGGGCAAAGATGGCCCGAGACGCCAGTGCTATTGGTTGATATGATTGTCGTCAAAGAGCATCGGAGCTGGAAGGTCAAGCAGAAGAGCGTGTCTGGTGGACAGTGCTGTGAGGTGGTGGTTTATAGAGGGGGAAAATGAACGGCGAAAATAAATGCGACTGCTTGCACTTGTTTACCGCAGGCGCCGAGCAGATGGATACGGTCGCCACGTTTGCTGGAGCGCATACGAGAGTGTTTACAAAAGTCCGCTGGCCAGTTAGAGGCGCTTTTCTCCAATGACTCAATTTAACACTTCTGATCCTGCTTATACAAGTGATTACAGAATCACCACATGAGGCGGAATTCTATTCATTTGTTGGTCTCAAGTATTTTGGCTTTTCTCTGAGCACGCTGTTAACGTTTTATGACAGTTCCAGATCCCAGAAATAACCAATGGGGAAATCCACATGGTTTTGGCTTGTGCAGGGGTGCGCAGTCATACATGCCATCCAGAATTATCTCGGTAAACCGATGGACTTGCTTTCTCGTCAACGTAGTACATGCTAGTCATAGGAGACCAATCAAGCGCAGAGAAAATTTTGAAAGCATAGCCACCAAATCTGACAGAAAAACGGCGAAATTTAATGACCCCATGTTAACAGTTACGACGTAAGGACGACAAGGACACGGGAATCTAAAGGGGGGGGGGGGTGAAACTTGCCAGGACGAAGAAGAGGAATGTCTGTGGGAGACGCTGACGTTCTTTCTTTTTTTGTCAGATGTACGGATGTTCAGCGGATTTGACCGGCACTAAAGCTAAAATGCATTAGTTTATGGAGTTAAAAGCTGGGAAATCTAACCAAAAGCTGTATTTGTTTGTTCTGAAACAATTGTAGTGGCAATAGCTATAGATGCTCCACTGAATACCAGATGTGTCAAAGTCACCAACAATAGGCACTTGGTGCTCCGATAGCGTGGTCACAAAACGTTCAATAGATGTGATGACCTCTTCAAATATCACAGGACTTAAGTTCGGAAGTAGTATAAAAAGATCCAATGATGAGTTCTTGGCAAAACGCCAGACTTATTTCTATCCATAACTATTGGTGTGCAGTGTATAAGCGATCATGATTTAAAAGGGACCTGTCAACAATAATTCAGACACCGCCCCATTTTTCTTTGACTCTTCGTACATCTTAGTTACCGCAAAATGCGCTGTAGTTAAGCGGGAGGAGGTCAGATGACAAGATATCAATACGCACCCAGGTTTTTGTTGTCACAAAATGTGGGAACAAGAGACAACAACAATTAGCAAACAACAATTAGGAAATAGAAAACAACAATTTGGAAACAGTTCAGGCACCTTGGTTCGAGGACCACCAGCGTTCTGTTAAATACGACCAAGTTTCACAATTTGCCTATAAAAATTAGATTATATGGTTTTACGTGCCCAAACCAAAACCTGATTATTTAGTTATTTATTTTCAATACTGCCAGTCTCTTTCCGAGACCATAGAAGCTGGGCGTACAGATTGTACTTGCAGGTATAATAATAAATCAATGAGGCGTGCCATAGTGAGCAAACTTGGGAATTTGGACCACCTGGTGTTCATTAACGTGCACCTAAATCTAAGGAAATCTAAGTAGAAGGGCGTTTTCGCATTTCGGCAACACTGAGAATTTGCCTAAGATTGTTCACCTAAGTAGCATGAAGCTTATCATACTGAAGCTCCCCATGAAACGCCTCGAAAAGTTAATGCATTGGCCGCATGACGGGTCATCAAGATGTGTAAAACCGCCGCTAATATTAGCTTCGTGGATGAAGAATAGAAGTCATGCTTTGTTTTGAGACATCGAGGAGACAGGGTAAACATTGACACCATGATCAATCACATGTGTATGGGTAGTTTCAGGGGATAGCTACGGCATAATAAATGCTCTGGCATGCTTGGGTCATTGGGCAACAGCTAATGCCGACTCACTAGAAGCACCGATTGAAGCAACACTTCTCCTTTTTGTCGTCTCAGTGGTATTCCTGTTGGCATACCCCTGATAGGGAGCAGTCATGCTTTGTTTTGAGGCATCGAGGAAACAGGGTAAACATTGACACCGTGATCAATCACATGTGTATGGGTAGTTTCAAGGGATAGCTACGGCATAATAAATGCTCTGGCATGCTTGGGTCATTGGGCAACAGCTAATGCCGACTCACTAGAAGCACAGAATGAAGCAACACTTCTCCTATTTGTCGTCTCAGTGGTATTCCTGTTGGCATACCCCTGATAGGGAGCAGTCACGGTAGGCGAGTACGTCGGCACCTGTTACGGTCTTTCCAGGGAAGGTTTGTATGTGAATGGCAACAGCCTGCCACCTGAAGGGGGCAAGCAGCGTTAGTTCACGGGGCAGTCTGCTAGCTAGGCGCATTTACTACTCGAATTCTTGACGAAGGAAAGCGACAGTGTTCACTTGGCGAGAATTGCTTTGCGCGTTGTCATGGCGGAGACGTATATTTTCTTCACGCAAGTGGTCCAGTTAATTTTTTTGAAAAAAGAAAGACATGTCTTATAGCGCGTCGAGCAGGAGTTTACGCAGGCGGCCAAGGTCATCCGAGTACAGCAGAGGTGCAAGTGGGGGAGCCACTTCCGAAGCGGGAAAGTGGTGATAGCAATGGCGGTGCATTAGCGACGCTTGGCCTAACATCTCACTGCGGCACCTCACAGAAATTGCGACAGAATGGTCGCGAGCTATGTTTCTGAATTCGTAGCTTGCTATCCAGCCAGGTGACACCTTTAGCATGTACATATTTGTCGCACCTCATACATAAAAATACTGCTAACAATAAATAAATAAACAAATAAATAAATAAATGTTTATTATAGTGCTCATGAACAGCTGCGGAGACATCGTACTGGAGCACTTAAAGAAGTCTCAGTTTCATCTAAAATGCGAAGCATCGAGTGCTATAGCGAATTAGTGGACTATAGCTATACGGACTATAGCTATATTGGACTATAGCTATACGCAGTAAGGATAGTAGTATGGTCGGCCATACGAACTGGGAGACTTGCGCTTATTAAATGAATCGGCAAGCACGGCGTCAAGGCGCACAACGAAATATGAAGAAATCACACTCGATGAGCGTAGGCACTGGCTGCCAAAACGGTGGTATGAGCAAGCGCGGCAGCAGCAGCGAGCGAAGTCACCTTCGTGCGGTCTATCCCTTCAACGAAAGAGCAACGAGGACGCAGCGGGCAAAAAGGTATGTGCCGTCTGCAGATTCAAGATACCGCGAGCGCGATCGCGCACAGCCCTGGAAACTACGCACTTGGCGGAGTCGAAGCGACACATCCTCCCTGCCGCGCTGCCACCCCACTTTCCTCCAAATATGGAGCGCGAGATTCAGTCGCAATCGTCAGTTCCTCTTGCGTCCTGTCGCCAAATGCACAGTTGGTGCCGGAGCTCAACTCCACCCACCTTTCTTCCCTTCGCCCACGGCCTTTGGCGCAACGGAAGACGGCGCCGTGTTTGCTCTCCGCTTTCTTCCTTCGCGCGCGCCAGATTGAGCCGCGATCGCCGGCTTCCCTTGCATGCTTTTACTACCACGCACAGCATAGGATGCACGGTGACGGTGTTATCGCCCTTGGACTTTATACGCAACATCGCATAAATGGCGACCTCGACGGCAAAAATGCGCCTGGAGTGTCCATATAAATGCTACCGCAATAAAATTCCCCCAAGTCGTGTATCTCACAGACCTTACACCATCGCACAGAATCTACAGAATAAAAAAAAAGCTTACTGTTTTGCTTGTGAAACTCATGACTTTGGTCTTAACAGCATTTAAGGTAATGTTATTATCTTTGCAGCCTTTAGAAAAGAAAAGCAGGTCGGACTGCAGGGTGAGACCGTCATCAACAGTGTGAATTTTCTTAAAAACTTTGATGGGATCAACACAAAGAAGTAAAGAAGTCTTCCGAAGAGCCGTATGAACGACATTAAACATTAAAGAAGGGAGTGTTCCTAATACTGATCCTTGAGGGACGCTGGTAGTTGCCATGTAAAAAGAAGACATTTGGACACTGACGTTAACATAACATGATAAATCAAGAAAACTACGCAAGAGATTGACAACTGACAAGTCAACATCAAAGTACGTAAGCTTGATCAGAAGCAGTGAGCCGCAGACTACATCAAACGCTTTGCTGAGGTCACAGTAAACGGTGTCAACTTGCCCCCTTTGAAGTGTGAGCACGGAGATGTATGTCATGAAACTTGCGAGATTTGTAAAAGTGTAGCGGCACGGTGAGGAATCCATGCTGATAAGGAATAAGTGAGTTCTTTACAGGAAAATGCAATATGTTGTGAAGCGCAAGCTCAAGAATCTTAGAAGAGGCGCAGAAAAGAGAAATCGGGTGATAATTCGAGACATCAGTTTTAGAGCGAGATCTAAATACAGAAAGACCGCAAGCAGTTCAGATCTGAGGGAAAGAGGATGTAGTCAGAGTTGTTAAATATAGATGTCAATACTGGAGCAAATACGCTGCCGCAAGCTTTTAGAATTGCGGAGGAGATGCCAACGGGGTCACAGGATTTAGAAGGCTTCAAGCGCTTGAGGCATTCATGAATGAGCTTTTCATCAAGGAAGACAGCACTAGATGAAAGAACCATCTTGTGCTTCGGACTGACTCCAGCGTTGACACCTGCAGCTTCATGTAATGATGAGAAATGGGGTGCAAAAGAATCCGCAACTGCTTGGAATTCTACTCCTCTAGAGTGAAGCAGGCGAAAACACTCTCCACGTTTATGAGAGCGCTTACGGATGTACTTCCAAATTTCACCGGATGGTTGGCGGCACTCTTTTCCAGGAGTGCGATATACGAGTCTTGATCACGCATATAGAGGCGTTTGTAGAGAGCCCTAAAACATCGGGATTCTTCTCTAGACTCATTAGGCACAGGAATTCTAGATTTTCAGTGTGCGAGATCTTTATGTTCCGGGGCAATAAGTAGATGAGAACCAGTGAGAAGATTTAGAGCGTTTAGGTCTCTTCTGGGAAATGTATAATAATAATAATAATAATAATAATAATAATAATAATAATAATAATAATAATAATAATAATAATAATAATAATAATAATAATAATAATAATAATAATAATAATAATAATAATAATATATTGTAAATTGAAAATCACAGATTATTGTTGTTCAGTGTCTACAGAGTTCTCAATTGAAGCGGATCGGGCACAGACTATCAAGTCATAAAGGTGCGGCTGCCAACGCCACCTAAAAAGACACGTACGTCTGCATGAGCAGTTTTCTTTCAGGCCATTCGATTCTTACTGATACATGTAGCGCTGCTAAGAGAATAACAATAAATCTGATGAGAAACTAAGGACTACTTAACGAGTTGTACAAAGAAAAGTCCCACAATCAGAAGTCATGCATTATTTCGCGAGTGTTTCCTACAGTACCTAATTTAGCCTTTTGGTAGCGAGTTAGAATGCGCAAATGTTCTCCCATTACTTATGAATGAAGGACACGAAGATATAAGTAAAACCTAATTTTCTCTATTTCAACTCTGAGCGCAGTTTCAAAAATACACTGCTCATATCTTGGATCAACGACTGAAATGTTATGCGGCGAAAAGACAAGCAAACGTTATGTATGCTGCTCGAAAAATGTAGCGTTCTTGGCGGGTCAATTTGGTATTAAACAGCTTACATTGCTTATGAAAAGCTCTTCGTTAAAGAATCTATGATTTGTGGGTTTCGTGATACAGTAGATGGTCAACGGGCTAAGCCATTGCAAGAAAGCTTTCCATCAGAAAACACTATCGTGGAACACAGAGGACATGTCATAATTTTCTGCTGGAAACCATCCCGCAATGTGCATGCCACATCTTCAAGCACCGATTATACTCAGTAATGGCGTCTTCCACGCATAATTTTACCAAAACAGCTCCATGAGGTTAAGCAGATGGAAATAATGATGGTTATAACACTATAAAAAAAACTGGAGTCAGTAACCAGTGATGTATCCTCGTGACAAAAGCATGACCATCTGTAGAAGGAGACCTGTGCGAGTACGACAGCAGGGCGGAAATACCATAGAAATTTTGCGGGCTTAGCAAGCGATTGCCCAAAACAAAGCAGGGATACATGAGAGGCCTTCGTCCCAGCAATTAGTAGAGGTAGATTTGACCATGATAACAATTAGCGTGATGATAAAGGTTAGGCATAAGAAAAGCATGAATGGAGCGATTATGAAAAGGGGCTGGTAATTATTTCTGAGCCACTGAATGCCGCTGAATGTCACCGACAAGTGAAAGTCAATTTGTTTCTTTGTGTCCTGCTCGGGCCCAAATGTCCTCGTTTAAACCTACAGGCTATACTTCGTATTCGCTTAGCAGTGAATGCATGTGTGTTCAATATTTTTTCAAGGTACTTCTTTCCAAGGTGCCGGCGGAGCTGTAGTACTGCTTGAGTCACTAGTGCAATATAACCAAAGTAGAAATACCATTTTGTGTGTGTTTGTGCGTGTGTGTGCGTGTGTGCGTGCGCGTGTGTGCGTGTGCGTCCGCGTGTGCTTACGTGTGCGTCCGCGTGTGCTTACGTGTGCGTGTGTGTGTGCGTGTGTGCGCGTGTGCGTGCGCGTGCCTGCGTGTGTGCGTGTGTGTGTGTGTGTGTGTGTGTGTGTGTGTGTGTGTGTGTGTGCTTACTGCGGACGACCGCTACGCGACACTTGATTTGCTGTCTCACCAATTTGCAAACACAATCTCGCTCTATTCTGATTATATTTATTAACATCTTCATATGCAACGTTTAAGTGCAGCAGAACTGATAGTTGGGCGAGTTGGTACAAATTCATAGTGAAATATTTAGCGCGCACAATTGACAAGGACAGGAGCGCTGTGACCTGTGTCGCGCTGCTTATAGCTTTTGCTTACAGGAGTAAGAACGCTTGAGCTGACTGGTCTCGGTGCAGACGGGAGTGCGGGTGTATGCCCCGAGCAAAGCGCAGTAATGACATGACGAAAAGTGCCCGATGGGAAACTGCTGTAGCGCGCATACAACCCCGGGAAAGAATCGTAGACGAAGAAAATATGTGTGCTAAACGCACGAAAGCATCTCGACCAATGTCTCTGGCTTTGTCCAAGGAGATGAAGGAAAAATATCCTGTAGAGGTCCCGTATGAACTGCAGTGCAGGCACGTGCGTGAAGAAAGCGGAAGTTCTTTTGGTCTAGACGGCAATCTCTTCCCTGGAGACAGCATCCCTCTTGATGAAGATGGAACAGCTGTCCACCGTCCTTTCGCTTTCATCCGAGGATTCAGGCTGGTACAATCGATCTTCGGTAGCGGGAAGAAGATTTGACCCTTGGTCAGGTCTCTCTGGCCATTTCTAAGCAACCGCAGGGAAGCGGTATCCTACGAAATTCCAATAAATCTCAAAAGCAATGCGGTGACGCCGGAC
This sequence comes from Dermacentor variabilis, assembly GCF_050947875.1. Classification (NCBI taxonomy): domain Eukaryota; kingdom Metazoa; phylum Arthropoda; class Arachnida; order Ixodida; family Ixodidae; genus Dermacentor; species Dermacentor variabilis. The sequence goes on from NC_134573.1 coordinate 107,761,959, forward strand.
CAAATAAAAAATTGCAATGCGGGGCTAGAAGTAAGGAAAATCGTACGAAGAAATACTTAGAGCACAAGGTGTTACCCTGGTGAGAAGTGCAAGGTGGCCTAATCGCTTTAGTTTTGTTATATGCTTTCTCCAAACAAATGTGTTCAATCTGCAGAAACACAGCAATATGCATCATTTTTAGTGATGTGCATAATTGGCAAATGTTCCTCAACTAACCCGATCTTTCCTGTTACAATTATGGGCAAGGATGCTGATAACATTTTTTTGTTAGGAATGCTCTAGCAATTTTCTGTGATTCTTAAGTTCTGTGTTGATATTGGTGTAAAGGTTGATAAAAGGTCTTGAATATGCCATTGCGTTTGCATTGCATGCTTTAACCGTAATTTCTCTTCCATCTCCAAGTCAGTTTTCTACATGAAGACGGCAGAGGGAGGTTGCATCGGTGATGGTGGCAGTGGTACAGCGGAGTAAAGGAGCCGTGAACGATATAAAAATGAGCACATATTATTTTCCTTAGCAAAAGACACCCGTGAACTAATCAATAAATGCGGCTTCCTGCTACCATGTATTCACGGCGATTAGGTGCCGGTAGCATAAGTGATAGGATAATAAGTAGGGCCAGCATAACGCTTAACCCGAACACGTTTGACAAGATTGATGCACCCTGATTACTTTGCTGGAGCACTATCCAAAAAGCAAATGACAAACATTTACAGGAGATGATAATGGTTAGCAATGATGAGCAAGCGTCACCAGAAAACTATCTCTCTGTTGAGGCAGGAGCTAAAAGGCCCTTCATGAGTCCTCATACCTAGATTGAAGGCGGGTAGGGTTGCCCAGCTAACTTTAGCCAAGCTGTTCAATAAAATGGAATTGAAAAAAAGAAACACTGTTCAAGGCATGATTTTTAGGCCAATGACTTTCGGTTGCCAGAAGTCATACGACCGAAGGCCGGAGGTCTTATAATTGTATTTTATACCGCGTTTTCTCAATCCTTTTTCTTTCGATGAATAGCTTGGTTAAAGTTAGCTGGGACACCTGTATGTCCTTTTTCATACATTTACCTCTTTGTCGAATAGCATGGGTGTCTAAGTTGCCGTGGTTCTTACCATCAAGGACCGCTAATGGGATTGTACGTGCAGAGGTAAAGCTGCCGAGGATTTAGCGCTGTGCAATATTCAGATGGGAAAACACATGACGGCTATTCTAAAGCACATTCACACACCTCAACTTCTGCATTCGCTACAGTAATCTTGCTCTGACTGTCGAAATACACATGCGTAAAAATGAAAATTCTGTTCTTGGGTACTTGCATTCAAGTGACAAGTTCATTTTCCGGTTTGAAGTTATCGCACCTTCGAATCGAAGCCTGAGCCTATCTTAGAATGCAGGAGTATTCTCGATCAGTGAAATTGAATTGTGGAAAGACTAGTGTTTCTAACCGTATTAATTGCACGGAGAAATTAAAGCGATAAAGCTTGCTTTCGATACGATAAGATACAGGCTGTGGCAATATAGCACCACGCTCGGCCTGCCCGTCACATCGTGAGAGCGGCCTGCTGCGCGATAATCGCATATCTCAGTGCTGTCAATAAAGTTTTTCCATCCATCCATCCAGCCACCTTTTCTATATGCTTATTATTTGCGCAACACATATGACACCAGAAAACCATCGCGCTACTTGCCACCTATCTCACTAACCTGCTCCCCCCCCCCGCGCTCCCTGCTAAATACAATAATGTTTGTTGAGGACCAAAAGAGAACGCTAAGTCAATTTTGGCACATTAAAAAAGAAAGGCTTTGAGCCTTACAATATGTCAAGTCTTGCATTTCCTGTGGCGTTAAGCAGAAAAATGAGTAAGATAACCTTGAGAATAGGTCCCGAGCGTACTCTCTGAACCTAGTTCTGTGTAGAAAAAAAAACTGAAGTCCACAGGAAGGGCGAAAAAAGCAGCGTTAAATGAGCGCCTCCGCATTCAATATCCGGTGTTAGTTACGATTGAGCGCTCTTCCATGACAGTGGCCAAATCATGTATACTGATTGTCACTTGAACAACTCTTGGTATGTCCAGTTCATCATTCCGCATGAGCGTACTCCCCGACTGAGTGTTCTAGTTTGCATCACTGCATGCCAAGGACCCCATTAAGGGGCAACTTCAAAGGAGCGGGCACGGCGGGCTCCTTCTGAAAGACGCGGGGTTGTGATCATTGCTTTGTGTGATCAAAGGCGGGTCACTTAGTATATATTCGCCGGCTGCTAGCCCTTGTTCTGAATCACAAGAGTCATTCCGCTCGCAGGCAAAACATGTAGGTTGATGACGACAACAGCAACATTAAAACTTCCCTACAGCACCGACTTCTAGGGGACGTGGAGTGCAGGAAATCAACATTCCTTTAGTAAGTCACCGGTGGTTACTGTTCGAAGAAAATTTATTTTCTTTTTCTAGATATAATTAAAGCTAGAGTTAACAAAGTCACTGGGGTCCGCGAATCTTCAGGTAAATCAAGATTGTCGCTCACAACACACCTAAAGAAACCTATGTAGATGACAGTTTCAAAAAGGAAAAAAAAATCTAACAATTGGCTTCGTAGGCACTTAGACAGCAAGCCCATTGAGGCCGTTTTGTGTTCCCTTACAGAAACTCCAAACATTCTTAACGTGTCAATGTCATTCATAACCTGAAATATGCAACCTGCCATGCTCATTTTTTCCACATACTTCCTTTCTCCTTACTCTCCCGTGAAATTTCATTAGGGCGGGCGATACGTAGAGTTAACGTACTTACTTTGAGCGTTTCAGTCATTCCGGCTCTTGAATGCGTTTTGCGAAATTCTAAGCAACTTTGCTAAATAATAAGAATGATTAAAATCGAGATGTTGGAGATCTAGGTTTGGATGTATTACATTTCAGCACAAACACTCACTCGATGTCTTAGGTAATGGCCTCATAAGACGCCAAATTTCCAGTAAAACTAGGAAGAAAGGCTTTGCCCAAAGCGTCTCGCACCGTTTTCAAGCGCTGCAGGAGAGCCTCCCCGTTGGTCCAATTGGAAGGCGCCTCGCAGGAGAACGACTTGAGCTCGAAGTTCTCCACGTGTTCCATGTCGTGAAGCGCTCGGGCGAACAGCGATACCGCGTCGAACAGCAGAGCCAGCTCTGTCTGCGAACACACAATGCAACCGACAGCAGGGTGTCAGTTTGACTGCAAAAACCAAGCTGGGCTGCTGTTGACATAAAGCTCTTAGTATGTCAGAGGCCCATCGTCGTGTTCTTTGGAAGCACAGCTTTTCTTTTTTTTTTTGCAGACCCACTCGGGCTTTTCCGCCTGTGGCTGCTGGTATCTTCGGAAAGGCGGCAAATAAACTTAATTGCGTTCCTGATGGCGCAAAGTCATAGATTTTGATTCAATTGTGCACAAATATTTGCTTCACATTGAGTGCAAGATGCGCGTTCGATCTGCATAACTTTTGTTAGGTCTAATTTGTCTCTACATGCGTGGAACGACGGCGACGGGTATTTCGGGCGCGTTTATTACTTAGTTATTTTGATGATGTGTCAAATTTCTAAATATCGGTACGAAAATCCAGCACAATCTGAGTCCTTAAGCCAAATTACTTATAGCAGTGTGCACTATATACGGGTCATTCCACGTCAACTGTCCCAACCTTGGCGCTCGACCATCAGTGATTTCTTTAAAAAATTGAGCACTATCTTGTTAAAGCAAGAACTCTTTCTGTAAAACATTCTTGCTAAAAAAAATTTTCAGCACCGCTAGGAACATGTGATGTTTTTAGAAAGCTCGAAAGTATGAGTCGTAAAACGCATTGTAAAAAAAAAATTTCTCTGTTAAGTTAGGCGAGCACACGATTTTTTCCTTGAGGATGAAGATAGGCTGTTCACTTGAAAAAGGTGTTATCAATTTTCAAGTTTCCGTGAGTTTTTTATGCGGAACTAAATATGCAAAAGTTGTTGAATATTGGGAATTTTTTTGCAGACAAATAACTTCTACCGAGAGGTTATATTTCATAGTAACTAATTACCAGCAAGTTGTACTGTAAGCGAAAAATAATTTGGGACGAATATAACGTGAAATGCTCTGTACAGCTGGCGACAAAGTTGACAAAAAGTTACTTTTAGCCTACGTTTAGTCGTAAATTTAGCATTGAGGTGGTCTGGGTAAAAATACGTTCAATAGTGTATCTATTAGAATCATTCATTGTCTACAAACTGAGAAACTTTTATCAAAGTACTTTTTGTTTTAAGCAAGAAAAACATTTTTGAATTTGTGTTGTACCGTTCTCTGCGCTTGCACGTGTTTGGCCTTCGTTGGAAAGCGTCCTAGTGCTAAGTAGAATTTGCGTGCACGCAAAATTTCCTGAGTCGATGGAGGAACATCTAGACAAGATAATCTGCTCCTCAAGTTTTTACTTGAGTGCTTTATTAGAAATTACTAGCCTAGCCAATAAAAAACGCGAGCCCCAATAGAGCGCATTTAACCAAATGTCGCTGTACAGTGAGGGCCTGCATAGCGTCGTCACGTGGCATCGGAACGTTACGCCGGCGAGTACAGAGTGCAGTTACGTAGACTAAGATTTAGAAATGTTCCAAAACATTGTGAATAAGAAAAAAAAATCTGTTGCTTTATTGCGGTAAATATGCAGCAAATATCAGACAACACAATCCTGTTTTAGCGACCATGTCGGCAATGATGCTGGAGGAGTGATGTCGACTCGTCATTGAATGTTTTGGCATGGTTAAGTTCAAACTACTGCATTTAAAAACATGATGGACAGCAATAAATGCGTTTAGTTGCCCGCCCTTTCTGCCTTTCTTGTAGGTATATGTTAAATTCAGACCGAATGAGGCAGTCCGCGGACCTTTGTGAAGCGCAGGATTTAACATCCAGTCTGTGATAACTGATGAAAGAAATGGGAAGACTCGTTCGCGTTATCGACTGTAAAAAGTTTGTGGCCATAATCCTAAAACGCGCTGCTATACTCCTCAGATGCATTATATTTTTTTCACACAAAACCTAGTATGTTTCAGTGCTTGCACTTCCCTTGGTGGTCTTGTGGCAATGTTCAGAATAAGGTAAGGATGATGTCTCTTAGGCATTAGCCCCCGCCCCCCCCCAGGCGACAATAATTTATTTAAATAAAAGGTGGGAGATTTCAAGTGCAAATATTTCCGGTACCTACAGCTACAATGTATTTCCGTAGTGGCTCTAGCAAGACATTAGGACTTTTATTGGTGATATCTGCCAGAGAAGTCAGACTATATATGCTAAAGCGGTGAAAAACTCATCCAGATCCGCCTAGAGGATTACAGTTTTGACTGTGCCACTTTTGCGTTATAGGATAAGAAGGGCATCACATACTTTTCTTCGCGATTGTGCTTAATAGTGTCTTTGTATATGCTTGTTTAGAGTGATCCCACTCATTCTTTCATATGTCGGAACGCAGGAATAATTGGAATAATTCACGCATGCTATTGATTTCGCACACGTTTATTGCATCCGACATGGAGTAAGGAAACCCAGGACAGGCCCGACCAGCACGACCGTATTGGAGAGAGTGTGGCGGAAGTCACGTGCTGTTTTTAGCAAATGAGCACTGGGACGGGTACCCCAAATGTCAACGTTGCCCATAGCAACCGCGCTCACGAAGCTTTCGGTGCAGGACTCGGTCTCTGAAAAGTGAGATAAGATTTTCCCGCCGGTGACTTTGCCGCAGCACATATTGTTCGCGAAAAAAAGCTGACTGTGAATTGTGCTTTGTAAGCTTGAAAGTTGTGTTTGGGTCTGTGAGGGTGAGTGTCAGCCAGCAACGTATACACTCAAGCAATCACGGCGCGGGTCTTCATCGTCTTCTTCAACGTACCACGGAAAAAAAAGGAGCACGTCTGCATTACTAAAATTGCTACAGGGGTTTCGTAGGCTTTGTTTTGAGGCGCGTCGGCAGCACACACTTCCGGTGGTTCGTGATAATGCAAGCTCAAGCTTCGCACCCATCTGCTACGGTGAGCTGCAGAACGACTGATTCGAGGCGCAACCTTTTTACAGTCGATAACAGGAACGAGCCTTCCCATTTGTTTCTTCAGTTATCGCAGACTGGATGTTATATCCTGCGCTTCACAAAGGTCAGCGGGCTGCCTCATTCGGTCTAAATTTAACATTTACCTACAAGAAAGACAGAAAGGGCGGGCAACTAAACGCATTTATTTCTGTCCATCATGTTTTTAAATGCAGTAGTTTGAGCTTAACCATGCCCAAACATTCAATGACGAGTCGACATCACCCCTCTGGCATCATTGTCGACATGGTCGCTAAAACAGGATTGTGTTGGCTGATATTTGCTACATATTTGCCGCAATAAAGCAACAGATTTTTTTCTTATTCCCAACGTTTTCGACCATTTCTAAATCTTAGTCTACGTGACTGCACTCTGTACTCACTGGCGTAACTTTCCGATGCCGCGTGACGATGCTACGCATGCCGTCGCTGTACGGCGACATCGGGTTAGATGCGCTCTATTGGGGCTGGCGTTTTTTATTGGCTAGGCTAATAATTTCTAATAAAGCACTCAAGTAAAAACTTGAGGAGCTGATTTTCTTGTCTAGATGTTCCTCCCTCGACTCAGGAAATTTTGCGTGCGCGCAAGTTCTACTTAGCGCTAGGACGCTTTCCTACGAAGGCGAAACACGTGCAAGCGCAGAGACCAATATAACACCAATTCAAAAATGTTTTTCAAAACAAAGAGTAATTTGATGAAAGTTTCTCAGTTTTTAGACAATGAATGTTTCTAATAAATACGCTATTTAACGTATTTTTATCCAGACCAGCTCAATGCTAAATTTACCACTAAATATAGGCTAAAAGTAACTTTTTTGCAAATTTGTCGCCAGCTGTACAAGCCATTTCACTTTATATTCGTCCCTAATTACTTTTAGCTTACAGTACAACTTGCCGGCAATTAGTTACTATGAAATATAACCTCTCGGTAAAAGTTATCTTTCTGCAAAAACATCCACAATATGCACCAAATTTCGCAAATTTAGTGCCGTATAAGAAACTCACGGAAACCTAAAGATAGATAACACCTTTTCAAGTGAAAAGCCTATTTTATTCTCAAGGAAAAATTCTGTGCTCGCCTAATTTAAGAAGAGAAAATGTTTTTAGAAGGACTTCTTGCTTTAAATAGATAGTCTTCAATATTTTTCAAGGAAATCGCTGATGCTCGAACGCCAAAGTTGGGACAGTTGGCGTGGAACGACCCATACATGAAAAATTAAAATGAATCTTTCATTAAAAACAAATTATCACTAATTCATTTCCCTAAGTACTTTCCGGAGGTGATTACAATTCGTGAAATTTCGCCAAACAATTTTGAGGATGGCCTTAGTTTAGAAACATATTTTACGCACGCGGGCGACGAAATACCTTGCTGGTCCCGTTATTTTTGTGCTTCAGTGCTTAAAAGGTGCTTTATTTTTGAAATTTAAGTGAAACAACAGCGCTGCCTTGCCGTAAGTTTGACGGTGCAAATCGCTGAACCAGTGCCATCGTGGAAGTTCTTTGAAGTGAACATACCTTGTAATTTCACCGGCTACCACTCGTAAATTGCGGTTAGATTCCGCACTTTAAATAATAATATTTTCGTAATCACTCAGATATGCAATACAATTATTTAAGCAAGTAATGTCCGCCTCGATGAGTAATCTTTCTTACCGATAAGAACGGTGCTCTCTGCCACAGGCAAGTAAAATAAACGTGTGGTCTAGCACTTCTACGCACCACTACCTGGTTTTGTAGTGGTGCGTACGCTGTTCAAAACTAGTCGTAGGGAGTTGGACATGCATGATACAAATCGGGGAGCTCTTACTCAGGCAGAGTGGCCTCCTTACAGGACTTAACATACATTTTCCGGCGAATTCTCACTACTGACAGTCACAAAATCGTCTTCGTGATGCCGTATGACACCTACTCAAGTTTGGTTTCAAATACTGCTGATTACATATATATATATATATATATATATATATATATATATATATATATATATATATATACATATATGTTTCTCTCACACGACAGCTACATTAAAGAGCTTATAGTGGTCGGACACCTAAATATTTTCCATCGGTAAGGCGTTGCAGATAGCAGTTACTTTTCCCAGGGCCTGTTCTTAATCAGCGTTAATAGAGAAACGTGGAGTGCGTTGCATACGAAACATGGTCCAAAACAAGCAGCAGTGAGGGTCAAATGTCGGGTGACTTCGCGCCTTATGTATGTGCTGCTTAACCCCCGCATTTTGTTGAGCATATTACACAAGTGAAAAATTCGGAAGAGACACCTACGACTGGTTACTGATGGGAATGGGAAATCATTAAGTCCTTTAGTAAAGTTTTTTTTTCGGGCGTTCCTTGTTCACTCAAGGTCTCGCCAGCGTTCTAACTGCGCCTCGGTGAGGTCAAACGAGCACGCGCCAAGTGTCTCAACGCGCTCGCATGCCCGTGAGGAGTTCATAACTGGAAGGTCCGCTCAGTGGTGTAGAAGTGGACATTAACGCATTTTAATTTACACACTCAGGGCGTGGCGCCACCCCCAACAAATTGGCTGCGCCATCACGTGTCCCGCGACCCAAGCACTAGGCCACACGTTCAGTCAGCTAGATGGCTGCTACGCGACGGGCGCAATGACGCACGCACTAGATACACCTCTGGACAACCAAAAACGTGGAACCACCGTGGTGACGGGGAAGCGTGCTCGTGCCGCACCCTGGAGACCCGGGCCCGAGTCTCACTCAGATGAATTTACTTTGCTTAGAAACACCTCCCTGATTAATATGGCGTCACTCCGAGTATTCTCTGACGTGTTTTTACTCGGCCGGCGGCCATTTGTGATACCATGATTCGATCTAGGTGCCGACTGCAACGCCGGATTTTCGTGTAATGTGGTATAAAGTGCGTTCGCACAAATAAAGACAGCAGACCCTTCGGACGTGCTCAACGCCTCTGCACGCTACATGCACCGATATGTCACTCGGAATGACCAGAAAAGCGCAGAATCCTGTGCATTTGTAGGAGTACTCGCAGCCATTCGTTATGCAATATATATATATATATATATTGGTTGTCTTTGAACTTCAGCACGCAAGACCCGATGTAACATACGCTGGAAAGAGACGACGAACTTTTTGGAAGACTTCGTTGCGTAACGTTTTCGGCTGGTGGACCAGCCTTCGTCAGAGTAACGTTTGTACAGAGTACAAACGTTAAGTAAAGAAGGTTTCCAAAAAGGTCGTCGTCTCTTTCCTGCGTATATATATATATATATATATATATATATATATATATATATATATATATATATATATATATATATATATTGGTTGTCTTTGAACTTCAGCACGCATATATATATATATATATATATATATATATATATATATATATATATACACGGCTTTTATCCAGAATCGCTACTAGTTCGGTAATATGATTTTCCAACCGCATTTTTTTTTCAACCCGTGGCGCCCGCTATAGTTTGGCGAAGGTGCACGCTTACCCTAAGCGCAGTCATCTCCAGAGCCTGGCGCCCGAAGCGCAGCTCCGAGTTTGTCCAGTCGTGGAGCAGCTTCCTCGTCTCCTCTTTGTCCAGGTCGACTAGCCGCAGCGCTGACACGTTGGCCAGCGCTCCCTGGAAACGCGTCATGTCCAGCGTGTGCGTGTCCTGCGCACGAGCGCGTGTCAGACAAGCCAGGCCAGCAGCGCCATTTCATTCTACATCCAACGCCTCCCGCTCCCGTCAACATTAAACCTGCTGCACTCGAGAAAGTTTTCTGAGCCAAAGACACTCGGATCGTGGCCACATCTGTCGCTGGCGCGACAATGCGATTGGCACACAGCGCCGTTTCGAAGCGCACCAGCCTGAGTGACCGTTATTGTCGCCCCGTGCAGAATCCCGCGTTCGCTCAGTGTTCACCCTCATCCTGTTTTCCTTTTTCTATCGCAGTTATTCGTTACCTCCGGTATACTGCAGCAAACCGCAAGCTTCTCTACTGACTTACCTCTCGGTTTCCTCCTTGCTTTTTCTCTCTTGCTCTGTCGCTCTGTGTTTCGTGAACTCGTGTAACCACACCGAAGATTTACGAGCCTACTAAAGATTGCTTCAGCATTGTTTCACATTACGTTGCAGCTTTTTTCTGTATATAAACTTAAACTGATAGCTGAAACGCTGGTTACACAGCGTCCTTTACGATACGTCTCCATCATCCCTAAACTGCGAATATCCGTCCAATAACATTTCTGCCATATCTGTCGCAAAATTGTGACCGAAGCGGAGCAGCAGGTCGTGGTATGGTATCTTTACAACAAGGGTTTATAAGGGCAGTCTCTGAGCGCTGGCCATTTGCCTGACAAAGACGATCATGCGATCATGATCACACTAACTCAGACTATGGTAAATAAGTCAAATTCGCCGCACACAAAACATCTTCTGATGTCATATAAGAAAACACTGCGTGTGTGCCTTCTCAGCATATAGGTCGAAAACTCACTCATGAGTCGAATGACTCAGACTGGCTCATGAGTCTGAGTCTACAAGCGAGCACGCCTGAATAGAATTTTGGTGAGCTTCAGCCGGTATGAATGTGGAAGGGCCGGCTGATTAGAAGTCTGTTGAGTGAGGTCTAGCTAGACTGAGGGATGCCCTGGCCGATTAAAACTGCGGTGAAACATAATCCGTGCTAGCCAAGGCTGAGTTGAACTACGGTGAGCCTGTGCCCTCAGTGAGGGCCTTAAGCAAAACATACAACTCGTAAGTTAGTCTGACCGAATTTCGAGTACTTTGCCGGGCTATGGTTAATCTTGAAAGGTTATCGCTAAAGTCATAGCAATGGTGGCAACCTGAAATAGTTATATGTTCCGAATCATTGTGTAAGGAAAGAGAAAAATACCTAGCATGATACTGCGCAGCTGCTTCGTTGTCGAGAGCACAAGGTCATGATCTACACTGCATATTTAAGGTATCTGCTACCTTTATCCCCTACACACACACACACACACATGCCAGTTTTACGTATACGCCCCTTTAGCGCGTAGCCATCACAGCGCCGGCAACGCAAGTTGCCAAAGCTCAGTCTAGACTTAGGCATTATGCTGCGGCACGCTTCAACCAACTTCGCTGCTTCGTCTGTGCATCTCGTTTCCTTCGAATGCTGTGCCCGTTCTTCTCGGCACGGTGGAGTAGGTTTGTAAGGGAAGAGGTGGAAGCTTCGCAGGGGAAAGCAAGGCATTGGGGGGCGTTCGGGCGTTGCTTCTCGTTTCCAGCTACACCCTTATAATGAGGTCAGACATGGCCAGATTTTACAGCTTCGGCGGTGCACTGAGAAGTGAGCGAGCTGGTCATCGAGTGCAAAGTGTGGTCGGTTCAGTTATCGCTCCTTCTGAGAGCGCTCGCTTGACCTTCTCTGTACTGTGCATGGTGCTTGAAGCTGACCGTCGGCGCTGTCGCTTTGAGCGTATGCGGCGCTGGTGTTCAGTGCGACTGCCAGCAAATGTCATTGTCACGGCTTTGGATGGGCCGTGCAGCATGCACTTCGACGTGTATGGCACTTTACGTCATGACCGACACTCTTTTCGCAACTATTGAAGCTACCGGTAAACTTTGAAACGGTCATTTGTCCAGCGCGATCCTCGCGAACAGCGAGGTGAGCCGGAATTTCAGCAGCCGGCGAACGCGGCTCAATGGGGTCGATCTCGCGTGCGGGAGCAAAGCAGGCGGGCCGAAAGCGCACCCTCTCCTGTCGCGCGCGAGGCACGGGGGTGAGGCGAGGAAGAGGGGTGGAGGTGGGGAGGCGTTCTCCGGCGGCTTCTACGGCACGGCCGTGCGGCCGCCATATGCCGTAGCTTGAAAGCGATCTGCAACATGGCCAAAGTGCCCGCTCGCGTTGGCCTCATCTTAAAAGCGATGTGCGATGTTAGCAGAGTGCGCGTAGTGCAGATAGTTTCGTATGCGCTGTGCTTTGACGTTTCGCTCGCGCTGAAGCGAGAGATGCAAGAAGGTCAATTTGCTCGCTTCTGCGACCGTGATTCCTCACTCCAGCATTTTGACCGCGATTTTTCGCGCTCATCGAGCGAAATGTGTTCATGTGCTCGTCTGACACCGTGCTTTTTAATTTAGTTCAATCACGCTAGCGGGCTAGGTTATTTCAAACCATGAGAGAATTTGTAAGCGCGATTGAACAAGGACATATGTGAACAAACACAAGGAGACAGCGCTGTATATGTGTGTCTGTTTCTTTCCACGTCCTTGTTAAGTTGCTGTTACACATTCTATGATTGTTAATTTAGTCAGTAAGTGAACGTTTACAAATTTATACGGCCGATAAAACTACTGCTCTTACTTTGTACAGCTACTGACCAATTTGCTATCGCAATCGGTGTTTCGCCTTTCGGTCAAAACTGCGACTTTTGCTTTTTTTTACGCCGCTGTTTCTGCTATGCGTTTGACGATTGCGCTGCATTCTTATGATAAATTCACTATAGTGTGAAATTGTATGTGGCTTGTTACATTATACCATTTATGAAAACAAGAAAAAAAACCCTTATCAGTAGGTTAAGGCCGTGATATTTCACGTTTACAAATAACTACATTCGCGCATTTATACGTCTGGGCAGGCTAGTTTCTGTACTTTTGCGCGTTTTGTTTATGGATGACTCTAAAAGCAAAACTCAGAAGCGAGGAAGCGCAGAGACGGGCTCATTGAGGTGGGCCGCGCCGCTTGACGATCATTTCAGCAACGCCACTGCCTAGGATGGCTGCCTTTGTCTGTTTACTGCTGTAGCTGCACAAACCTCAGTGAAGGACATTCATTTATAGAAACATCAATCGCTTTCTCCCATGTATCCGTGTCTCACTTTGCCTCCTCCGCACAAAACTTGCGCATGGGCCATGCAGACAAATCGAGAGCGAGCTAAGTCGTCTGTGCCTAAACCATTCACGAAACGCTGTTTTATTTGTACGACCGGAACAGAATCAGAGTGCGATGAACACGAATCCAAGAGGTATTTTGTTCGGCTCGGCACTTTTATCTGATTTTATCAGTGAACGCCGCTGAGAATGAGTGGAAGTTATTATGAGCATGAACGAGTACGTGTGGGTGTATTGTAGGAGTGGGCAGCAATGATTATGAATATACGCGAGTGTGAACGTGACTTTGAAGCCAGCTCTCATGTCACTCAGTATCAGTGATGCTTTTAGTTGGCTGATAATTCACATCAGGCAGAAACCTGTGCGTCCTATTCAAGAAAGTAACAACGCAATTCCAGGATATGAAATCTAGTCTGAACCCATGATTTTATTAGTATGAGTGTGTCCGTAAGTGAGTCAACTTGACATAACCCGAATGAGCGTGAGCATGTGAGTCTAAGTACGCCCATCTTAGTCTGATGTTGCTGTGCCTGAACATAAGTGAATCTAGCTTCATCCGGCCTCGATGAGTTTCAGTCCGAGTGACCTCGGTTGAGCAGAATTTTTGTGTGTCTGATTCCGCCTGAGCGTTGCTGTGTAGAATTTTGGTAAGCCGAAGCTCAAGTGAGAGCTCAGTTGAGCAAAATGCCGATGAGTGTGAGTCCGATTGAGCACGGCTTAGTGTTAGTCCGAGTGATCTGTAGGCAAAAAAATTATTTTATGAGTTAGTCTGGATAAGCTCCGATTATTTTGCCAGTAGATGCACGAATAATTTATAAATTTATCAACCAAACCGTGTAGTGTAAAAAAAGACAATCTAAAAATGAGTTTTAGTGATCGGTGCGCGGTTTCTTCATCGCACCAGGTTGAAAAGCTATGTAAAATAAAGGGTAGAAGAAGCAGTGGATCGATGAAGGGGAAAATACAATGTAAAAGGAAATGAAGAAATACGTACAGGTTGCACCGCTTTAATGCAGCCTCTCTACGTGCCAAGCGAGACTGATGAAGAGAGAGAGAATCTTTATATCGATCGGACATGGGAGGCTGCTGAAGATAATGAAGAAGGTTCTATAAATTTGGGGTTCTTTGGCCAAGCGCTAGATTCCTCTCTCGCTGCTTTGACGATAGGCGGAAAATGCGAAGCGCTTGAGTTTATACTCTCCGCCACGGGCTTAGGATACTGCGCGTAAGGTTGGTCAACGCTTTGTCCGCTTCAGTGTATAATACTTCCCCTCTGCCTCTTTTCATTTAAATTGGCTAGGCTACTCTCTCAACTTTTGAAATCATGAAACGTGTCTATATGCCAAGCTAAGAAGTTTTCTTCATTGCCATGACACTAATACCCGGAAGTAAGCTTCGCACGCAGCTTGCGATTTCGATCAAATCAGCTGACCGTATCTATCAATGTTTGGGCTGGCGAGTGTACTTCGCAGATCAGAAATATCTGTCAGCCACAACAATAGCCTACGGCACGAGCTGACTGCTCAAGCTGGATTCCCACGACGGATAAATTGCCGCGGATAAGCATTGCGTGTGGCTCAGGGCCGGCCAGCCACACGGCAGACGAGGACGAAGCACGTAAGCTGCTGGCAGCGCGATTCATTGCGCCTACGCCGCATCAGGCTCGTGCGCGCAATTTGGTCCTTCGTTCGAATCCTGCTTAAGACGAAAGCGCGTCAGACATCTACTGGCACCCATTACTCCGTACAGAAATTCGGCAGAGCCAATCTTCACCACGAATGTCGGCCATAATGCGGTTAGCATTAGGCCAATGTATCGACACGCCGTATTGCAACTTCCGGACCGCTTCATGAATAAGGCGCGTGCGCAGCTGCATGGGCTGCTTTCTCGCGCTTTTCTCTGGACACGCTGCGCGATCTAACGCCGCCGTAGGGTCGTCCCCGCGTAGCGCGTGTGTGGATCAAACTTGCGTCAAAGGAATTACATCAAATTATTTACTTGCAATCAATAGCGTTTCTCCGTTTTTTGTAATTAAACGACGTCGTTTCATCGTTAAAGCTCACTGTAATTAAATTGCTTTTTTCAATAACCAAATACATGTAACCTGTTACATTTCTGAGGAAACAAGCTATAACAAGCGACGCAGCTTCGATTACTTAAATTTGGTGGGCACTACAGATTTCAAGGGGATGAAAACATGCACGTGAGTTGCCTCATTCCCATCATCAGCGTTCTGCAGTATATGTCTCATTCCCTTGAACTGATAGGCTTTTAGATTTGCAGATTTCTCTTCGAAGTCCGACCTTTGAGCTTTTCACTGACTCGTGTAATATCGCTAAATGGAAGCTCGAAGGACGAAGTAAATAAGTTTTGTTTTTCAGGAGTTGCATTTACTCACATATTGAGCTTAAGAGTAAGCAAGATACATTTTGAAAGGGGAAGACACTTTACTCCCAAGAGCATATAATACATGTAGCAAATCTGATTACAAAGCTTCCTAAACGACCCTCATAGGTACTGAAGCCAGCACGCTCAACATGGGCCACTTGGGCACGTTATATATTGGGAATAGAGTAAATGAGGAAGCATAGTATCACACCCACATTTAGTGCGACGCAAGCGGACTTCCATTATTTTTTTTCAACAATTGGATGCGGAGTTTCTTTATTTTAATTTTTGAAAAGAGCTTTCAGAAAACAAAACTTGTTTAATTAACTATTTTTTCTTCACTTGTGTTTAATGTCGGAAGATAATACTTTGGATAAATGTTGCAAAGAGAACTCTCGGTTTGACGCTTTTTTCAAGCTTCTATGTGAAACAGAAAACATGCAAGACTCAACATACCGATTTTTTAGGTTTAGGCAATGTTAGGAGTTCAAATTTTTTACGTGGACTGCATAGAAAAAAGATGGAACTCGTTTACTGTGAATCGTATTAAAATGAGCAGAAATGGTTTTCGATACAGTGTTTTAGTTTGCATTGAATTCGGCTGTGGACTGGGAAAATTGTGGAAAGTAATAGGGAGGACGCTCACGCCACCACATTCAGATAACTTTTTTGGCTTGCTGGGAACGAGCTTCCGGAATGAAATTTTCGGTTCCGTGCAGTTTGAATGTTACTACATGACATATGAAAAACATAAAAACAGAAATACTAAGCGGACATGCATGTTTGATTTCTCGTGTAACGACCTTTTTACAATGTTTCTATTTACAGGCAGCTTCTGTCTAGAGCTGTAGGAGCGCGCAAAGCGTAACTTTAAGCAGAAGAAAAAAACTCGTTTAGTGACAAAATGTCGTTTTTGTGAAGCGACCACTCTCAAAGTAACCAATAGCTTTGGTCTTCGTCTGCCAGCTTGAGCGAATTCTGGCGTTGTTTATGGGCCGCCATCGGAAACACAAAGCCAACTCACAGCTCACCAACATTTCCGAAACAACAGAACCACCTCAAGCCACAACCTCCGTAGAGCCAAGCTAAAAACACCCCAGGAAAAACCAGCAAACGCCGCATTGGTGATAACGTAGAGAACTGGCGAGGAAACTCCTATAAGAAAGGCGATAACAGTGAAGCCTCTGGCGATGCCGCAGACGCTGGCCACTCACTTTTATTATCGGCAAAATTTTTGGTTCCAACGGGGTGGCCAGAAATGTACTTCCGTCTAACAAATTTCTCTTTTTAATTGCCGTCATTAAAACCAACCAAACATAACGCTGTTCATTTTAAGCGATTGCGTTTATCCGGGTTCTACTGTAATAAATATGTTTCCCTCTCGCTCCTAAAAGCGCTTTTAGGTGGCTTTCAATGGCTGTAAGAGCGGCCGATAAATTTTCCTTGCTTAGTACAGTCTATGACTTCTCTGATAGAAACAAAAGTTCTTGCCGTTAAACGCGTATGTTGCTACCAATTTGATACGTGACTCACTATTTATGTGATTGCAAGACATGATGATTTTAAAGTTGAATAATATTCAGACTTATATTAAGTCATATTGCAGAACTGGATAATTTTTCAAGAAACCTGGCTTTTGTTGATGAACGTTAGAAGTAGTTTAGCTCTAAATGGGAAAACAAGTGAAGGGCACCGGGAGGAGGCGCACCAAACGGGCAACAAATTGAAACAGCGCCGCTATTAGTCGATAGCGATGGCCACTCTGGACGTTGATGTCAGGGAATCGCCTATTGATGACTTTACAGTTTTCACTGGCCCAGTCTGGAGATGCCTTCTCCCAGTCCCAGCACCAATGAGCCTCTGTGCTTCATAGAAGACCCAGGCCCGAGCGTCATGGCATTGAGAAACCACAACCATCTGAGCAAGGCGTTCGTAGGTTACACCTTAGACATTATCTTCAGTGCGCTAATTAAGCGCGTTTTCAGTGTCACTGCAGAGGCATTCACAAGAAAACGAGGGAAGATTACCACACCAAATTTTTCAAACGGTTTCCTAATAAAGATAAACAACGTGGGAAGAAGACCTGAGGATGCAATGAAATAGCCAGGCCACCCCATTCTGTTTACTGTATTTCTGGAATGTCAGAAAAGTAGGGAGAAATTAACGTTAATGTAATCGATTATTTTTAATGATGGCTCAGCTACGTTGTTTTGGGTGCTCAGTGGTAACAGTAATCAGTTACACTTCTATAATTAGTAATTATAATTGCAATCCGCTACTTTCTTTCGTGTCATGTAGAAGTCTCATACAAATAGAGGTTGAGAAAATAATCTCGTAATATTGACACGTGTTCTTATTTCCCCTTTTCCGGGTGCTGCATTTAACCCGTTACCAACTTGAAGTTATCGTTATGCGCAAGATACGCTGCATCATTTGAGGCTTCCTCGAATGTTATCGTTCTTTCCATCTGTCGTATATGATCTCGCTCAACCTTGTGCAATCATATTGCATGCACAATGCGAATAGTGTCATATTTTCTGGGAGGTATGCGAGCACGAGCGATCACTCTGGAACCTCCGACGAATCATGTATAAGAGCTGACGTGCTTGACGCGCAGATCAGATTTCGATGATCACCGACTGTGCTGGTTGCTAGCGTCACTGGCCTTTGTGGGCACAAGTTCTCCTAAAGAAGTGAGTTTCGTGATTCACAGCTTTGCCACTCTGCTCTTCACCCTCACTACAACTTGGCAATATACGAGGGCGAATCACAAAGTTATTACCCTATTTTTTATTACCCAGGTATGGGCCATGCATTTAATTACAAATACGCGTGCTATTCTACGAACCTAACACTAGTTTCCCACATAGTCCCCACACCAGTTCAGATATTTTCCCACTCACGCGGGAAATGCCGTCTCTCAGCGACGCACGCGGCATCCTCGAGCGCTCATTGTCATGCAAGTCGTGACGGCCCTTTTGCAAACTCACAACCCAACCACCTCACACCTCTCAAAGCGAGACACGGTTCTCCTTCCGTGGGCTGCATTTCTCTGTGGATTTAAATGCGCGTTCGTCCCTTTCTCCAGAGAATACGAATCACACTTCGTTGGTTGTAGGCCCTGGATGTGTGGAGCGCCAACGTCATGCTCAACTGACAGCAGCACTATGCCACGGAGCTACCGGCAGATAAGGCTGGGTGGGTGCAAGAAAGGTCTACTGCTGGGAATAGATATGTTGACGTCGCGTTTGTATCCGAAATATGGCTAAAAAATAAAAAAGAGTTTCTGATTCGCCCTTGTTTATGGCGCTGGTTCTACTATGCCCAGCATCAGATAATTTTTTTATTGTGTGTGAATCAAGAGTGCCACGTACCCAGTAGCACATAAGTAGTAACACAAGTTGGCATAAGATATGTTTATTGAAGAGTGGTACATACTCACTGGTAGATATTCAGTAATCCAAGCTGGCGTGAGTGAGACAGACTTATTGAGGAACGGCATATATCATGCGCCGTATACGCAGTGACACATACACTGCGACCCGAGTTGGTGTTGAAGAGATTCATTGTAGAGTGACGTATACTTTGTGGCACATTCCCGGTGAATCAAAGTGGGAGCAAATATGTAAACCAAGTTGACGCGACAGTTGATTGAGAATTCGGTTCTGTCATCACAGGAGCCCGATGCCCTAACCATCAGACCATTGATTACCCAGTGACCCAAACTAGAGGAAAAAAAATGGTTACAGACAGACAGACAGACAGTACCCAGAAACTGTATGAATTGCCCCAAGAATGGTAATCCCAATAAAAACGGCTGTCATTAAGAAGCGAGAGACGAAGGAACTTAAAAAAATGAAGGCAGGTAGGTTAACCCAAACGTAGAATTTTGGTGCACCAGATTAAGGAATGGGGATGAGGGAGGCAGAAAGGTGAAAAGTCAATGTTTGTGTTTCCTGCACAGGGCACGGCTCAGTACTACTCTGCCGGCATAGACTGGCTTAGAGCACAAGTGTTTAACCATGCTGACTGCAACGACTACGGAAGTCGCTATAATGCAAAACACACACACACACACACACACACACACACACACACACACACACACACACACACACACACACACACACACACACACACACACACACACACACACACACACACACACACACACACACACACACACACACACTATGGTCGCGTTTTCATATAAATTCAGTCACTTTGCTCGCAAACATACTTAACTTACGAAGAGATAGCCGGTAGTATACGACCGCCCGGAAGTACCCGCCACCGTGATTGAGGTTAGTTCTGCCTAGTCATGCAGCCGAACGGCAGTGCGGGCTCTCCCCTCCGTACTTTACTCTGATCCTTATAATGCCTTATCATGGTATTAAGGCCAAGAAAACATATAAAGGCGCGGCATGCAACATAAATGTAAATCAAATGTAAAGTTAAGACAAGCAGACAGTGTGAATCAGGATTAATGAATCAAGGCGCAGTTCATGATGGTAAAAACGCAGTGGGGTTGAGCGACAGAGGCCTATCAGTGCTCGTTACAAGTAGTTGGAGAGCCAAGACGAAGATCAGACAGATGATCCAACAATATAATACCATTGGAGGGAAATTAGGCGCGAGAAACTATGGAATAATAAAGGCCGTAAGAAATACGCTGGGGCAGAATATAGCTTCTCACATGAGAGAGAGAGAGAGAGAGAGAGAGAGAGAGAGAGAAAGAGAGAGAGAAAGCGCTCTTTATTTAAAAAGCAGAGACACTTGCCGGTGTAGACGTATTCGCATACACACTACCGTGCAAGAGGGGGGAGAAGGGAGAGAACAGTAGAAATGGGGCAGAAAAAAAGAAATAACTATACAACATGACGTATTTATTTCACTTTTGAGACCAACTTGGCACTTTAATTTCAATGCTGGCTATTTTATATGAAGGTAAATATTTGGAAGATAACGTAGAACTTTCAAAAGTAGACAATTCATTCAAGGTAATAAAATAATTCCAGTGCTTGACCTTCTATTGATTTATAGTGGCGGGGACTTACTATGACGGAAGTCTTAAAGAGCCTTGATGGACTTTTGCCATACTTGTCTTCTACCCGGCCATTTCCTAACTGTACGTTCTACATTTTAGTAGAATGTGTTCGACCGTTACCACAGGACCCCACTTGAAGCAAGAACCAATTGTGGTTAGCCCATGGCAGTAAACGAGCCTGCTTACGTGCGTGACGATAACCCGCACCCGACCGCACCCAGTGCTCTTGACATTTTCAACCGTATCGCATTGTGAAAAACAAGCGAAAGGTCACAAGAGACCGGCAAGAGATCGCGAAGCTTCTAATGACAATGAGGCTCTGAGAAGTAATCACGCGCGGCCTAGTTCGAGACAATATCGACGAGTCAACTGTAAGCCGCTTATGTCTGAGCTGTGTGCTGGAGTTCCAGATAGACCCCGCTAATGAGGCATTAGTTTATTGTAGCAGCGGAGGGATTTGCACTGTATCGAGCTCGCCGCCTAGATCATCAGTGGAGCCACGTAATATAATCGACTGGGGCACGCGAATGAAGCCATGGGTAATTGGTCTGTAGTACACCATGTTTTCTTAATTATTATTAGGCTGTTTCGTGGCTTGGTAAGAAAGCTTCTTTTAATACAAGAAAAAAATTGTTCGGCTATCTGTATTTAATCAGTGATGTGGCGTGTGTGATGCGCGACGCTGCTGAACGAAAAACAAAAGCAATCTGCAGACGGGCATTTTGGCGCACCCAATTTTGAGCAGAAATTATCGACTTTGCCGAGTATAATAAAATAATATCATCATACCTGGTCGCTTTCACAATATCAGGCATGGAACGCGCCAGCGCCATTAATATAGCGATATATGATTTTCAAATAAACAGAGTGGCAGCTTGAACACAGGCTTGAATTCTGTATTCAGGCGCATCACTGCCGTCTGGATGCCAAGTTCACAAACTAACCAATTTTTGATGGTGAATATTATGGCGTATAGTTCTAATATACTGCTAATAACATGCTAATACAAACAGGTAACGTTTAACGCGCGAACCCTATCGAGTGAGGCTATCTTAGCAGGGATCTTCGAGAAATTATAAGCCATTGCCTAGGATATTCTTGGTCTTAGTGATATAACTCGTGGATTACACAATGCTAAATGGCGGCCTCGTCTTCTGCTACTGAGGTCTTCCACATCAGAGAAAATGCGGAGTAGGATTTCTAAACCATAAGGGCGTAGCGGGCAACGTTGACGAATTTTACAGCATTAATGAAATGATAGCTGCCACCGCAACAAAGCTGAATAGGAGGTATAGAATAAAAGTAGTATAAGTGCACGCTCTAACCTCCACTCAACATGATGAAGAAAGTGAACACATTTATGAGGATGTTGCATTAGAGATGAGAAAGCTGGAAACTCAGTATACACTAGTCATGGGCAACTTCAGTGCAAAAGTGTGGAAAAAGCAGGCTTGGGAGAAAGCAATTGGCCACTCGGAATCAATCCTAGGGAGTTTAGAGGAGAGATGCTGGTAGAAATTGCGAAAAGAAATAGGCTCCGAGTATATTCTTCAGGAAGCTCAGTAAAAGGAAGTGGCCCTGGAAAATTCCTAATGGAGAAACATAGATTTAATACTATCTGCCAATCCCAGTATACTGCGCGATGTAGACGCGTTCGTTAGTGTAAAGTGCAGTGACCATGTGTTATTAAGGTCTAGGATTCACATCAATTCGTTGACAGAAAGTGTAAAATTAGTCAAGACGAAACAGACCAACCTAGACGCCGTAAGGGTAAAAGCAGACGAATTCAGGCTGCCATTCGCAAACAAACATGCAGCTTTAAAACAGGAAGAGGAAGATAGCATAGAGGCATTGAATAAAACCGTAACCAAGGTGGCTCCAGAAGCAGCAATTAAAGTGGGAAGTAAGGCAACAAGGCAACCAGTAGACAGGTTCTCCCAAGTTACAAAGACACAAAACATGAAACTGACCAACTCAAAAGATCAAATAATATTCACTGGTCTGTCAAATCTGATCAACAAGGAGAAACTAAGGGATATTCGAAATTATAACGTGGGAAAGATTGAGGAAGCAGTAAAAAATGTCAATAGCATGAAATAAGTGAACTTCAGAAAGGATATGGTACAATGTATGCACTGAAAGATCGGCAAGGTAATGTGATCAGCAATTTTGATGACATTGTAAAAGCGGCAGGAGAATTCTATACAAACTTATACAGTACCAACAGCAGCCATGCTAACATTTTTCGAAATAGCGATGACAGATGTCCTTCTATAAGGAAGAAGAAGTTTGGTTCGACACAGTTGCACTGCTGTCTCGCTCCCTAGTGTTTCTTTGTATTTTTTCGACGTTTTGTCAAATAGATTTGTCGAAGACGTCGGACGACTCGCCAAGATACCTTCCCTACCGGAGGCCGGGGGGGGGGGGGGCTCACCTCCCGTCGCTTCGATAGGAGCCTGCAGAACAGCCCGATCTGGTAGCGGCGAGAGCTCCGTCATCACTACGCCTGACCTGACACCGGGCCAGAGGCCACCCAGTGACCGTGAGAGCAACCGTGAATGTAAGCGATATAAGGTTCCAGAAACAGACGACGATTCTTCGCTTATTGATGATTGTGACACAGCTGACATCACAGACCTGAACGATAAAGGCTTCAGGCTTGTGCGTCACCGCAAGGAGAGGACCGTCGGAATCTCGGTAATTATTACCGCTGCCCCAGAAGGAGCCGACCCGAAAAAAGTAAATCCCATTGTTCTGTCTACGGCAATTGAGAACATTCTTGGCGCATGGCCAGTTAGGAGCCGATTTACTGCTCAAGAAGCGCTGCTTCTAGATGTACAGGCAGAAGAGCATGTGAATTCCCTTCTCAGTTGCAAGTCAATTTCAGGGACTGCAATCTGAGCACGAGTGCCCAATTCGTATCTACAATATACGGGCATTATTAGAGGAGTACCGAAGTGGTACACTCACTAGGAACTGTTGGTATACCTAAAGCCACAAGGTGTTTACCATGCAAGGAGAGTCACGCGACGCGTTAAAATTTCCGAATCCGATTGGGCGTCCAGGCGAACCAGCTCCGTGGTTCTTACGTTCGCTCAAAAAATACAGATCGTCCAGAGAAGATCAACTTGGACTTCACAAGACACGAGACAATTGACTAGGTTGAGATACCACCTCTGTGCTTCAAGTGTCAGCGCTATTGACATGTGGCCAAGTACTGCCGAGGTGAGCAGCGGTGTAACAGATGTGGAGGACCGCATGATTTTAAAACATGCGCATGCAGCGAGAACTTTCTATGTGCAGACTGTAGTGGGGGTCATCCAACTAGTTATAGCAAGTGTCCTAGGCGAGCAGCGGCAATAAAGCGAAAGAAAACGTTTATCTTGGGGCCAACAGGAAAGGATGAGAAAAATACGGCGAAGAAAAAGATGGAGAGTCGCAGGGAGTCAGAAGAAATCAAATGGAGCTCAAATAGTGAAACTGATTTCCCAAGCCTGAAGCCTTCTCCAGGAATCCAGGACACAGTGGTGCCATCACGCAGCGGACCGGCTAAACCAGTCATATAAATTAAAAGAGGCCCCGTGGACGAGAAGACTGCTGAACAACCGGTAACGCGAAGTTATGTGTCTGCACTGCAGCGACCCCAATCGCGTTGTGATGAAAAAACACCACAGGAGGACTGTCAGCAGGTGCTACCTGCTCTCTTCAAGCCCTTGCGAACGCACATAGAGAAGATGCCGGCGAGCTCGATGAAGGACATGCTCGAAGTAGTCCTGGCTCTGGAGTCAGTTATTCTAAGCTCTGCCTCTTCTTAAATCACCTAGTAATATGGATGCGGTCAGGCCACAATGTTCACCATCTCGCCCAAAGGTGCCACTTATTATGCGATGGAAATGTGCTGGTCTTGCGTGCCAATTACCTGAACTGTCGCTTTTCTTACGCAACATGCCTGTGCCAATATTGGCCCTGTCCGAGGCTGGTCGTCCAAACTCCATATTAATTGCTGGTTATCTCGCACATGGAAACCAAAGTATTCCGACATTTCCGAACGCAAGCGCCATGCTATATGGCAGACGTGAAATACCACATTATGTTCTACCAGTTCAAGTCCTTTGCAGCAGTGCTTTGGAAGTCGCTGCTGTACAAGTGCGGCTGGGAAACCGGAGCCTCAGCGTGGCCTCCGTATATTTGAGCTCTCGCCTAAAGGTCTCGATGGGAGAAATTATAAGAGACCTCTGCAGCCGCTGCCCAGCTCCGAGGATTACATGTCGGGACTTTAACGCAAACCATACCCTCTGGGACGACAAGACGATTGATGCACGTGGGAAGCAAATTGTTAGTGCTTCAAACACTGAGGAACTCTGCGTGGCAAATAACAAACAGCCAACGTTTTTTTCGACCACCGGCCTCTTACAGTGTCATTGACTTGACGTTACACTCAGCGGACATCCTCGCATCGTCAACGACGAGTAAAGATAGAATGGGCAGCGACCATTTTCCTGTGTTCGTTTACTTGTTGGATATTCAACCAACGGCCGAAGATCCTGTCCTGTGACGCATTGGGATGCGTACAGGGATGGCCTAAGCGAATCATCTGGAGACCTGTTTTCGCGGACATGCTACGCAGCAAGAGATTGGCTACCGCAGAACTGAAGCTACCCGACCACTTTTCCGCTCGGGATCTAAAGCTCAAAAATCTATGCGCTGCCCGTAGAAGAGCGGATGGCGGCTGATGAGGACGAAGACTATATATAACAGGATGAATGCACTGATCCGACGTTACACAAGGAAACTAAGAAGAAATCAATGGGCAAAATTTTGTGCAAGCCTATCGGTGTTTACGCCAGTTCCAAGGATATGGTGGGTGGTTAATAACTTTGCTGGAAACATTCGACCAAACAAGGCATTTCAAGCCCTAGCATTGAAGTTAGGCAAGACGCCCGCTTTTCTTGCGAATGCCTTTGCTGAAATATATTCTTTGGGCAGGTCCGCCGGCTCAACCAACCGGCCTCCGCCGCTATCGTCGTCTCTAATAAATGCTCCTTTCATACTCAGAGAGTTGCAACTAGCTATGAGCATCCTCCGAAGTCGCTGTGCGGTGCGACCTGACCTTATCTGTAATCAGTTGCTGACTAATTTACCGGTTGAAAGACGACGTGATTTGCTGGCATTCTTTAACCAAGTGTGGGCCAGCGGGGATATACCATATTTATGGACGGTAGCATGGGTGGTACGGGTTCTGAAGCCTGGAAAGAATCCTGCAGCTCTGGACTCATACAGACCGGTATCACTGATCTCCTGTGCGGCGAGGCTAATGGAAAAGATGGCGCGCACAAGACTCACTTGGTATGTCGAACAGGGTCGAAAACTACCATCGGGTATGACTGGGTTTCGGCAGCGTCTAAGCGCTCAAGACAATGTGCTGGACCTGCTAAGCTACATAGAACATTACAGTGCGGATGGCTTGTCGACACTTGCTGCTTTCATGGATGTTTCCAGGGCTTACGACTACGCGTCCCAAAGAGCCATCATCAGCCCGTTACAAGTAATAGGCGTCACGGGTCATCTCTTGCACTTCATACATACGTTCCTAAATGATTGTCGCATCAGAGTTCGTCTTGGCGACACTTTGAGCGATGAAATACGTATATTTCGCGGCGTGCCACAGGGAAGTTATTTGTCTCCTTTATTATTTAACGTTGCCGCGAGTAGCCTCCCATGAGTACTAAACCATCGAACACCGGTGAAGATGTCTATATATGCCGATGATATCTGCATATGGGTCTCCGGCTACCAGCATCACCGATTTGCGCGAATAGCCCCGGGAGCAGTAAACGCCATTCAGGGCTACTTGGCAACGATTGGATTATCACTATCAGCAGAGGAATCATCATGCGTAGTATTTCCTGGAGTGAAAAGTAAATCTACACGCTTGAAGCTGAATTTGGACGGATACCAGATTCGACAAGTCATCACCGTCCGATTTCTTGGCGTTACCTTAGACCACAGGCCAATTTGGCGCCGTGGTGTTGACCACATAGTGGTGGCAT
Source organism: Dermacentor variabilis (assembly GCF_050947875.1). NCBI lineage: Eukaryota > Metazoa > Arthropoda > Arachnida > Ixodida > Ixodidae > Dermacentor > Dermacentor variabilis. The sequence goes on from NC_134573.1 coordinate 107,788,375, forward strand.
CGTCACCCAGGCTACATGTTCTCGAGCGAGTCACTGGCATATGCTGGGGCAACCACCCGACGTCGAAGCTACGGCTACATACAGCGCTGGTTACCAGTCGGATCCTGTATCAGCTACCTATGATGTCACCCTCAGACAGCCAATATGAGCGCTTAGAAGCCATCCACAGAAAAGGTATCCGACTTTGCCTTGGATCCCTCAGCCAGCGTCAAACAAGAAAGTGCTCTACGAAGCTGAGTCATGCCCTCTTCGACTTCAGGCTTCCCAGGCTCTCACGATCCAGCTACTACGATTGAGTGAGTCTACGCCTGGCAAAGCCCTGTTACGACGTATAGGTAACAGGCCGCGCTCACATTTTTATGCAGCACTGAACACGTTTCCCGTATTAGGAATGCGCTGCTGGAGACAGAGGGAAAGGATAGAACCACCCTGGACATTCGAGGACATTACATGCAACTTAAGTGTACCACGATTGCAGTCAGAGCTCCATTCCATCTGCAGAAGCCAAGTCACTGGTCCTGGAACATTTGAACAAGACTTACCCGAATCACCTACAAGTATACACAGATGGCTCTGTCAAAGCAGACGAAGACCACCATGCAGCTGCATTCTATATTCCCTCTCTAAGATATACCTGGTCTGGCCGTCTGGACTGTATAGCCTCGTCGACAGTTGGGGAAGGCGTAGCAATAGCTTCTGCTCTGCGCAAACTAAAGACTTTGCCTCCGCAGATTGTGGTTGTCCTTACGGACTCAAAGGCCGCGTTACAACAACTATACCGTGGTCTGCCATCCCTCAAGTTCCCATGCAAATCACTAGCCATCGTGAAAGAACTCAACAACAAAGGCTTCACAATAAAGTTTCAGGAGATTCCCTCCCACATTGGTATCTCTGGCAACGAAAAAGCTGATGCGCTTGCATACGCAGCGCTCTATCATCCCCCCAATGTCAAGGCTGCAAAGAGTAATTAAGTGTAAAAATCTGATACTCGAAATTGCTTTGCATCAATTTGGGTTCCACCGCATATGCCCTGCGTAACCAAGAGATTGCACCGAGAGAAAGCCTCACTTCTATATCGAATAAGAACAGGATCTGCTAATACACCGGCCTGGTTATTTAAGACGGGGCGAATCTATTCGAACTGTACGGCATGCAATGAGACAGGAGACATTGAGCCCTTTTTGTGGTCCTGCCAGAAATTCTAAAATGAAAAGGATGCTCTCATGAAAAATCTGCAAAAAAAGGACCTTCTGGATGCGTGCCTGCAACACCTTATATTTCCCGAGGGATCAGTTATAGCCCGCAAAGAAACTTCAGTTCTCCTTATCGAATTCTTAAGAGAGACTGGTTTGATGGACATATGGTGAAACCCTTCAGCGTATTGTAAGAGACACTCGGGCGGAGCAATTGCCGGCCTTGATCGCCAGGCTAAACCCGCCAGTTGCTACAATTCACCATCACCATCACCACCACCACCACATCCTTCTATAACCAGTTATGAGGTTCGAAGGGCCTTTCAAGATGCGACCCGGTGAAAAGCGGCACGAGAAGATCGAATTACGTTCAATTTAGGCAAAGACGGCCAAGAAATCATGCTTGAAAAACTGCGCATTGCTTCACTACATAAGCGTACCAGAGAGAGAGCTGGAAAAATAAAGCTGGAAATTTATAAACTCATTAGCTTGCTTTCACTGTTGCATAAAATATTCACCAACGTAATTTTCAATAGACTCAGGCTAACACGGGACCGCAACAAAGAAAACAGACTGGCTTCAGGAAGGGGTATTCCACAATGGATCCTATCCACTTCATCAATCAGCTAACGGAGAAATCTACGGAGTACAATTCATCTGTATATGTGGCTTTCATAGATAATGAAAAGGTACTCGATTCGTTAGAGACACCAGCACTCATAGAGAAAATCCGTAATCAAGGGATAGAGAAGGCATACGTGAATATATTAGCAAATATCTACAAAGATACCAGAGAGACCATGCTTCTCCACAAGAAAAGTAGAATGTTACCTGTCAAAAAAAGAAGACACAATCTCGCCAATGCGACTCAGTCTATGCTTAGAAGAAGTGTTCAAGCAGTGACAATGCTGCCGTCGGACCATTTCATTTATGCTTATTTATTAAAGACAAGGTCTTTCTTTAGCTATATTACCACCACTTTTCCGTATTGGGTGTGTTTCAAACCACTTTCGTGAACGGATGCCGGATACAGTGTTACATTACTTTAGGTTTCAGTTCAGATATTGCGTTGCACTTTCAATATATAATAGTCCGACAAGTTTTTTGTAATATGTAGGCCATCCGTTGTCATGGCATTTGTTTTTGGCCTGCCATTCTGGAAATTCTGAGGAATAACATTGTGGAGAATGTAAAACCTATTATCAGCAACATTAGTGATAGAATACTTTGGCAATATAACACGCAAATGCAACTTCTCTATAGCATGAGAGGCAATAAAGCAGGCATGTCTGTAAATATATATGGCGCATCATACCAATGCCGACAGCTACGACTACGGAAAAAAGTTCGCTTGGAGTGTCCGTATAATTCTTATCGCAGCAGAAGCATGGAAGACACCAGGCGAGAAATCATCTCCGCAGGTAGCAGGAACTGATTGCCAAGAAAAAGATGCACAAAGAAAACAAAATGAAATACAAGAACTAGCATGTGTAATAATTTTATAAAATAAAAAGTCGCAGTTTCACCTAAAGACGAAGCACCGTTTTCGATAACAAGTTATTAGGCAGCTAAACGAAGTAAGATCAGTAGTTTTATTGGTCGCATAAACTTGAAAACATTCTTCGCTTACTAATTGAATAAACAACCGCGGTGTCACATATTTACAGACAAACATGAACGCGTCGCCCTCGATGACCGCGAACATTTGCTGTCAAACCGCTGCCGAAAGGAAGCGCGTCGAAGCTGCAGCGAGCGAATTGACCTTCGTGGGGCTTCTCGCTCAAGCGCAAACTAAACAGCGAAAACACAACGTGCACGAAGCTATCAGCTTTCAGCGCACCGAGACTCTGTCCCCCATCACATCTCGCTTTCAAGTTTGGGCTCGACCGGCTGCAATTTTTCGAGCGTTTGAAAACTGCACCACACGCCGCCGCAGTTTACTCGGCGCCCTAATACTAAGCCCAGAGATGTACTCGCTTTTCGAACCTTGCGCATAGATTAATTTTAGATGTTTTTCCGCACCTCAGCTCGGCCACAACGTTGCCGAAACGATACCTTGTATATGTGCATTGTTACTTTCTCCAGATTGCCGGCTCTTCTGTCTTCCTTCCGGGCCCCTTCCCTTTGTGCCCCCCATCGCCCTATTCAACTTGCCCTCTCTCCCGCTACCAGCAAGCCCATTGGTACTGCGCAGCAACCGTTTCCTCCCTCCTTGCCTCATGTCAACAGGAACCTAGCTGCCGGTACTCTCCGCCGCCCTTCCGTTCTCCGACTTATGTCTCCCTGCTATGCTTTCTTTTTCACTGGCCTCCTTCCTTTTGTCCTGCATCATTAACAATAAGGCAGCTGTAAAATTGCTAAAGCGCTGAGAAAAAGTGAATCATTGTCACAACTGTCTCTTCCGGTTTGATGTATCTGAGAACGACCGGGCACCTGGTCTGCTTTCTTCACTATATCAGTGCCGAACTGCCGTTTTCTTGTAAACACTGATTAAGATCGGCCGTCCGAGCGACACTGATAAAATTAAATACTTGTTGTGGTTACCTTGTAGCATCGCTCAAGTTCTTTACATTTGAAAGATAGCCTGAAGAATGTTTTCTTATATACATTGTTACGGGGAGTACTCACTCAACAGAAAACGGCTAGCACTTGGTATAGTCAAGACTGCACAGGGCACACAGGCTTTAGCAGGTTTTTCAGTCCAACAGGAGAGACTCTGACCCACCTTCCTACTTGGTCTTTGCCTTCGCCACTGTTCCTACATTATTTCCGCCTGCTGAAGCACCGTCCCGGTGCTGGTTGTGGTCAAAGTGGGTGATCGCAGCTCTAACGCGTGAGGCGTAAAAGATCTACAATGTCACTTTGTGGTGTGCCCTTCGATGAAGTGGATGCCCTGGGAGTTATCTCATTGGTGACAGGTGTCACCTGGCACTTTTCACACTTTTCGCACAGGCCGGCACAACGAGATGGGAGCGAGAGAAGGACGAGAGAGCACCCTGGAAAAGCTGTATCCCGGTGTCTCGATCATCGACACCGGTATCCCGGTGCCGACGATCGTAAACGGATTTTTGGGCGGTATGCGATGACGACCGCGGAGCACGGGCTACTGCGCGCGCGACGACCGCACGTGGGATGGCTGGTAGTGCCATGACGCGATGAGTTGTATGCAAATGTGATGAACGGAAGAGCATCGTCCCAATCGCGGTGATCTATCAGAAACGTACATGGAGAGCATGTCGGTAAGTGTATGGCTGAGGCGTTTGGCGAGTCCATTGGTTTGAGGATGATACGAGGAGGTGAGGTTGGGATAAGTAACACATGATATAAGTATATAGTCAACCACACGAAACAGCGAGTAGCGACCGCGATCTGTGAGTAGGTGAGGTGGAGCCCCATCTGGGAGGATGACGTCCTACTGTAGGACGTCGGCTACGTCCGTAGCGCAGCTAGTTGGCAACGCTCTGGTAAGTGCATATCGCGTGGTATATGCGACTGTGATCCATTTGTTGACTTTCGTGGAAATTGGAACGGGGCTGAGCAAGTCCAGGCCTACTCGATAAAACGGCTCCGTTGGAACGTCATTTGGCTGAAGGAGACCAGCAGGTTGAGTTGCAGGTTTTTCGCTGCGCTGACACAGGTCACAAAGTGATACATAGCCGTGAATGGAACGACAAAGGCCCTTCCAGAAGAAACATCGACGTGTGCAATCGTAAGTTCTGGAGTCGTATAAGCGCCCGGCAGTTGGGCGTCATGAAATTGGACGAGGACATCCCTGCGCAGATGACGTCGGACAACGAGCAGGAGTTCTGCGCCATCAGGGTGAATGTTGCGACTGTAAAGAACGTTATGCTGAAGCAAGAACATGTTGAGTTAGGAGTCGCCGATGCCGGATTGCAGACGGTCAGTAAGAAAGGGCAAGGATGCATATCTACGTTGCCCGTCGATCACATGGATAAAGTCTGTGATTCCTAAGACGTAGGTCTCGGTGTGTGTTTCAGTGAAATCTCGTGGTTCTACGTGGCGACGGGACAGGCAATCGGCTTCAGTGTGTAACTTTCCCGATTTGTACACAAGCGAGAATGTGCACTCTTGCAATCGTAATGCCGAAACGCCGAGCCTCCCTGTGGGGTCATTAAGTCTTGAGACCCAGCAGGGCGAATGACGGTCTGTTATAACCCCGAACGGCCGTTCATATAGCTACGGACGGAATTTCGCAACTGCCCAGACGAGAGCTAGGCACTCCCACTCCGTAATGGTGTAATTCTTTTGAGACTCTGACAGGAGGGGACTAGCATACGCTGTTACATGGTTAGCTGCGTTTTGTGTTTCGGCGAGTATATCCCCTATGCCATGAACGCTTGCGTCGGTGCGTATCTCTGTTCTAGCAGCTGGGTCAAAATGAGCCAGCACAGGTGGTGATGTGAGGATGTATATCAGCGATGCAAAGAAAGTCGCTTGGTCCGCGCGCCAAGACAAGGTCGCATCCTTTTTGAGGAGGTCCATCAGGGACCGAGCAATGTCCGCGAAGTTTAGAACAAAATTGTAAATGTAGGAGCAGAGCCCAAGGAACCTGCGTACTTCATGCGTGGACCGTGAAACCGGGAACTCGCGGACGGCACGGACTTCGTCAGGGTCCGGTTGGACACCGGTAGCATCAACTAGGTGTCCAAGTTATTTGATCTGGCGGCACCCAAAGGTGCACTTAAATGAATAGAGCTGCAGGCCAGCCCGGCGTAATATGTCGAGAATGGCCGACAGACGAGGGAGGTGGCTTTCAAAGATGGGCGAGGAAACCATGACGTCCTCCGGATAACAAAAAGAGGTCGCCACTTAAGACCGCCTAGAAGTGTCCATCATACGTTCGAAAGTTGCAGGTGCGTTACACAACCCAAGAGGCGTGACCTTAAATTGGTGGAGGCCGTCGGGTGCGATGAAAGCGGTCTTCTCGCGGTCGCGGTCATCGACGGCAATTTGCCAGTATTCCTAGCGGAGATCTAGCGATAAGAAATATCTGGCACCACGAAGGAAATCGAGCGCGCCAGAAGGAATATTCCTTGTATCACCAGATATTGAGAATTTCTCTTTGGGTCACGGCGGCTTCCAGAACATGCGGCTGCTTCACAATCCGCTTCTCTTCTTTACGCAGTTCCTTGACCTTCTGATGCAACCGTATGACAACTGCCGGGATCCCATTGCGATCACCACCTTTGGGCATGACCGCGAAGCCCCACCACGACACGTGCATCAAAATCCGATATGGATGCCAACGGATTACCTGCATCATCGCATCACGTCAGCAAGCACTGAGCGCTTCCTCTGGGACCTGCAGGAGGCGTCACTGTGCCGAGGCGTCACTGTGCATCACAAAACTTGAGCAGTAGTATTCAAAGCAGCACTTCATCACACTTCTACAATGAAACCGTTAGTCATGTTACTGATGCTAAGCCAAAGAAAGAGTACCTGAGACTTTTAAATATTAATACCCGGAGCATTATTAACCCGAAAGATAGCCTGCAACTAATGTTAATTGAACATGACCCACACATTTGAGGTCCTTACTGAAACTTGGTTGCACAGCGACATAGCAGACGACTTAGTCTTTCCTTCTTTTTATAAATTTTTCGCAGAGACAGAGAATTAAACGAGGGGTGGAGGCGTAGGAATCCTTGTTAAATCTTCAATCGAGGCAGTGGTACTCGACTGCTTGCGCGATCTAGAGTGTTTATGCTTAAAAATATCTTGCTAAGTTTATAGCTTCATCCAGATAGCATGCTACAGGCCACCTGATTGTACTCCTGATTACATAAATAAATTGCGAGAGTGTATGTACTTCTATCGCGATATGAAAGTTTCTTTTTTGCTGGGTGATTTTTATTTGCCCAGCGTCAACTGGGAGCGACTGCAAGGAACTAGCAAATTCAACAAAAATATGAATATTGTCTTTGATATTATGCTCACTCATGACCTGGTTTAAATTGTCAAACAGCCCACTCGCATCCAGGGTTCATCTTGCTCGATATTAGATTTGGCCTTTATAAACAGGGATTTTACTGAACACGCTGTCATAGCTAAAGAAGGTTTATCAGACCACTGTCTTGTAAATATGCCAATTCCAATAGTGAAATTTGCTTCGCATAAAACTTGTAGCATACGCTATATTAGAGATTACGACAGAGCTAATGATGCTTCTGTGATCGCACATATGGAAAATTACCTGATTCATTTACCTGAACAGCATAATAATGTATGTTTGCCATGGAAAAAGTTTGCTGATATGTGCAATTATTGTTTGAATACCTTCGTACTAAACAAGTGAAAGAAAGTGCATAAAATATACCCTGGGTAACACGAAAAATTATTCATTTGAAACGGAAACTAAAACGGACTAATAGGTCTACTGCCAATCCTACTATCATTAATGGTACCAAAACGATCTCACACGTGCAATTCAGGACCCTAAGGAATTCTTTTTCACAACTTTGCCCAACTTTATGAATAATGAACCAAGAAAATTTTGGAATTACTTGAGCGATGCTGACACGCACGTGACACAGGTTTCGGTTGATGGCATCTCTATTACAGAGTCATCGCTAAGTATTTTAATACTCATTTTACTGGAGTGTTTTGAAAGGCAAGTACAACCGTGAATCTGCGTCACGGGGCATTTTTAGCATACCAGGTTTATTTTATTTCAAATCACGGTGTAGTCGCAATGCTGCTAAATCTGAAAACAAAATCGTCTTGTTGTCCTGATGGCTTGTTCGTCGTTATGCCGAAACTATCGCTAAATTTGTGATATTATTACGATGTTCACTGTTAAGTGCGAGGCTACCTGATGAATGGAAGACAGCTCAAGTTATGCCCGTCTGTAAAAAAGGTTACCGTTTGTTATTAAAAATTATCGTCCAACATCCTTAACATCTTCTTGTTGTAAATTATTGGAACACGTCGTTGCAAAACACATCACTCAATTTCTTCAGGAAAACTCTATACTATCAAGCTTTCAACACGGATTTAACAGAAATTTCTCTACTGCAACACAACTGGTCACCGTAGTACATTCATTTGCAGCATGCATAGATAATTGTGGACAAATTGTCACGATATTCTTAGATTTTAGTAAAGCATTTGACAGAGTTATTCATGATAAATTGCTCAATAAACTCGTAAATATTAACCTTCCCGACATTTTGGTCTCCTGTGTTTCCGATTACTTACGTAACCGAACGCACTTTGTTTCAATTGACGGTTTTGATTCCTGCAGTCTCCCTGTAACATCAGGTGTACCTCAAGGAAGTGTTCTGGAACCCTTGCCGTTTCTTTTATATATAAATGGCATTGTCTCCGTAATTACTCGTGGAACTCAAATTAGGTTTTTTGCAGATGATGTCTTACTTCGTGAAATCAGAGGTGTACATGATGAGGTTGAGTTGAATTCTAATCTCATTAACGCAGCCAAGTGGTGCACAGATTTTGGCATGACTGTTAACACCGATAAAACTGTTTATCTTTGTGTAACGATTAAGAAAACCCCTCTAAAATATATTTATAACCTGACATCTCTTCCTTTGAAATAGGTTGCCAGTTACCAGTACCTAGGAGTGACAATCACTAATAACGTCTCGGAATCTGCACAATGATAACATTTGATCTCCAGCTTTCCGCAAACTTTGGTACTTAAGACATAAACTTCGTAATTCTCCTAATGTCAAACTTCTTAGCCATTTTACACTCATTCGACCTAAGCTTGAATATTGCTCCATTGTTTGGGATCCTTATACTAAGCATAACATTAAGAATTTAGAAAGGATTCAGCGAAAAGCTGTAAGGTTTATCTATACCAAATTCAAGCATACTGATTCACTTTCTGAGCTCATGAAAGCTAACAAGATTGAGCTACTTGAATCGAGGGGAAAAAATTTCGTTTAAATTCTTTAAACTTACTTCTTAGCGGTAAAATGGCTATTTATCAGACACAGTTTCTTTCCCCTTTAGCCAAAAGACCTACGCGACATTACCAAACACACTTTCTAACCCCTTACTTTGCAAGAACAGACATTTATGTTTTCCTTGTTTCCGCGTTCTGTGTCCGACTGGAATAGCCTAATAGAACCTTATGACGCACTATATGACTAGATGATTATGTCTTTTTGTGTTCCTTCCTTTGGTACTACCATGTTTCTTTTCTTGTTGTTGTTCTTCGTTTGTGTAAAACAGATATTCTGTAAATGGTACAGCCCATCCTACTTGGACCAGATTGGTCTGCTGTATGCATTAAATAAATAAATAATAAATTTTCGGCGCATTGTAAAGCACTGAAAAGTGTTCCAAGAATAAATGCCACCACGCCTGTTAGCTCGTGCTGTACCTGTACGCTAATATGATTTCATTTGGCGTCAAAACGTACAGCCGAAAATACTGGGAACACTTGGCTGGCTGTCCGAAACCTGTCAAGGACACATTCTGTTTGTTGTGTCTAATAGAGACTAAAGAATACATGAAACGCAAGGAGGTCGACCGCAAATGAGCCCGCTTGACTACCCTGCACTAGGGAAAGTAAGTAGGGAAAGCAAAGATCCGGTGAAGGAGAGGAAGTTGAGTGTTGAGCTTTAGAACGACACAAAGTTCTGCTAGTTGGCAGGGATTAACGTTCGAAAAAGTTAGGCGTGCCGGCACGGACGCCACAGAAGAAAAATGGACTACACAGGCAAAGACGTTTGCGTTGTCCGTTTTTCTTCTCTAGTGCACAGATTTGCACAGGAGTCACGGACACAATAAAAACATTCAGCACTTTCTGACGGAAGAGTCTTCAATGCGATTGCCCGCAGAAATCGCACGAGCGCTTTTGTGACCTTCTGCAAATATTATGTGCCAGATTATTGTCCCAAAATCTTGTTCCCTGAACAAGGTCTCCCGTCTCGAAGTTTAGAACCGTCCGGCGGCAATGCTTTCTATATTAGGCGTAGTACTTACGCCAAGAATTTTTTTTTAAATGAGACCTATTCGTTCGAATAAGAATCCCATAGCTAATAAATAATAAAAAGAATGTTGGTGAAAATTTTAGTTCTTCCTCAAAACTTCCGTTTTGCTGATGATAACAAATAATTGCTTTTGTTGAAAACAATAACTTAAGAGGGGAGCTCGACAAAAGCTACGGAATCCGTAATAGCAGTATTATTAGTGTTATCCGTTGAAATATTTCAATTCCGATTTCAATATAGAAAGACTTACCAGGGAAGTGATGATGTAGTTGTAATATTCGGTCATCATTCCGATTTCCGATGCCTGAAATATAGAAAGCATAGATAGATACATCTGCAAAGGCACAAAGTCATGAAGCGCAGATTTATCATTCAAATACTTGTGTGGTTTTAAGGACAGCTAGAGAAATTCTAAACAGGGTAAGTAAAGTGTCAATACATGTGGCGACTACGATGGCTTAGAGCTTTTTTGTATTTCCCATATTTATAATTCCGCTTTGCGTTTTCTTTCGACGCTCCTGTTACGCTTTTTTCCCTGCGATGCCTAGATGAATGCTTATGTTTGCACAGGGGTTTGCATATCAGATGATTTCCGGGTCACAAAATACAAGTACTGTTGATAGAAGTGGAAAGACACGCTTCTTAAGGCACCACACAATACTCACTTAAGATATGTAAAATATTGTTCACTGATCGTTGAGAGAGTTACATGCTCGACATAGATCAAACCTAGCGTGTTCCTTTCTCTAAATTTATATCGCTCATTTCTCGCTATACTCAGATATTTGATTGCGCACGGCGGCACAGTTGCGATCGTAGCACCCAGCCCTTTCGTCTTAGTCGGGCAACTTTGCTTAGTCCTGCTGTCTTCCGTGGTCGGGGCGCGAACGGACCATCGATATGGAACACGCCAGCATAGCACAGGCAAACTGGACCAGCCCGTGAGCTATCAAGGTCGAAGATTTGCACATACAAGATGGTCTTCGCGATTCACCAAGGAACTGCAGCATACTTCATTTGACAGCAGCCTGTGCGACAGCGGGCTACACGACTCCAGTGCACTTGCGTAAAATGTCTCCCTCGGCACTATGGCCCTTATGGTTTCATTAGGCACGGCGGTGCCGTTGCGATGGTGTCGCCTAATAGGTTTGTTTTCGTTGTAGCAGGTGAGACAATACCGTTTATGCTCTCGGTCAAGCGACCCGTTTCTGCTAGTGCTTCCGTGTCCAAGCACTCGTTTTTCCGTTGATTTTGTGGGTTAAATATTGACCTGAATCGACATCACCTTGTATTTGGCACAACTGCTACTGTTGTGTGGCGAAGTAGAATCTAAGCCGGCACCTGACAAGTACTAGACTTAAGGGCATAGCTTAAACAGCTTAAGAGCATAAAGACTGATAATAGATATATTAAGGAGGGACGCCTCGCTCAGCTGTATCAAAAGTTAGACGTGTTAACAGCAATCGAGGCAAAAGTGTCATTCTTTGAAACCGAGATAACAGACATGAATGTGTGGTTGAAAAGATTAGACGAAAGAGCTGAAGTTCTAGAAAATCGGTGCGGACGAGCGAACCAACCTATTAGCTTATGGCCTCCGGGAAACATAGGGAGAAATCAGCGAAAGCCTAGAAGCGGCTGTCAAGAACAACATAATTATGAACACTCTTGATCTTGAACTCATTGGTATTGAGCGAATTCATCGTTTAGGTAGATGTTCAGGTAATGAAACCTGAACAGTCGTAACAAGACTTCTCGACGCTAGACAGAACGCTCACATATTTCGAAAAGGCTACAAGCCTAAAGGGTTTGACTTGTCTATTGAATAAGAATTCAGCCGCAATACGCGGGAGACTAGAAAGAGAATTGATGTCTATGCAAAAAGAACATAGAAAGTAAAAGATCGTCTGTCAGCCCGAAGGCAAAGAAACTTTACACCCTAACGGTGCTTAATATTGTTAAGCATATAAAACTATTTACGATATATATATATATATATATATATATATATATATATATATATATATATATATATATATATATATATATATATATATATATATACGAAGAGCTAAAGTGGCAGAAAGCCCAGCCAGACTGTTGTTGTTGTTTGCCCGTTTGCGGCCGAGGAAGGATTGACCGATGTGTGGTCTAGTCCGCGGCGCAGTGACTGTGTGGGTTCCTACGGCGACACCTTAGCTTTTGACAGCAAGTTCCTCAGCACAGTCGACGGCGAGGGGCGTGCTGTCTTGACGTTGCACCATGCTGTGTTTGGTGAAGATACGAAGAGTGTGGCAGTCATCAATTTCTACTGCCCACGTGCTGATCCTGACAGACCTGAGCGAGGTCAAATGAAGTCGGACTTCTACAATTTACTTGAACTACGAGCAAATGCATCGTTGGAAAACGGAATGGAGGTGGTCATAATGGGTGACCTCAACACCTCGCACTGTAAGATCCACCACTCTGACCCATCCGAGGATGAGGAATTTTACTCAAACCCCGGACGCCAGTGGCTCAACGAGCTTCTGCTAAATCGGGAAGGTCCAGGTGGCCCTGAAGCAATAAAAGGTGAACCAGAGAAGCCGTGCTTCCATGATACATTCAGGGCCCTCCACCCAACTACAGAAAAGGCATTTACATGCTGGAACACACGGCTCGGTGCACGCCAGACCAACTACGGGACGCGCATTGACTACATACTTTGCAGCAGTGCACTGTTGCCCTTTGTGAGCAGCAGTGAAATTTTGCCTGAAGTGTTGGGCTCGGATCATTGCCCTGTCAAGGCCAGCCTTGCCTGTATGCCACTGTCCTCACCACAGTGCCCATCTTACTCAACAAGGCACTGGCCAGAATTTTCAGGCCGGCAGCAAAGCATTGCGGGATTTCTGAGTAAAGAGCATCGTGTGTCCAGTGTGAAGGCAACACAACCACCTGAATCACCACTCAAAAAGTGCGCCGAAACCAGAGGACAACCAGCAAAGAAGTTGAAGATTTCAAAGAATGGACAATCTACATTGAAGGGGTTCTTTGTAGTTGAGGACAAGGAAAAGGCCAAAGCAAGACAACTAGATTCTGGTGCAGGAGGCACTAGTCTTACAAATGGTGGTGAAGCGAAGTTTAGTGGCAAGAAATTTTCTGCCATAGATGCAACCAGCTCTCAGTCGGAAACAACCAGCAACATGCTACAATCTGAACCCAGCTCAATGCAGGTAACGGTGAAACAAGCAACTCATTCTAAAGCTTGGCAAAGTCTCCTTAAAGGCCCTCCAGTTGCACCCCTCTGCAAAGGCCACAGTGAGCGGTGTGTTCTTAGGACAGTGAAAAAGCCTGCGCCCAACCTTGGCCGTCAGTTTTTTGTTACACGTGTCACACGTCACATGTCACACGTGTGGTTGTGTCCACTTTTCGTCGTTTTCAAGACTATCGCCTTTCTTTACTTCGCCTCATCGCAACACGAACCCCGGCGGAAAAAGCGCCGTGAAGGTGCGTCAAACGGGACCACCAAGAAGAGCGTGGTAAGGTTTTAGCTGTGCGAGATGAACGACCTCCATTGAGTTGAAGCCAGATGACATGGTAGAGATGACGGGGACAATATCATAGGTGACATCGGTGACTTGAGGTAACACGCGGTAAGAGCCCTTGTATCAAGGAACGAGTTTTCCAAAAGCCCAACTCGATGGGAAAGGAACCGAAGGAGCACAAGGGAGCCTGGGGAAAAGTGCACGTCCTGGTGCCGCTGAGTGTAAATGCGCTTTTGATTTTCTTGTGATACCAACAGACGAGTACGGACAAGCTGCCTCGCGTGGTCAGCATGTGCAATGGCGTCGTGGGCATACTCCCTTCTCGAGGCATTAGCAGAGGGAAGTGAACGTCCAAGGGCAATGCAGGGTAGCGACCAAACAACAGGTAAAACGACGAATAACCGGCAGTTTCGTGGCGTCAAGAATTGTGAGCGAATGTAATGCAGGGTAGTGCAATGTCCCACTCACGGTGGTGGGCGAAATGTACTTGGACAGCATGTCGGTAATTGTCTGGTTCATTCGCTCAGTCAGGCCATTGGTCTGACGATGGAACGAAGCGAGCTTGTGCTTGGTAGAGCAAGACTACACAGTGTCAGCAATGACTTAGGAAAGGAAGGTACGACCACGGGCCGGGAGTAGCTGTTGTGGGGCACCATGCACTAAAATAATTATGCGGAGGAGGAAATCTGTGACGTCACTTACACAGCTAGTCGGAAACGCTCGGGTTACGCTCGGGCGTCGCGCAAGTTGTAGCCACACCAATCCATATGTCGCCGGACTTGGACTCGGGAAAAGGACCGAGAAGGTCGAGGCCTACTTGAAAGATTGGCTCAGTTGGGATGTCGAGGGGTTGAAGATACCCAGCAGGAAGCGCCGCTGGTTTTTTTTTATGCTGACAGGGCTCGCATGCCGCAACGTATCGCCGTACAGACCGAGGAAGGCCCGGGCAGTAGAAGCGACGGCGGACACGGTAGTAGGTGCGAGTGACATCAAGATGACCTGCAACTGGTGCGCCATGAAGCTCATAGAAAACCGCTGAGCGAAGGTGTCGAGGGACGACCCAAAGAAGGGAAGGACAGTCGACGTGAAAATTACGGCTGTGCAAAGCGCCGTTCTGGAGGTCGAACCATCATAAGGATCGGTCAGTAGGCGCCGATTCCGCTCGCTGAATTAGGGTCCGCAAATTCAAGCCATGGCGTTGCTCAGTGGTCATGTACAAAAGTTGGAGACAGGAAGAACGCAGGCGGAAGCGTTTGTGTCGTTGAAGTTGGACGCGTCGACGCGGTAACGGGACAAGCAGTCGGCGTCGGTGTGCTGGCGCCCTGATTTGTAGACCACCGAATAGGAATACTCCTGGAACCACAGCGTTCATCATACAAGCTTCGCTAGGACGTCTTTCAAGGTCGAAAGCCAACAGGGAGCGTGATGGTGGGAGACTATGAAAAAGGACGGTCATATACGTAGGGGCGGAATTTTGCAGCCATCCAGACAAGAGCCAGACACTCTATCTCGGAATTCGAGTAGTTTCGCTCTCAGGGACTCAAAAGGCGGCTGGCGTACGTCATAACCCGTCCTTGACCACGCTGAACTTGCGCCAAGACCGAACCAATGCCATGGCCACTTGCAATAAATAGTGTGCACCAGAGTAGGGGCTGAAACGTCGAAGTGGCCGAGGGCAAGTGGGGTGGTGGGTAAGGTCGTAAGGCAAGAGAAATGGGCAGTTTGGGAGGAGTGCCATGAAGAAGGCACACATTTCTTTAGGACGTGTGTGGGAGGCCGTGCTATGGTGGCAAAATCTTTAACAAAGCGGCGGAAGTAAGAGCTAAGTCTTACGAAGCTGCGCACATATTTTACTCAATGCGGCACAGGAACGTCTTTGACGGCGCCAATCTTTTCCTGGGTCAGGTCGGATTCCAGAAGCGTTAATTAGATGTCAATGTACAGATATCTGACGATTGCCAAAATGGCATTCTTTCGAGTTGCCCTGCAGGTCAGTCTTGCGAAAAATACCAAGCATGGCTGAGGGTCGCTCGAGGTGTGCGCCGAACGTAGGTGAGAACACCATAGCGTCATGCAGGTAGTAAAGACAAGTCGTTCATTTAAACCCTTGAAGTAAAGAATTCATCACGCGCTCAAAGGTGGCCGGAGCGATACATAAGCCGAAGGGCATAACATTAAATAGATAAAGTCGGTCAGGTATTATAAAAGCTGTCTTTTCACGATAGATATCATCCACAGGAATTTGCGAGACACAAAATGCGAGAAGCATAGTAAACAATGTGCAACTGCTGAAAGGACTGTTACTGGAATACAATTAGCACTTAGCGGTCATAACCGAAACCTCCCTCTCCCCAGATACCTTCAGTCACAAAATACCTGCACCAGGTTATTACTGCTACAGCGGAATCCGAATGTTTTGAACCCACATATAACAAATTACTGTGTACAATGAACAGCTGTAAAATCGCCTTGAAAATGTTTGTATTACATTTCTATTTCATATATCGAAATACCTATATAATGAACTTTCTTGAGGTCTTCTTCAGTTTTGACATATCCAGGTTTGACTGTATATCTCGTGATCGCAGCGTGACCCTGCACCTTTGGAACGATATTCCATTCATTGCATTCCCTGAAGCCTCCAATTCGGAGGATGTAATTTGTAAAATCCTCTAAAATGACAGTGGCACATTTGGTGGTTGCGTTTATGAAATGAAATCAAAAATTTTTTTTTCAAAGTATGATTACAACAAGGAGGATATCAAAGCCCTACTAGTGAACACGAAGGTGTGCTTGCTTTGCAGAAGTTTATGCTGTGCCACGCTCGTACCTGAAGAGTGATCCTCATGAGGGGTTTCAACCTGACAGACGTAAACTGGATTACCGTAAACTGATTACCTTCAGCCACATCCACTGCACTTACCGATCTAAAGATAAATTTTTATCCTTCACCAGCTACTGAACCACCAACCCACTTGATATCCCACTTTAATGGACCATTTCGCACTTCATGCAATTGAGATGGCTATTGTCGGTGGCATATAGGACCACGACCCATAACCAACTGTAATCTTTCTCTAGAAGGCAACATTAGGAAACTGAACCTTGAGCTTGCTTTCATTGATTTTCGCAGAGCAGATCATGGCAGTATTCTTATTCTCCTAGCACACGAATTTCATGTTTTCTCTAAGCAGCTCCAGAAACCTGTTGTGATGTCAACAATCCGCGGCATCAGTTTAGAAGATTAAGACATAATATTAAAAGAAATGGCCCGAATCAATCTCTAAAGCATAATATGATCTTCTATCTCGGTGAATTCAAAAGCAAGTTTAAGAATTGCAGCTCAGCACTGCCTGACCTCATCACCATAATTCCATTGTCACCTGAATGGTCTCTAGGAGAAGAAAAAAAAAGCGACTCGAGCGAACACATTCAACAACTTTCTTTTCAGTTCTCACTAAGATAATGGCTTACGATCTTCCCTACACTGTCCTCGTAAAATCATCGAGTCAATAAACATAACCAATACCGGCATTCTTAATTTATTTTTTCATATCGACATGAAAAAAGCTAATGGGCCAGATATTATCACGAATGTGTTTCTTAAAGCGTATGCAGAATGATGTAGCCAACACCTTGCCATTATATACCGAAAAACCCTCTCGTCCGCAAACTTACCAGATCACTGGAAAAATTGAAGCTGATTCCTATACATAAATCCGAAGACACCACGGAATACCGAATTGAAAGCCAAACTCAGGTTTTAGTATATATTGTGAAATATTCGATCATATTACATTCAAAAGATCATTATATTTCTCGACGATAAACACATATTATTACCTCAACAATACGGCTTCAAAAGTAGGTTCTCAACGGTCATACAGGTAAGTGAAGTGCAGCGCGACCTTCCACAGAGCCTAAACAACCAAAGCCAGACAGACATGATCCTTCTCGACTTCAATAAAACATTTTTTTGTGTAAGGCCTGGCAAATTATTTCTGAAACGGCAGGCTGCGATCGGGAATGGTCAGATCATTGCATAGATCAAACAATTCTTAGGGAATAGAACACAGTATGTTATTGTTGATTGCACTCTGTGGCTGTTCGGTCCAGAGCTCTACAAGCGTAAGCGTTGGGCCCATTGCGATGTTTAATCTTGATTAACGACACTATTTCAACATTTAATGTGACATTAGGCTATTCGCGGATGAATTTATTATTTTGAGAGGAATTATGAGCTACGCAGCCTACTTGTTATTAAACAGAGCACCTTACTTGGTGTCATATTGGTGCATAGGATGGCAAATGTAAATTAGTACTACTAAAGGTGTGTGCATGTCTTTCACAACATAAAAGACGCCCCCTCAATTTTCTTGTGCTCTAGGTGGAATTTGCCTGAGTCAAGCAAATGCCCCCGTATCCTTAGGTTCGACACTCACTTCTGACTTTTCATGGAAGTTACACGTTGATAATGCTACCTCAGTCAGAATAGGCAAACAATTTTTTCTTAGACGATGTTTACGGTATACACCGAAGCACATTAGATTACTAGCCTATACAACTTTCGTTCCCTCCGTCATAGAAAACGTTAACATCATCTGGTTTCCGCACATATCCACTAAGATATCAAAGCCAGAAAAGGTGCAAAGGTGTATACAGCTCATTTTGAATAAGCGCAAGCACTGTGGCTCGGTACAAACCGCTTAGCCGATGCAGGTCTTACAATACCTTCTGTTAGGGCCTGGCAAGCCCACCTAAAATTAATCTGCCAACTTATGCAAGAAAATTTTAAAACATACAGTAATAATTACGGTACTTTGTTTAAATTACGTCTATCGCAAAAAAACACGCCTTTGCGTTAAACTAGTTCAGTGTTCACAATGACGCTTTCAATTTCTCACTTTTCCCCACATGGGGCCAAAAAACGGAATCTTTTGAACTCAGAGATAGTTTCCTCTCCGTCACTTTCATCGTTCATAAGGACATTAGAAACATCAAACACAAAAGATGCCACTTAACACACCCGCATATATTCACTGTAATACTTGCATTTCTTCTGCCATAACATTCTTGCATTTCAAGCCCCAAACTGTGGTCCCTTGTTCGCTGTTGTCTGCATAATTTCTGGAAATTGGGATTTATCATGGATTTGCCATTTTTTGAATAAATTTTATTAATACTCCATTTATTATTGAGTGATGTTTTTACTCTAACCAAAAATATTGTATTTCACATCGTCATTGGTTATTTTTGCTATAATTAAATTAGCTTTATTTTTTTGTTTTATACACCCATGTAGCATGAGCTGTTTCTTTTTCTAAAGCTGTCAATACAATGCCCACTTGCTTTGGCCTCCCTGAGGCTGGAAGTATCGCAAATAATCAAACAAACAAACAAAAAGAAACACACAAATTAATAAATAAATATATATATGTTCCTCCAAGGATTTCCAAGGATCGATAGTAAGACAAATCGTTTCGAAGTGCAGAAATCTTCCTGCTTCACGAAAGAATAAAAACATTCATCCTCCCGAACGTAGCCCGAAGCTACAAAGGAAACTCATGCAGGATTCTCTACAATGCGCACTTCTTTCCTTCAGCCGTATGGGTTGCCCTTGTAGCACCGCGCTACGGTCGGGAGGATGATAATTTTTCCATTCATGAACTTTCCTCCTCCCTGAGGGCTTCCTCATAAGTGATTTACCTATGTTCCTGGCTATTCCCACTGCCTCATTTGCATGTTGGTAATTTACCACTCGGCTAAGTCAGTAAAAGCATTTGTGCAAATAGAGCTCAGAACTTTGTACACTCAGGCTCCCTTAAAAGATATATTGTGTAGTTATATAGCACATAGCTGATCTTTCGGGGGAACTTCAATGAACAGTATTTCTGTGGCAACTATAGGTACTTACTATTTTAGAGTACTATCTTAGTGCCAGCACATAGCGCTGTTAACATTGTCGTTTTCTGTGCCGCTGTTTACACTGTCGTTTTCTATCTGCTGGCAGATTTAGTCTTGTATGAGTAGAAGCACTGCGTACCTAAAGATATTGGACGATAAATGTCCATGCGCAGCACACTAAAGTTACGTGCTTACGATAAGTTTACGGCTAGGGAAACGACCACACGTACATAGACACATGAAACGATGGCTGTATGGTCAAACTTATGGTATGGACAAACTTAACTGTGGCAAAATAATAATGAATTTAGCGTCAGAAACATGATCACAGAGAGGGCAGGGCATAAATACAGGGCGAGTGCTTTCCCATCTTGATACCCTCCCCTCTCTATGAACTTGATTTCGATGCTAAATTAATTATTAATTAACATGCACCAACTAACCCAAAAGGTAGTAATAATAGCAGTGGTAGCATTACCATCCGCCAATAGAGAGCGCATATGAGCATGTGTAAGTACTGTTCCTGAATATATGCTCGAGGAATTACAATTCCACTATGCGGAATCAATCATTGTAGGTTCGTGAGAGCTGCAAGCGCGAGTTTTTGCGTACGCGAAGCTAAATATCTGCTCCTCTCTCGTGGTGCGTAACCCTAGGTCAAATTTTCATGCTCACATTCGCAAACCATTGTACGCACGTGTACCCAAAGCTGTTCTGTAATAACCATTTCAAAAGTGCTGCGGTCAATGCCAATTCATGAAATCGGTTTTACTGTTGTGTTCAGTCTTTAAGGACAGTTTAATTTGACGCCACCAAGGAGACAAAAAAGAAAATTCCCGCCTGACAGCTCGCGGCGCCCATAGAAAGAATATATAATTGCCTATAATTAAATTGCGAGCTTCAAGGTTAGAAGGCCTGCTTGGCGCTTGAAACGTACATTGCTTGAGTAATTTAATCAACAGCGCGTAAATACTTCCGGGATGCAAACCATAGACCTTTAATATGAAAAAGTTGCTGCGTTTCGGGAAGGCACAGCCTCCAAAGTATCTGAAAAACGAAGAGTCTTTAGTTTTTTTTTGTTGTGACTCCATAAACGCCTGGAGTGAGTCTACAAGAGAGTGACGAGTATAGATACTATTTGGAAACTGAGTAATCCGAATACACCTACGCTCGGAAAGGCGGAAACACGGCGTGTAGTGGCGACAAACAAATGAAACAGCGTGTTACGTCGGTTATGTGCAAGTGTTGTTGCGGCATATGTACGGTGCATTTCACTGTTAAAGAAAACACATGAGCGTAGAGCGCACACAAATTTCCTCTTCTTCAGCTGTACGACCGCACAGCTTAGCAACAAATTACTTGTGGCTAGTGGTGCTGTTCCCTTTCTGCACATCCGTGCACTGCATAAAAATGGCTTTATGCGACACTTGCAGCTATTAGTCATATCATAAGAAGCCGACAAACACTGACACCAAGGACAACATAGGGCAAATTACTTGTGTTTAATAAATGAAATAAAAAACGGTAAATTCATGGCAATTAAAGTGGATGAAAAAACAACTTGCCGCAGGTGGGAACCGAACCCACAACTTTCGCATTTCGCGTGGGATGCTCTACCAATTTTGCTACCCGGCGCCATTTCCCCATCCACTTTCTTGGGTGTTTATGTGTCCTAGTCGAACCCTGTGAGTGTTAGCCAGCGCCACCACCCACAGGTCTTAGCGGCGGACGTGCAGCGTCCTTTCTGCCGCAGGCGTCACGAGAACGTGATCTTTTTGGGTGAAGGCAACTGTTCAAAAAACCCACATATGCTACCTGAAGGCATCAGTGTAGCCGGATTCGAGACCCTCGTTATGTTATATAACGAGAAGAAAGGGCATTAACCGAGGGGCCCGATTTTTATTAGTCATATCATAAGAAGCTTGGAGCTATTGTGTCACAAAATTGAGAGTCGCACATTAGATTATGTCTTTCACTACTGATTAGGGCTCTACGTGTTTTTTTAAATTGTAAACCAAGAAATTATGAATTCTCGAGTAAAACAAATTGTGACAGGGCCCATCTTGTCCGCGGTAATGATGATTGTCAACGGTAATGCGTTAGAATTGAATCAATCAAGCTACACAGCGTATCGTCTACGCCGGAACGGTTTATGTGTAAGTCATGTACTGCAGCGGGAGTCTCATTTGGTATTTCCCTAAGAACACTCGGTGCCATCTAGCCCCGCTTCCGGAAAGCCTCCGCGTGGTCTCCGAAATGCATGACTTGCCAGTGCGTGCGAACACTGAGAAACGCGTCATGCAGCTACCAGGCTTCTGGGTGGATGGATGTTATGAGCGTCCCCTTTGGAACGGGGCGGTGGGTTGCGCCACCAAGCTCTTGCTATTATACTGCCTAATGTCCTACCTGGGTTAAACAATAAAAAAAAACACTACGAACTCTCACAACCAAATTTTCTGATCCCCTATTGTGAACTGGGCTTCTTTTACGTCGTTTTGTCGTTTTGTCGTTTCCCTACTTTTATTCCACCAATCCTCCAATCGCCTCTTACTAAACCCTATTGCGGACATGTTTATTTTTCCAATGCTCTCGCTGAACCGGAGGGCTTCTAGGAGGCCAGTGGTGCCTAAATGGACCACTGGGTAGACGTCTTGACATTCTAATGAAACATGCTCCATAGTTTCCCTAGCTTTACCGCAGCAAGAACATGCTTCTTCTTACTTCTTATATCTCGCTTTATATGTGCGTGTTCTAAGGTGTCCCGATCTCGTTTCGAAAAGTAATGAGCTTCCCTTTGAGTTATCATAAATTGTTTCTTTCCCGATTTCCTTTTTTTCCTCTTAAGTAGTTACTCATGGCGGGTTTCTTTTCCATTGTCGCCACCCATGAGATTATTTCAGCCTCTCTGACTTTCCGCTTCACCTTCTTTGTTGCTGTGTTGCCCACCCTACAGGCCGCATACTTGCTGGTAAGCTTCCTTGTTCTTTTCCTCCACTATGAATCAATGTTTTCCCTGTACAGATCCCTCAGTACTCTCCCAGCCCATTTACTTTCTTCCATATTCCTCAGTCGTTCTTCATACTCGATTTTACTGCGAGCTTCCCTCACTTCAAACTAGTCCAGCCCATATCACCCTGCACAGCTTCATTTGTAGTCTTCCCGTGAGCGCCCAATGCAAGGCGACCCGCTGACCTTTGGTTCACGTCGAGTCCTGATTGTACTCCTTATTTTAAAGCAAACAACCGCATTTCCAAAAGTAAGTTCTGGAACCATTCCACATTTGCACATACCTCGGAGCACATCGTACCTATTGTATCCCCACAGCACTCTGTGCTTCATTATGACTGCATTTCTCTTCCCCTTCACTGTTATTGATTGTTTTTCTGTGTTTCCATATATCTATTGCCTTCGTTTATCCATGTACCAAGGTATTTATATTCTGTTACCCGAGGTGTATTTCCTGGCCCTCTATCACCACTGTCTGTTCACTGTTGTCATTGAATACCATAACACCTGATTTTCTAACAATAAATTTCAAACCTAAATTGTTGCCTTCCTGTCCACAAATATTAGCCAGACGTCGCAAATCCCATTGCTTGATAGCTAGCAACACAGTGTCGTCCGCATCAAATAAACCTCGTAGCTGCTGCTCTACTACTGTACCCGCCTGTTTGTATGAGAGATTAAAACCGATATTAGTTCCTTCTAGCGCCCTCTTCATGCTCATCATGTACATCACAAGCAGCAGTGGGGATAGAGGGCACCCCTGCCTAAGTCCCTTCTCGATATGAACTTTCTCCTGGCTCGTCATCCCTTCCCATTCAACGCAAACTGTATTTTCTAGGTAAATCGCTCTAAAAACCTATAGACAATGGTCACCTAAGCCTTCCCTTTCCAGAATATCCCACAGATTGTTGCGGTCTACGTTGTCATAGGCTCCTGTAATGTCAAAAAAGGCCACATATAACGGCCTGCTTTCTACTTTTGATATTTCAATACACTAAGTAAGAGCAAATAAGTGATCATCTAAACGCCTACCTATTCTGAAGCCATTCTGAAGTTCTTCTAAAAGGCCATTATTCTCTGAGCATGCTTGAAGCTTTAATTTGATTTCCTGCATTGCTAGCCTGTATATTACCGATGTAATGGTGAACGGTCTATACGAGTGAATTTTATCTTTCTCCCCCTTACTTTCATAAATTAAATTCTTTCTACTTTGTCGCCAGCTGTCTGATATTCGTCTATCCTTTAAAGTTTTTGCCACTGCTTTGACCGGAGTTTCCTTCCTTTTTGGTCCTAGTTCATTGATCGGCTTAACGGGAACCTCGTCTAGCCCTGTGGCTTCGCTCTTAGAAATTTTCTCTGCAAGTTTCTTCCAGTTGAAATTTGTCCGCACCAGCTCCTTTTCCACCTGGATCTCTTTCATGCTCTTTTTCTTCCTTCAAATACAGCCTCGGCATTGCCTTGGAAAGATTCGGCAGTTATTTTTGGATATTTCGCTTCTCTCTGGAGACGCTGCACCATCTGGTGGCACTGGAGAGAATCTGTGCCTTGGTTTCCTAGACGAGAAGCGTGGCAGGCCGGTGCCTTCGGACGACAAGAATACGACTCTGGCTTGCTTCACACTTGGTGGCACGTACATGTCATCGCTTTACTAATGACACTCAACTGTTGTCAAGCCCTCATCGCCATACCGCCTTTGTCGTTTCATCGATGTCAGTGTGTTGGTCATTGTATTGCACTCATACTCTACTTTATTCAATCATGACTATGCCGCCCATGTCATGCTGTGATCGTCAGACACAGCTGTCATGTCTCCATTGTCATTCTGTCGTCGCAGTGCCTTGGTAATTATACCATCGTCATCACTCCAGCTTCGTCATCCCGTTGTCGTCATGCCGTCGCAATCACGCCATCTTCGTCACAGAGGCTTCGTGATACAGACATCGTCACGTACTTCTCATCACGCACTATTTGCCATTCTATTGTCCTCGAGCCGTTGTCACTTTATCGTCGTTACTGCATCGTTGTCAACCGGTCGTCGTGCATTTGGTGTCCCACGGACGTCGCGATGCCTTCGCGATCGTTGCATCGTTATTATTGTAACTTCGACATCCGACTCTCGTCATTACGGTGGTCGTAATACCGTTGTCGTCATGCCATCGTCGTCACGCTGTCGTTTTACCATTCTCATCCCTTCAGTGTCGTCATCACGCCTTCCGCGTCATACCACCTTCGTCGATCCATCCACGTCATTCCTTGTTCTTCATTCCGTCGTAATCACGTTGTCGTCTTCCAAAAGAGATTACGCCGCCATTGTTATGCCGTCATCGTCATTGCGTTGTCGTTACACAGGCGCTTTCGTGCAACCGTTTTTATACCGTCGTCATCGTGCCGTCTTGTCATGCATTCGTCGTCATTGTCGCTTCATTCGGTTGTAATCAGGCTGTCTTATCCGTGCCTCTTCAAGGGGAGTACGGTAGCACGATTAAAAGACGGGACAAAAGAAGACACATAGAAACACACACAGCGCTAACTACCAACAATGTTTATTATCGAAAACCAGGTCGCACTTATACACTCAGCCAACATGAGTCACAACCACGTGAACAGATTCACAATCAGAGCGAAAGATTTTTGGGATATGTTAAGCCATGCGCAAAAATTTCAGTTCTTTTTCACAGAGAGCCAATGATGGTTTGCTAATACATGAATCCCCTAGGACATCAATCTGCTCGGCTTCTATTATAAGACTAATGAGTTCGCACTTATTTACGACTTAAGCTCTACAAGAACTCGGTTATTTACGTCGTACTCTGTCTAATTCTCCGCGCAACACTAAATTAGTGTTATATAAAACTTTTGTTCGCCCTATACTTGAGTATGGTAGTATCGTTTGGAATCCCTACAAGCAGTACGAAATAGACAGAGTTGAGGCCATACAAAGGAAAGCCATTAGATTTGTCTACCGACGTTATGACCACCAGTTCTCACCATCGTCAGTCATGTCCTCACTCAACCTGACATCTCTCGCCGAACAGCGACACGTTAATTCTTTAAAATTTTTTCATGGCATTATTCACTCATCTTGTCGCCTCTCCAGTAATGAATATATCACCTTTGCAAAAATCTCTTATAGTAGGAGACATCACGCGCTTAACATTACACCATTTTTTGCACGCACTAATACTTTTAAGTATAGCTTCTTCCCTAAAACAATTGAAACATGAAATTCGCTACCAGGAACGAACCATTCTCTCCCATTAAATGAATTCTTGTCTGTACTCCCTCAACACTGCGCCTAAACTTTCTTTGTTGCCTATTGTATTTCTTTCTTGTATTGTATTATCCACTCCTGCTATAGCCCCAGCAGGGGCTGCAGTATGTGTAAATAAATAAATAAATAAATAAATTTCTACCGGTGATGATTGTTGATTCCAAGAGATGGGAGCACTTATGTTGCTTACTACGAAGGGAGAGAAACCCATCTGATACAAGTTTGTGAACTTTATTTTTGTGTTCGTGCAGTCCATCATTAATGCATCTGCCCGACTGTCCAACGTAATACTTCCCACACGATAATGGTATACGATTTATAATTCATGTCTTACATTCTCTAAACTTCTTTCTGTGTTTAACTTGGCAGCTAGGGGCCCTTTCTTTCTTTTCTGGTCTTGGTTTCCTGCACAGGCTGATTATTTGATTAGCCCTAGGGGATTCATGTATCAGCAAACCATCATTGGCTCTCTCTGAAAGAGAACTGAAATTTTTTGCGCATGGCTTAACATATCACAAAAATGTTTCGCTCTGATTGTTAATCTGTTCACGTCGTTGTGACACATGTTGGCTGAGTGTATAAATACGACCTGGTTTTCGATAATAAACATTGTTGGAAGTTAGCGCTGTGTCTGTTTCTATGGTCTTCTTTTGTCCCGTCTTTTAATCGCGCTACCGTACTCCCCTTGAAGATGCATTACCAACAAGCCCACATTCAAACCCACGTTATCCATGCCATCGTTGCCATAATTTATCGATATTCATTGTCATCATGCCGTCTTCGCTATATACTTTGCCGTTCAATTATTATCACATCCTCTTCGTGATTGCATCGTCACTGCGTCAGCTTGTAGCAGTCGTCGTCAAGCCTCCATACTCATGGGTGGCCTTGGCAAGCGAGTGTCATAGCAAAGTGGGATGATATTGGAGTATTCTGCGTATAGTATAAACAATGAATGATTCAAAATTACCACTACATGTGTTAAATAAACGTCGGTTCAGTAATATCGTCTGTTGCTGCATTACTCGATTGCCTGTATTTGTTCTAACCACGCCCCCTTATTATAGTTAACCAAGCACTAAGCTGCGAAGTCCCCACAGAAATAGTGCAAATTCCTTTTGAAGCTCAATATTAACTTGGACTAAAATATTTTAACTTTACCATTAAAACGCCTAATTGACCAAACGAAATGAGATATTTATTTAGTCGTTATACCGTACATCTACTTTACTACCTTTGAGACGACTTTCTCTTACATGCGTGTTCCCATCCTTGTAATATTCTTCCTTCTTTTATGACTGGCATTTTTTTCATAGATCTGTAAATATTATTATGTTGCTTTGTTCTTATCGTTGATGCGATATACTGTGTATTCATTCTATATTTTCTTGTACAAATTTCACGTATGTTGATCTGCCGCATTATCCTGTTTACTTTGCTTATTAAATTGTAGAGCAGTGCTGCTACACAACGCCAAGTGTTCTACGGGTGACATACATCTTGTCACGCACTTTCCGTTTGTCTTGGCGCCCTTTTTTCGTGAAACAGAATAAAGTTTCTCTATTTGCATTACCATCGACAGCCATCGGTAGATGAGCTTCTCATAATTTTTTTAAATTCAAGGCTGTTTTAATCAATAAAGCACAAAAGGAACTGGAAGCCGAGCTCTCTCGTCGCACATATTGAATACTAGGGTAAACATAGCGGCTGGAGATTAAAATTCAAGATGACGAGCAAAACGCGAACAAGGTGAATTTCGGTGCTCCGGCGTTCCCCTTCTTCTCGTATTGCTCATGGATGGATGGATGAATACAACATTCTTCTACGTCCGGCAAGGTTTAAGGCGACCCGGGCTCAGATCCTCCACTGGGGAACGTCAAGGTCCTGCCTCAACGCCGCCTCACGGGCTTGCTGGACTGCCCACGTCACCATTTCGAACATTAACGTCTCAAAGCTAAAGTGTGCCTGAGAATTCGTTGGAAGTAGATGCGCCTTGCGAACTCGCCGGCTATGAGTCGTAAATTGCAATATTTGTCGTAACGATTTAAAATGTTCATGAGTATGATTATATTATTTACTAAACCAAACTTTTTAGTTTGTCGGAGAAGTAATCCCCGTCGCATCTACTAAGTTAGATAAGTATTTGAATAGTGATATTTGCCGCAGTAGAATTTAAAAAATTGTGCACTTAAAGAAAACAAATGCTATACCGTGTGAACGAAAGCTAGTGAAACGCAACTGACACATCATTTTAAAGGCCCGTGGCGTATACGGAACATAAAGAAAAGCAGTTCGACGACGTCTTAGAGGCATATTTCGTGCTTAAAAAATGTCAGGGCGGGAGGCACTCAGTCACTGTTTCTTAGTTACTGCTTCTGAACTAAGCGGAAATACGTTATAGGCGATAGAGGGTGAGCCAGAAAGTGTGAAAGGAAAGTGCATTTAATAGTCACAGCTACTGCTGCAGCTACAGAAGTTAGCGGCCGACCTGTCTCGAGTCAAGCTAAATCACCATTTGATCCGCAAAAGCCGTACGATACTATAGTCATTACGCTAATGACGATGTAATTAGAATCGGCTTCGTTAGCTTGTACTAATGGCATCATTACTATTGTAAGGCCTCGTAAGCCTCTTCTGTTTGTGGCCGTAATAACAAAATGTCCTACGTACCAACCGTCACTATTGATGGCTGAGCGCCTCATTCAGTATTGATCACTTTCGGGATGATGGGTTGCAGTGCGCGCCGTTGGGCCGAACGGACCGAAACGGCTCTATTGCAGTGTGATCCTGTGGCGCGATGTTAGGCCGCGCTCTTCTCGCTTAGTGCAAGTTGTAGGGGGCATGGACCCAGTCAAGCCTGTTGAAGACTCTGTCCGCGCTGCTAAACATTCTGTGATATTTGAATAGAGCGTCGGTCGGTCGGTCGGTCGGTCGGTCGGTCGGTCGGTCGGTCGGTCGGTCGGTCGGTCGGTCGGTCGGTCGGTCGGTCGGTCGGTCGGTCGGTCGGTCGGTCGGTCGGTCGGTCGGTCGGTCGGTCGGTCGGTCGGTCGGTCGGTCGGTCGGTCGGTCGGTCGGTCGGTCGGTCGGTCGGTCGGTCGGTCGGTCGGTCGGTCGGTCGGTCGGTCGGTCGGTCGGTCGGTCGGTCGGTCGGTCGGTCGGTCGGTCGGTCGGTCGGTCGGTCGGTCGGTCGGTCGGTCGGTCGGTCGGTCGGTCGGTCGGTCGGTCGGTCGGTCGGTCGGTCGGTCGGTCGGTCGGTCGGTCGGTCGGTCGGTCGGTCGGTCGGTCGGTCGGTCGGTCGGTCGGTCGGTCGGTCGGTCGGTCGGTCGGTCGGTCGGTCGGTCGGTCGGTCGGTCGGTCGGTCGGTCGGTCGGTCGGTCGGTCGGTCGGTCGGTCGGTCGGTCGGTCGGTCGGTCGGTCGGTCGGTCGGTCGGTCGGTCGGTCGGTCGGTCGGTCGGTCGGTCGGTCGGTCGGTCGGTCGGTCGGTCGGTCGGTCGGTCGGTCGGTCGGTCGGTCGGTCGGTCGGTCGGTCGGTCGGTCGGTCGGTCGGTCGGTCGGTCGGTCGGTCGGTCGGTCGGTCGGTCGGTCGGTCGGTCGGTCGGTCGGTCGGTCGGTCGGTCGGTCGGTCGGTCGGTCGGTCGGTCGGTCGGTCGGTCGGTCGGTCGGTCGGTCGGTCGGTCGGTCGGTCGGTCGGTCGGTCGGTCGGTCGGTCGGTCGGTCGGTCGGTCGGTCGGTCGGTCGGTCGGTCGGTCGGTCGGTCGGTCGGTCGGTCGGTCGGTCGGTCGGTCGGTCGGTCGGTCGGTCGGTCGGTCGGTCGGTCGGTCGGTCGGTCGGTCGGTCGGTCGGTCGGTCGGTCGGTCGGTCGGTCGGTCGGTCGGTCGGTCGGTCGGTCGGTCGGTCGGTCGGTCGGTCGGTCGGTCGGTCGGTCGGTCGGTCGGTCGGTCGGTCGGTCGGTCGGTCGGTCGGTCGGTCGGTCGGTCGGTCGGTCGGTCGGTCGGTCGGTCGGTCGGTCGGTCTTTTAGCAAACCATGACGATCAAGAAAAGGTTTTGCGCACTTGAGTGTCATTGCCAAAAAAGGGCCAGCTACACGTTAAGGATCATTACTTCCAACGCCTTTATCGAACTGAGCAGCTGTGCGGTAAATGGTCGACGATGTTACAGCACCGCTGGCTGGCGCGTGTTTTGCATGCGCCTCAAGAACTTGTAAGCACCACTTCAACGATCGCGTCAAGTAAAGAATCAGTTGGTTCCCTTTCCAAATAGGACAGTAATGCCGGTCGGCACACTTACTGAAAATTGATGAAGTGCGAACGCCAACTCGAAAAACGAAGTACTTAGAGAAAAAATAAAATATGTTTCTCCTCCCACACTGGGGCCTTCTTCACAATGAGAACGATTTGTAGTAGCAGAATTTTATGCTGGCTTGAAGATGTGGCCCTAGTGCCGCGGGCACACATGCGGAAGGCTATTATTCTTCCATGTACTGAAACCTCATCCTACATGTTCACGATCTTTCCCTCTCACTATGCGCACACGTATTAATATATAGAGCTCACGTCAGTAGAACATTGCACGTTTGAACTTTTTGCACACGTGGTTTGAGTTAGTGAGTGAAGAAACCTTATTGAAAGTCCGGCGAGGACGCGAACTCCTCGCGCACCCGGCTAGTCCCACGTCGGGACCGGCAGGCCTAAACCACCGGCCGGGTCGCGGGCACGCTGGACAGCCATGATTTGCTTTTCTAGAGCGGGGCTACGCAGAAGCGAGTCACACTCTTTGTTGATGAACTTTGGGTATGTTGACCCGCACTCCCAGAGCATGTGCGCTAGAGTGTAGGTCTGCCGGCAGGACGGGCAGGCGTCGTCGCGATACACGTCGGGGTAAGCCTCGTGCAGAACGGACAGACACGGATATGTGCTGGTCTGTAGAAGTCTAAGCGAAACGGATTGCGCCCTATTAAACTTGGGGTGAGGGGGTAGAAAGACCCTTCTAGACATGTAGAAGAATTTAATAACCTCGCTGTGAGTAGGGGGAGCGTCCCTGTGGCCGTATATAGGAGGAGGGGACTCGGCGCTCCTTACAGAGGAAGTGCGGTCGGTGAGGTCACGCGCAGCCTCGTGAGCAGACTCATTGAGGTTCGGGGGAGCACCCTCGACTGACCCTACGTGAGCGGGAAACCAGTGGACTGAATGATGCGTGAGAGCATATGGACTCGAGCTGCTAAGAATACGATCAGCTTGCTTGGCGATGCAACCCCTTTGGAAAAGCCGTCACTGCCGTTTTCGAATGCCTATAGATTTCGGACCCACGACTGTCTAGTAGGGCAAGGGCGATCATGGCTTGCTCAGCGACTCTGGGTTCTGTGCGGCGAATGGAGGCGCTATTGGAAATCTTTCCGCTGAACTCGACCACATCGATGGAAAAGGTCTTCCCATCGCTGTACTCCGCGGCGTCCATCAAGCTTGCTCTAATGTCGCGTTGCTTGGTCTGTTTGAGGACGGCTACTGCTCTGGCCTTGCGTCTGCCTTCGTTGTGGACGGTATGGACGTTTCGGTGCATAGGGGCCACTTCGATCTTGTCTCTAACACAGCTAGGGATCGTGGTACTGACCATCGGGAATACCGCAGGGTGATAACCCAGTTCATCGAGGATGTGTTTACCTGTCGCTGTGGTACTCAGGCGTGTGAGTTGCAAGCGTTCATGAACTTCGGCAATCTCCTCGGCGGTGTTATGCACCCCCAGCTTGAGGAGATCCTCGGTATGGGTCCTGAAAGCCCGAGAGCCCTCTTGACTACTTTGCGGATGAGAGCGTTGAGCTTGTCTCGCTCCTCTCTGAGCCAGTTGTTCATAGAAATCGTGTACGTGAAGTGGCATAGTACGAAGGCATTGATCAGCCAGAGGAGATTGTTTTCCTTCATGCCTCGATGGCGGTTTGCAAGTCTGCGAACGAGTCGGAAAGCGTTGTCCGTCTTAGCGATGATCTTACGGAGAACCGTTCCATTCCCGCCGTTAAATTCGACAAACATGCCCAGGACCTGGATTATGCCAACCCTGGGTATCACCCCCTCCCCCCCCCCCCTTAAATGCGAAGACTGATGCAGCTTTCAGAGACTGCCAATCTTTGGGTCTGTCTCCCTTCTCTTTTCTGTAAAGCAGAAGCTCCGACTTGGCGGGAGAGCATCGAAATCCGGTGGGGTGGAGATACTCGTCGTTGACGTCGATCGCCTCCTACATGGCTTCTTCGACTCTGCCCTCGCAGCCGCCGGAGCACCATAAGCTAATGTCGTCGGCGAAGATGGTGTGCTTGACGTCCTCGACACATGCCAACCACTGGGAAAGACCAATCATACAGGTATTAAACAGTGCGGGGGAGATGGCGGGAACCTTAGGAGGGCCCCGCCCTCCGAGGGGTACATCGCCGGAGCGGAAGTCCCCAATGCGAAGCTTGACCATCCTGTCCGTTAGAAAAGAGCAGACGTAGCTGTAGAATCTGGAACCAAGACCCAGGTCTGAAATGGTCTTTGCGATGAAGGTGTGGAGCACGTTGTCGAAAGCCTTCTCGAGGTCCAGACCGAGCAGAGCCTAGACGTCTGGGGAACGGCCATCCACAATCTGATACTTGATTAGTTTCATGGCATCCTGCGTCGAGAGTCCGGCGCGAAAGTCGATCATCTTGTACGTGTAAACCTCGTTGCCTTCAATGTACCCGTTTAGCCTGTTGAGGACAAGACGTGGTTTCACAATCACTGCGCATTGATATCAGTCCACTGATCGCCAGTTTTGAATGCCTATCTTTAGTAGTCTTATTGGAACACCTTGCGTGAAAACATAATTTCAAACACTTCTCCGAAGACGGGCGCAAGAAAGTTTAATTGGCGTAACGGCGGCATGATAAACTTATCGTTATCTTAAAGCAAAGCTACGATAATGCATTTATGTACTTGCAATGATTATTTTGTATAGCACAAGACAATTCACAATTAATGCTTTTGGTTATCTTCGCACTAAAGGGGAAGGGTATTGAGACAGGGATGGAAAGGTGACGTAAGTAACTGTAGTTGCTCAGAGTCAATGGCCTACAAGCCCTCCTGCATAGCTTGCAGACTCGTGGTTTCTTCTTTTCTTTTTCTTTTTGTGTGTTTGTTTCACTTTGACATCTTGAAGTACGTCCCATCTGCGCTCTTCACTGGACAAATTGTTGTGTAAAGTTCTGGCTGTGTTCGGGTATTTCTTCTTTATTCACTTTTTATTGTTTTGCAAGTACCCCCCCCCAACCCTCCCTCCGCCAGTGCGGGACCACCCAGGTACATACAGTTTAGATAGGAAAGACAGACAGGTCAACATGAGCTAGTGCGCTCTAGCCCATCCAGTTATAGTACTAATGGTTCAAGTTATGTGATATATTGATTTCAGCTCCACCAATAAATGAAGCATTGGTCTTTCCCAGCTATAACAAAATTCATTACTGCTTTGAGATACCGCTTTGCCGCCATGCAACATCAGTTAGAATATACTGATGACGCCTTTGTAAGAGCAACAACGAGCATTCCGTACACACTGGGCAGAGGTAAAATAGACTGCGTCATTTCGGAGCAGCGGTATCATGTTAAATCCAAGAAACAAGAATCGCCAGAATGTACGAAACTCAGGCACTCAGATATATGTCTGCGGTGTAAGGTCTGGTGTGGACAAATATTAACAAGCGAGCGTTGTTTTGACGCGAGGTTTCCCAATTCATCTCAGCCAATTCACACGGTCTTAACCCTTAGCTCTCACTACGTGCAAATAAGCGGCGTTTCACGCAACTCTGTCAGGGAAAATTAACTCGTGTGTTTAATTAAAATTGGGCGGGAATGACAAGAAAAGTGAAGTTAAAGTGAACAAAATTTAATGCATCGAAATGAGGGAGCCGAACCCACACCTTTCGCATCAACCGCGCAGTGCTTCAACAATTCAGCTACAGCGGCGGCCGATCTTCTCTCCCACTTTCTACTGAAAATATGCATGGTAACATGGCCGCTGCGATGCCTCAATTGGAAAGGTGCCGCAAGTATCATGCGAAAGTTGTGGTTATGACTCCCTCTTGTCGGTAAGTTATTTTTCGTGCGCTTTCACTTGGCTTTTCTCCGTTATTCCTGCCATTTAGAAAAAAAAATGAAAAAAATACAAAGATAAAGAAGAGAAAATATCCCAAATAATTTCATCTGTGCTGCCCCTGGCTTTATTATTTCTTTTTGCCTAGACTGTTGCAGCTACCAAAAAAAATTGAGTCCCTCGGAAGCCGGCAACCTTCTGATAAAACAGTTATATCTGCGAGCGCGTACAAGAACAAGAGAAAAGTCAAGTCGAATGTAGGAGCGTTTCAATGGCATAGGGACACTCTAACTTGCTATGTTCAGTTAGCATGCCAGATCACTTAATTACTCGTGGTAGCCCTCGTTCATGCGGAGCTAGTTGCAAGGAAAACTGGGCAGGAATCGCAAGAAAGCCGGGATTCTCACCGCTTCGAGAAACTCGTAAACTCGCTCGGTGGGTACGTCCAGCACGATGTTGAACTCCTTCGCCAGGTCGACCCGCTTGAGGAGCGTCTTTACGGCACCGCCGCCTGGCCGATACAGCACGAGGCTGACCCTCGCGCCCAGCGCGAAGGAGGTGTTCAGCACGTCCTTCATGCGCACGAAACCTGCGAGGTTTAGTTAACGAGCGTTGGCTAGCTAGCATAAAATCAGATTCAGCCGGTTAACATGTAAACATGCGTCTGTTTTTCCAAGTTTCCCTGTCCCTCGTTAGCAGTGGCGTCAAATGTAACGGCTCCATTCAGTTTATTAACAAAAAGAACGTGCATATCATGTATGCATTTACACTACTTTTTCCCGGTAGATTTGCAAAAAGGGTGTTCTCGACTCACCTGGTCAGTTGTTTGATTATTCACTTATTTATACCTTTACCCATTTATCTTGTAGTATCCTTCAAGGCACCCTTGACAGAGCACAGATGGACATGGGGACATTTTATGCACCCTTGAGGGTGCTTCTTTGTATTATGCGTAACCCCCTTATTGCTGGGAAATTTTCTTTTTCTTTTCTTTCTTTTTTTATTGTACACAAGCTGGTACTGCAGTTTCGATGAGAGAAAACATAGTTTATGACTGTGCTGTTCTGGTCACCTAGTGCGTAGTGAAATATCTGACGTGAGAGAGTTTTACAGTGATAGCTACAAAGGTATTTGATGTAGTTTTCGCGTCGTCGTGTATTTGCCGTATTCAACGACTCAATCTTACCCCTTAAGGTTTTGGGCGCTATCCGTAAAACAAACAAGATCCATTAAGGGCACAAAAACTATAAATGTATCTTCCGCACGAGGAAAAATAGTTAATTTACAGTTGTACAAATAAATAGTTATAAGAACACATACAAAGAATCGACAGCTACATAGAATGAGTGCTAACAAGAATACGTAGTCACGAGCGCAAATCTGCAAAGCACAAAGCCAAAATTCTGTTTTCCTTCGAAGCCTAGCCATGCAAGCGTAAGTGACGTGGTACTACCTACGTGCGCCGGTTCGACCGACGTAATGCATTAAAACAGTTTTTCTAGATACTTCACCCTTTTCTCGATGCCATGTTCTCTAGTCTTCTGCAACCAACGGTGCATGGTAAAGCAATCGTAAGCATTACAGAAAAGAAGATTTTCTTTTTATGTAGGCGATCGTCAAGCGGAGAGGTTGTTACAAAAGGTCATTAGAAAAGGTTGTTACAGAGCCTCCTGCGAGCAGGTTTTTCCCTGCGCCCTCCCATCTAACTTGTATGATGGCGAATAAACATTATTAATAAATGTTGAAATAGAAGCCACTAGGAAAGGAACGCATTTCGGTGGAGCGATGTCTTCACGGCGATTCACCGAGTGAGGCGCCGCTTAACGTTTCAGAGGCCGGAGATAAATCTAAGAAGTAAAGTATGTCTGTAGGCGACGGTGGATGTTATACTTCTTATATGGAGATTAAAAAGCGGTAATAGGTGAGGTATATATGGGTATAGCATACATTTTTGAATGCGGAAGGAGTTATTATCAACGTATACCTATTTTGTCTGCTTTTATTCTGTTTTTCTGTGCAACATTTATTTCTTGCGCTGCCATTTCTTTATCTGCTCTTATGGACGGGTTTTGATTTTGTTTTGAATTTTAATTAAGTTTTTTTTATTTTATTTTCGGAAGATTTTGCGCCACACGGCCCTTCAAACGTTCCAACTTTCCATATAGCGCAGGTAATGATGAAGGCGCATAGGAGAGGCTATATACTCCACAATGATCTTAATAAAGACAAGGAAAGAGGGCAGGCACTTGTGCTTAACGCACACCCGCTTTGCAACACGGCCTTAGAGTTTAAGGAAATAAAGGCCCAAGAAGAGAGAAAGAGCACCCACTGCATTCCTACACATAGGCAGATACGCGTCGAGCCTTTACGCGGTCGAAGAGACCAGTCGACTTGAAGTGCAGCAACGCTTTCTTTGCTTGATACACCACCGACGCACGTGCCTATGAGCGAAAGATCTTCGCCTCTAAAAACAATGTTGTGTTCAGGCTAACCGAAAGGGAGACGGCTGTTCGTCATAACGGGAACGGAGGGACGGGAGATTGTAATGGCCGATAAACATTATTACAAAGACGGTAACAACAAGGAGGTGGCGACGTCGCTTTGAAATCCCCGCGCCAGCTTACCCTGCCTGGCACCCCCATTTTTCAATCAATACTGGACAAATAGTTCCCAACGAGGAAAGGATGACACTGTGCTTTAAAAAAAATTTCACGAGAAAGGACATTAGAAACGTCTGTGCGTGTTTATCGTGCAGAAAACTAACTCTGATACAGATGAACCCTTTCTTTTTCCTTGCGCTAGGCTCAGAAACTTGAGACACAATGGAGAAAAGTCGAGACACACACAAGCGCTTCTTTCGACACTGTTTTATTAAAAACGGGATCGGGAGTTTATTTACCCAGGAGAAATAGCAAGCATGCGCAAATATTTGTGCCGGGGAGCAATTAGACTTCTTTCCTGGATAAGGATAGCGACGGAGTGTTCGTGCACTGTTGACCATGCTTAGCTGTTGTGGCAGATTCGATTAGTAGGTTGGTCAATTCGGCCTGCTCCTCGCGCGCAACAAAGCACCAATAGAATAGAGGCGAGCAGCCGCACGTGCTGCAGTACGCAACCAACCGGCCATCGCGTCCTTTTTTGACATTATTACGGTGCTTTCTCAGTCTGTCGTTCAGAAACCACCCCGATCGTCCCATCTGTAGCGTTTACCACAAGACAGCGATATTTGGTAAACAATGCCTTCTTTGCAGAAGACATCGTGCATCCGGTGCTTCTTTCACAGTGGTGCCTTCTGTAGCCGACAGGAAACGTAATTGCTAAGCATGAGTTATTTGTTCCAAGTTTTACTTTTCGTATTTTTTCATTAGTTCACGCAATTAGCACCTATACGCCCTACCAGTGAATTTTTGGACTATCCGTGATTGTGGCTATGTGTAATGCTGTGGGGGACCGTAATCATCATCACATTTAGTATATCACTATATTTACACTTCTTTACCATGCAAGAAGGAAGTAGCGTAGAATGTGACAGATTAGTAATGCAGATCAATCACTTATAGTCTAAAAAAGCATTGGGAAGCTAGATGTTAACGCGAAGGAAAGAACAGATAAAACAAACTTTTGCAAGCTGTTTACTTAAACTACCATGACCCAGAGATAAACTGTATTTGTTACGATCTTTTGCAAATTTGACTTTAAAACACGCAAGCAAGTATTAGTGAATGACATCTGTATTAGTTAGGTGATGTTTAACGGTGGATTCAATAATCTCAGAACCGTTCAACTGATACATTAAAAAAGTAAGGCCTGGCACTAATTACAAAAAAAGAAAGATTATCTTCTTACATGTCAGAATGTAACACCAATGAGGAAATTTGCATCGGAAATAGCGCACTCTAGACAGTAATTTTTCTTCACGTGATAAATAAGTGAACATGCCTTTTTCTCTATTTTCCTCACTAGAATGCTCAAAACGTGCAACAATTCTGCACAAATTTTCGGGAATAGATTATTAAAGAGACTGACAAAAAAAAAAAGAAACAACAATACGACACGAATAGGAAGTGCCAAATAAAGATACGTGCAAAGGCTACAGTATTCGTTCGTTTCGTGTTCTCTCGTAGCTTAGATACAGGCATAGGCGTTGACAAGACAAAACCTATGTGCCGAGTCACAAGGTTGCCGAAAGCTTCTCGGTGAAGCCCAACAATTTTTTTATACCAAGATCGCCCCAGGCGGTAATAATTAAGTCGGTGTCAGAGAATAAACGCTGGACCACTTTTTCGGGAACTTTGGTTTGATTCTCAAAATTGACTATTGTGCGCCGCACAAACCCTCCTTGCTCGAAGTAAATGTCGAGGTTCAGCGGTCCGTAAAATTGAAAGCCTTGCGGCACAATAGCCGACGACTTCACGATCACACGTTTTAATTGATGTGCGCTGGCGGTTCGCGCAATTATCGCTTTTTCTTTATTTCTCGGCCGCGAAGCATGACTAACATTCATTGTATTCATGTATCTTTTATGAAAGATCTCATAACAGCTGAACTGCACGGAACACTTCCCTGTAACAGGAGCCCGTAGTGTTTTCTCTTTTTTTTATTGACGCATGCGTCGCAGAATAAAACACTCTATAGCGACGCTGTTTTCGACAACATCTAGTAAAGGGAAGGTAGCCCGCTTCTTTTTTATTACCAAACACAGATAGAGGCAGGAAAGCGCGCCGACAAAACAGGATGTACAATGCTCAGCGACTGAAACACGATACTCGGACATCATGGCGGCGGATACTTCCTTCGTGACACTGAGATGGTGCATTTTTGTGTCACATGAAAGCGAGAATCTTTTATCGTAACTGCATTCGGCTTCCGCAGCAATCATCCAGCGATAACTGGTGGCGGAAAAGGCATCGGCCGCCATGCTGTCTGAGTATCGCGTTTCAATCTCTGAGCACTGTAACACATAGCGCGATCGAACAAAACGAAGTTTTTACGCATACAAAGGTAAAGGTCCGTCTGGCATCACATAATGTTCAGTTAAGAGGAACCTGCAGCACATGAGTTCCTATATAAGCACATGGGCTCCTGTCTAAATACATACACATCAGGAGCACACACAGGAACACATGCGTTCCTATCTAAACACATACCCGCACACACGCACATAAGCTGCTTTTTTAGACGGTACACACTTCTTTAAAGAAGTAATGAGCTCCCAAGCAATCAGGACATGCTTTCCCGCTAATAACGTGAGTTTCAGAAGACCAATTAGGAAAAATACATTACTTAAGGTATTTTTTCTTTCTTTTATTGCCGTAGTGGCAGTTGCCTCATTCTCACAGAGGCATCTTCATTCTCACACATCTTTCTTAATAATCATGAAAATCGCACATAAGTGGAGATTTTCGTCATCGAATTGCAAAGCTCAATGGAAGGAATACTGGGACCGAGTCCGTCCTGCAGTGCGTGAGACGGCAACGCCCTGTAAAGGAGTTTGGGGGCGAAGTATGGACGATATCGTGTCGCGGTAAAGCCTAAGCCGATGCACAGCCACACATGCATGCCAAGTCAAGTGGACCGTATGAATAGTTCCCGCGACTGGCCCTGAAGTTCCGTTTTAAACTTCCTCGCGCTTGTCTTCACAGGGTGCCTAAGTCTGATATGACAGCGGAGCCGCCCTTACTGCGCTCCCGGAACACTCGGTTTCGATATTGTCTGGTTTAATAATTAATGATGAATAATAAATATATTTAATAAGGTAAGACTTTCTAAGCGTGTACAGCGTGAAGGCAGCCACATTAAAATGTGGCTGCCTTCAAATTCATAATTTTAACAACTGCTCCTAAAGCACTACACGGTAGGAGGCCCACTTCCCCGTACGACAAAAAAGACGGCCCATTGTCTCACGAAGTAAATGGTACAGCTGCGGCTGCAATACTGAGGCAAGCGCATTTGCATGGCATAAATGCAGGCACACTAAATGCCTAGCAAACGATTAATATATTTCGCACATCTATCGTGAATGTCACTGGCTGTTGAATTTATTTAACCTAACACTACAAATAGAAACGCAAGTGCTCGTATCTTAAGAGGAAGCTTTGGCTCGGGTGCTCCTATCTAAATACATGTAAAAGGAGAATTCGTTTTTCTCGGCAACCACCGCACCAAATTTCACTATGTTTGTTGCATTTAAAAGAAAAAACTCATTGTCTGGTGGCTGTTGGTTTCCAAACTTTTATTTAGGTCGTCAATTTTTTTATTAAAAATTTGCAAATAGCGAAAATTTTCAGTAAAGAAAACTATCAAGTTTACAACTCTCTAACTCAGCAAAGAAAAATGACATCCCAATTCTGTGAATTACTTTTTATAGTACATCTAAAGCGGACAAAATGAATATGTTACACATGAATCTAAAAAAAAATTGTAATGTGGAAATACACCTTCTGCAGCACCCTTGTACACAACGTAACAAACTCACGTAACATATAAATTCACATATCGAATTTCTCCGCTTTAAATGATCTTATTGATTCTGTTTACAGAACCGCGATATCTGCTTCTGATGCAGAGCTATTAATTTATAAACTTCGCGCGCCTGTTCTTTCTAGATCTTCAAATTTTGAAAATCCTTTTCAGAAAATTCAGGCCCTAAATCGAAATTCCGCTTGCAACAGTCACTAGAATTTAACTTTCTCTCTCAAATGCAACAAATTTAATGAACATCGGTCCAGGGGTCATCTCAGAAAAACGCTTTTGCGTTTTACATGTATTTGAATAGGCCGCGTCGGAGTTAGGCCCGAGCCAAAGCTTCCTCTTAAGGACATGTATAGCAGACGGTAGGAAAACAATTTTCCTATTTCGCAACATTCGACATCCGCCGAAGTATGAACTATCCAGGATGTTTCTATTCCTGCCGAGTGCAACGGTGGTGCGATGGCCAACGTGCGAATCGACGAGGAGACACTCAAAAGTCTGCGTCTGCTATTCGCCACCGGGTAGTCAGAGACCTCGCCCGGATTGAAGACAGTAGTAATGAGTGCGGGAGTTGTCCAGCACAATGCGACAACCGGCGTAGCTGTCAGCAACACTACGTGGATAATGAATTAGACTGATTCTTAGAAGAGCTCCGGATTTTAAGTTAACCCTGACGCAATGGTCAGTGTTGTCTACGCTTGAAACGTGCAAGCTTTAATTACCCAGAATTAGCTGTTCATGATCAATCAAGTCAGCAACACATCAGTTCATTAGATGCAAGGTCCCCGTGGATTGGCTCACATACAGTCAAGTTACCAAGATTGCCGCTACATGTTACCTAGATTAAATTATCTGCAATCCGTTAGACAGGCATCACATCACTCAATCAGTTGTAACGTCCACGTGACCCCTCCGAAATACGCTTCGCTCACTGTCGCTTTCCTCGTAGATGACGGTGACGCTCTTCCATCGGCTCGTCTTGAGCGCCAGGTCGACGTAGGCCCGGCTGAGTACGTCCGGGTGCGGATACACGTTCACCGAGAAGCGGCGCTGGCCCGACGCCGGATCGGCCGCTGGTGCGGTCCAGCTGGTCTGCACGTGGGGGACGTGGAATGCGCTGCACGTGGAGCCCAATACCGACACCACGGAAGGAGAGCGAGGGCCGAGCACCAGGGACACGCCTTGCTTGAGCATGCTGCACACTATAGATCCAAGAAAAGAACACCATGTACGTATGCTGTCGAAATGAAGTCGTCTGCTGCCCTTCATAACGTCCCAAAGTTGCGTACACTTATCGAGAGCAGTCATCCTCCGTATAAGTGTATACAATGAGAATGAAAATTCGAGCGAGAGTGTCTCGCTTATCCAATAAGATATAAACACACGGAGGCGTTGTTCGCCCTGAAGTTGGGCGATGAATTGTGGGGGTCACCGTAGTCTGAAGAGCTCAAGAGCAGTTCTCACCCCCTTCATTAACGTTTACGAAAATTTAAGTACTTGAGCACTTTTGCCATCTCGTCTATATCAACATTCTCATTCGAAAATAGGAAACTCCATTCCCGGTCAGCGCCGCTGACCGGGAATGGAGAACACAGTGCCGTAGGCACTGAGTCAGGCGTCGCATTTATGAAGATGTGTAGGATTATGGGATTGACAGCTGTAATTATTGTGTCCTCACTTTTGTGCTTGTCGTAAAGGTAAACGAATAACCAGACTCACAGCGAGGAGCTTGAGGAGATGATTAGAAGACCTCATGTGAATTTTGCTTCACATGAAATTTTATTTTTTTAATAAATCCCATTTTGTAATAAGCAACTGCCCTGCTATTAGCGCTCAATGTCTTCGTCCTGTCTTCGAAGGTTGCAGTTTTATGAGGATGAGAGAATGACCGAGCTTATAGACTTCGCGTCGCTGCACTAACGCTCCTTAAGGGACCCTGAAACGCTTTTGACGATTCTCTACAAACCTACTGAGTCGTTAGAGCAGGTCCTTCTGATCATTAATTGACACATCGAAGTGCCCCGCGTAAAGCGTGTAATTTATTATAAGGTTTTAAAAATGCACATCGCTGCCGATCGCAGCACACTGGTCGGCGGAATTTTAAGCGACCCCTACCCATATCACCGAAATCACCCATACGACGTCAGTGGGGCGAGCTATTCTATTGGCTGACAAGGGCACGTGATAGATAATGTTTCCAACTTTATGGTAAACAAATGATCTTCGTAATAGTTGGAATGCTAGTTAATTTGTTTTTATGAAAAGAAAGTAACATAAAGAGAATGCACAAGAATAATTTTTTGTACACTTAAGCACTTCCGGCACACAGCAAGTGTCGTCTGCTTTTGCTACAACGTACTCCATTTTGACGAGAGCTCCGCGGTCAGAGTCGGTCTCAGTCTTTTCGCGAGCACTATGATTCGACTTTGTTGCCTTGTGGACTGCAAACTTGGCGACTGGCAATATGTCAAGCTGCGACTCCGTGTCCCTCTGCAAGGCAGCGTACGAGCAAACTGGCTGCTGCGCATCGGACTGCCGCTATCCGATCGGCGCCAGGATTTGCGCGTTTGTGGCCGTCACTTTACACCGGAAGATTACTAACGCAATAGCGTTTCACGAGTCCGGTATTAGGGCAAACGCAAGCGCAAGGGTACAGAGTCTGGCCGCTTGACTGTGCCGTAACGGGATGAGCCATGAGATGAGCAGAAGGGCAAATCATAGAATGGGCAAATGTGAATGGTCTGTAGGGTGCAGCCACCTGGTGACACAGAGCTCAACCATACACAGTAGCAGCAACGAAGTGTATTCTTCTTTGCTGCTGGTGTGTATTTTTCGCAGCAGTGTAATCATGAGCAGGTTGCTTTTATGGATGTTCAAAATGATTTACACTTGGTTAGAGCAATATTAGCGCTTTGTTTGGCTGGTTAAGCGCTGCGCCAACAAGTGTATGGACCGTGCAGACCGATCAGGCCGCTCACGTACGTCTACGCTAAAGTTCCTTCATCAGCTTGAGTTTATGCCTCTAGTCATTTGACGAAATGACCAGCTTGCCTGTGGTTACCGGAATACAAGACACGTTCGGCGCTACGACAGAATGCTCGCAACGCACGCTGCTTCGATAGCTCTCGCTTGGGGTCGACGGCCAAGCGGCTAGCGGAGAGGTCTCGCGTGGGCGGGGGCGGGCTCCAAAACAACCGGAAGTGGACGATGTGACGTCGCATCGTGACGCTGAAACAGTGAAGGCGGAGCTTAGCCCCGGTCGCTCGGCGAACGAGTTGAGGAGGAAAAGCATGGCTAGGGAGGAAGGTAACTTGTAATCGCTTGTAGCTCCATTAATACGTAACGCTTCACTTGAATTGTGGTGCGAATGTTCTACTTAAGCTGTACCCTACGCGTCTACAAAATTTGTCCGAACCGTTTCAGGGGCCCTTTAGGGAGATGACTAGGCAAGAAATTGTACACGCAAAATTGATATAATCAACCGTTTGCTTAGAGAAGCCAAGAGAAACCATAAAAATTCATTACGTTAAATTGAACTAGTCATTCAGATGTTATTGGTAGCAATATTTACCGACCTGCGGTACTATTAAACAAAGTATATTTGTTATATAGTATATGCTTTGTTCGCACCCTGCACCGAACAGAAGGCTACATACTTTTGAATCAAGGAACCGTAAAAGTCACTTAGGAGTCTTTTTTTTTACGCCTGAAGAACTTTATTCGGCAGTGACTGGATACTACGAAACTGGTATTTTCTTCGCACTAATTGCTTTCTTCCAGTGCGAAATCTCTATTTCGGCCATAATTGGGTATTCAATCACACTTCGGTATACTTCTGTATGATCCGCATTTTGTCCAGTTTCATTTATGTTTGACAGATTGATCTGGTGGTAGCGAGGTCTCCTTGATCTATCTATCTATCTATCTATCTATCTATCTATCTATCTATCTATCTATCTATCTATCTATCTATCTATCTATCTATCTATCTATCTATCTATCTATCTATCTATCTATCTATCTATCTATCTATCTATCTATCTATCTATCTATCTATCTATCTATCTATCTATCTATCTTCTCACTTGGTGATAAACACGTATCATTTGTTAAATTGGTCGGCCAACATTATTGTTTTCGACGTAATAGTTCTGCGGAAACCAGCAAGGTGAAGGGAAGTAATTAATAAAGGGAAAACGAGACATCCACCCCATCGTAGCAATTGCTATATAAAGCAAACCCATACGGATTCCTCGAAAGAAAAGCCTAGCAGTTGAAGAAAAGTTCCACCTGGTCTGCGACTTGAACGCGGTATCACCGCGTTTCCGGGGCAACCTCTCTACTATCTGAGCTAACCGCGCGGCTAGCAGATGGCAGGGCGAAGACGAATTTATCGACAACTCGAAGCAAAGGCAAGAGTTTGACGAAATAGTTCTGAGGAAACCCGCAAGGGTGAGGGAAGTAATTATTAAAGGAAAATGATACATCCGCCC
This sequence comes from Dermacentor variabilis, assembly GCF_050947875.1. Classification (NCBI taxonomy): domain Eukaryota; kingdom Metazoa; phylum Arthropoda; class Arachnida; order Ixodida; family Ixodidae; genus Dermacentor; species Dermacentor variabilis. The sequence continues at coordinate 107,833,307 of NC_134573.1, forward strand.
AATCGTAGCAATTGATTCGACTTCGTCCTGCCAACTGCTAGCCACCTGGTTAGCTCAGATGGTAGAGTGGCTGCCCCGGAAGGGCGGTGGTCCCGCTTTCGAGTCCCAGACCAGGACGAATGTTTCTTCAACTGCGAGGCTTTTCTTTCGAGGAACCCGTATGGGTTTAGCTTGTAGCAATTGCTACAATTGGGTGGATGTTGATATATTGTGTAGATGTCTCTCAGTAGCCTCAAACTTATTAGATGTTCTAGTTACCATTGTTGCTCAGAATACATAGTGTTTTGCTGATAGGCATAATGTCCTCGTTTCGTTTCTCAGCTGCAGTGTACAAGTTTTGAGGATAAGTACATCAATAACAGCCAGCGTAACTTGCTCTGTTTGCATGTAAGACCCCCATGTGGTCGAGATTAAACTGGAGCCTTCCACTATGGCATGTTTCATTGTCATAACGACACCCTAAGACACAAATCAACATTGCTTAATTACTGTTGCTTGCCGAATTCTCATTGAAATGAGAACAATAAAATACATGCTAGTCTATCCGTGGGGTGCATTGCTAAGCAAACATATTAATCAATTTTGATACATACAAAAAAGTATCGCACAGCTGCCCTATTGAGGCAATTTGCGTGTATTCTCTGGTTTATTTTATGCTTGGAAAAACCCCTTTATGTGACACGTATTGAGCGACAGAAAGCTGCATTGAGAGGTTTTTTGTTGCTCTACAATTTTCTCATTGACACCTTTGATATAATTAATATACTTGATAAGCTGCATAAGTAATTACGAATATTTTGCAATTACGCGGAACGCTAAAATTATCTGAGTATCTCCAAACAGCGGCAAACAAAATTACCTTGGTTCTGTCGGGCTACGTGGCATTTGCATACTTCTTCAAGTTTGGCTCAAGTTACGTGGCACACCTGCTACGTGCCTTTGGCGCTTTCTAGATAAGCCTAACCCATAACTTTCAAGCAGCACTTACTCGGCACTGACAAAATAGGTCCAAAGACGGTGCATTCCGCATGTTTGCGGATGAATACTTCGACACTAGTGTCCCCCTCTGAATGCTTAGTACGAGATCATACCTTGAGAACTCACCGAGTGAAACCCAGATATGGCAACATAGAACTTTCACTAGTTATTAGAAATCAAAAAGGCTACTGGCATATAGAGCCGCACACTGTAGTATAAAAGTTGCAAACAGGGGTAAGGAGTCTTTCTGAGGCACCTCATCTCTGTTGGTAACTTTTGTGCCTTTAGTTACTAGAAGGAATTCGTGAATTTAGACCTTTTTTTTTACAATAGCTTAGTACCTATCACAAATTCTTGGACGGTACCGGCGCGTATATTGTTCCGCTAAATCTAAACTCATCTGCACCACACAGTTTTGAATACTTAAGTCAAACTCTTGCTTCGGCTACTTTGTTCATCCTTGAATGAGTAAAAAGCAACCCGCAATAAACCAGGACAGAAGAAGAACACAAACTACAGGACCGGTGCCGGTTTTGTCGTTTGTGTTCTTCTTCTGTCCTGGTCTATTGCGCCTTGCTCTTTTATCATTCAATTTTGAATACTTGTTTGCCCTTCTGTGAAATGATAGACATATATGTGAGTCCCGGTTTATACAGAGAGTTTCAGCTAACTTTAGCCAGAGTTTAAAAATATGCCTACGCACTCTAAGATGACGCAACGAAATGCATGTTCTTCATAAAAATTGTTACAGCGCAAACACATGCAACCACAAAGTAAGAAGGACGGGACACAGCGCTTGTGTCGCGTCCTTCTTACTTTGTGGTTGCATGTGTTTGCGCTGTAACAATTTTCATGTCAAGTATGCACCAACTCGCCCAGAAAGAAGTTTAAATGAAGCATGTTCCTCAGTTGTAATAATGATTTTTACGTGTTATTTTAGTCCTATGTTTATTGTACTGTAAACTTGCATTCCTACAGAAGTTTTCTTTGCAATTTTTGTCTTACTAAACAGCTTTATATATTCTTGTTTTTTCCCACTGCTCCCTATTTTTATCAAATTGTCTGTAAACTCACCGTAACCAATGCTTGATCTGTATCTCGTTTTTTTTTATTTTGTTCATGTATTGGAGTCCCCCTGACAGTTTCTAACTTTGGGACTGCCTGTATAGTGCTAATTTTGTATACAATTCTTTGTATAACTGACATCGTTGAGGAATGAACTTGAACTTGAACTTCTGTATGTAGTGTGCCACGCTATATTTTTAGTTTCCTTACTTAAATAATTAGTCAAGATTAATTAACTAACTTCTGAAGCAACGAAGGTATGGAAAAATTCGAATTAGAAATTTGCAGAGCGACTTGCAAAACGTCTTATTAAACAGTTTCTAACTTTTTATCTATTATGCATTAGTGTTTTTTCGCTTACTGCAGATGCGCGCGAAACACAGAAAAGCACCACGTGACATGTCCGCTTGCGCGCCTTGATTTCAGCGCTCCTAAACGCTCCGCGTACAAACGAACACAGCATTTAGCCGGGTGCGCTTCCGCTGCGTCTGCTTATCGCTATCATGAGCCGCCGCGAGGGAAGCACATCGCTGGCGTGAGCCGCACAGACAACGCCTTCGTCACTGCCCTGTCGCCTTTTAAGCGGCAGCACACCCTGGTGGATGCTATGTTCGTTTATGCGAGAAATGTTTGGGAGCGCTGCAATCACGACGCGCAAGCGTGCGTGTCACGTTTCTTTTTTTGTTTTTTGCAGGCACCTGCAGTAAGCGAAATACAGTAATACTTGATAGAAAGACAGAGGCTGTTTGTATGGACATTTTGAAAACCGCTCTACAACTTTCGAACTGGAATTTTTTTTCCAAGCTTGGTTGCTTCACAAGTAGGTTAATTAATCTTGACTAATTACTTAGCAAAGCAAAATACAGAAAATAGCGTGACACACTACATGTAAAAGTGAGCAACATCCATTTGGTCGCATCGGCGTATTTTTAAACACTGGCTAAAGTTAGCTGAAACACCCTGTATAGTTACTAATGAATGAGCGCCGCGTCTGGGAAGCTGATACGTTTGTGTAGATGTTAGTCGTGATTAGGATTTCCTTACTGCAAATCCATTAGATATTAGACTGTGTGCCCAAAATTGTAGATGTGTTTCTAACACGTGACATTTATTGAATACACATCATTTGTGGCACGTGCCATTAACGTCAGCACTTAAGGGGCTCAGACTCCAGTTAACCCTGTTTTAACAGGTAGGCCAAGTGTCTCAATTTCTCTTTTTTTTATTCGTTTCAACCCTCTCGATAGTGGGAAGTTTCGTAAACCGCAGCTATTGGCCCACAGTGTTCAACACCAATCTCCATCTGACTGTGCCAGCAGCGTGGCGTTGCGAATCAAAAATAGTGCCACCATTATAGCTCGTCAATATTGCAGAAACCAAATAGGTGATTTGAGAGGTCAAAGAAGCAAAGGAACAGTGTACAACTGCAACAATTTACAATAATGGTGCAGTTAGGCTAGAAGAAAATGAATTTTTAGGAAGGTACAGCCTAGGTGTCAGGCACACAGATTGTAGTAATTATATAAGGATTTGATTTTTTCTAGCCTTCTTCTATGCATGCATTTCGAAAACAAATTTCTTTGATCCTGCCTTGATGATAACAGTTGCACGCACGCGTGAGGATGTGTACACTATACATGTACTGGCACGCTGTCACAAAAATATTGTTGTTATAGAGCACTTATGTTGTCTCCCCCGTCTGTCCATATCTTCCTGCGCTGTCGCGCAACGCGAAAGTGTGCAACTGGTTACAAAGTCAGTCGCCTACGAACAACATTCAGATAAATTATAGTTAATGCCAAAAATTGCCTTGTAGCTTTTCTTATTCTAGACAATCTAGCACAGTCAATGTACTTGAGAAAAAAATCGCTGTTGCGTCCTAAGATGAGGAACTTCATGGATGATGGTGCAGTAAAGAACGGGGGCAATGCTTGACATCCAGGACGTTTTCAACACGCGTTTATATTTACGTTTTTCAGAACAACGATGCAGAAAAAGATGTTCACTTAAGTTCAAGTTCAAGCTGCCGAATCTCGATCACCAAGCGCCCATCTCGTCTTTTAAAGTCTCCGTCGTCCTGGTCCCGTCACCTCTCCCCAATATGACGTCAAGAGATGGATTACATCATTCCCCGCCAATCAAGATGTTTGCAGCCCTCTTATTCCGAGGAGAGCCTTGAGAGTCCACGCGAATCAATGTGCACCAACAGAGAAAGAGGGAAGCATAGGAACTTCGTCTCCGACACGGACGTGGTCGTTAGGGCTCAGTGGTATGCAAGAAATGCGTCTGTGTCGGGTTCGCTCCTTCTTAGTCACCCGAAAGTCATGTGAAGAAATGTCCCCTTGCAAAGTGCGCAAGCATATCCTGGCATTGTTCATCTGTTTGTCTTGAATCATCGCAGTTGGCAATGGCTCTGACGAGGGCATGGACTTGCTTACTATTGTCGCCTTCGCCGTGTCGGACTGGTTTTGCGGGGTAAACGCCTGATCACAGCCCCACGTGCTCTTAGAGCAATTCTTCGGGAAACGCTATGGCAGGAAGATCGTCTAATCCACATTCAATTATGTCTATTTGAGCAGTTAAGACCCGCATGCGTTCCCACAGAAGAATAAATATCAAATGAACACTACATATTTCGTTTTGTTTACTGCAAAATAAAAAATAAATATAAAGATCTTCACTCTCTCAGGAAATTCTAGTTTGCGGCTGTCAGCTGGCGGCTATCAGTCCGGAGGGTAGTGATGAGGACTATTCAATAGCGCCGTAATTTTTCATTGTATTTGCGGATGCACTTTATTTGACTGTGCTAGAAAATTGACCTTCCGAACTCGCGATTGATGCACATAGGTTTCTCCCTCGAAGCACAATTTGGAGCATATTATTTTCTCCCCGCCCCATCTTATGCAGGAAATCAATGAAAAGAAGAACACTTTTCATTGATGAATATTTCAAACTCCATTAAGAATTCATTAAGCCTTAACGTAAACCTAAACACATAGTTCACCGTTCCTACTTTGTCTGTGCTACATACTGCGTAATTCTGCGTATTAATATCCGTACAAACTCTCTACATCCTACTGCCTATGAACAAAGACGGTTAAATTGCCAGAACATACATTTCTTTAGAAAATAACGGGGTACTCAAGTATGCTTAGCAAACACTAAATACAACCTTTTCTAAGTGGATTTGATATGGCATGGACCTATTTTTATAGACTTAAGTGGAAAACAGCTTTCACAGTGAGATAATTTCCCCTCATTCACTGTGCATAAATTTTTCACTTAAAGTGATAAACACATGGTTTATGATATAATACATTACTACTGTTGCTTATAGCATGGATGGATGGAAACAACTTTATTCTGAATCCGGCAAATTTGATGACCCGGGCTCAGGTCTCCCATGAGGGGACTTCGAGGCCTTGCCTCGTCGCCGCCTCTCGGGCTTGCTGGACAGCCCACTCTTGTGTCTTGAGGTTGGAGCTGCGCAGAGCGGCGGCCCACTTCGACGCAAGAGCCTCCGGAGCTACTGCCATTGTAGCTGATGTAACCCGACACTCCCACAACATGTGTGACAGCGTCGCTCTAGTGTCCTGACATAATTTGCAAAGAGCATTCGGGTATTGCGCGGGGAAAATGTGCTGCAATCGCACCGGACTGGGGAATGTTTGTGTTTGCAATTGTCGCCAGATGACTGCCTGGCGACGTTTCAGCATGGGGTGAGGTGGGGGCAGCAACCGCCTGCCTAGCTGGTAGTGCTTGGTGATGTCATTATACCTGACCAGGTGTTCTCGCGTGCTTTGAGCCAGCAGTTCCGAACTCGAAGAGGCGGTCCCCGATTCTGCGCGGCGGGTCAGTTCTCGCGCAGAGCGGTGTGCTACCTCGTTCAAGTTAATGAGGCCCTCATCTTATAGCAAAAATTGTAAGAAAACATTGCCACTTGCGATAGCATTAACAGCCGCCATCCTCATGAGCGAAAAATTCAGTGTATATTTAGGTACACCCATAAGCCACGCCTCGCTGTGTCGCATGCGGTATATGCCGGTTTTATTGCGATACCATTTCATCACTAAAGTTGCTGATACTTTGTCTTACGCTCTTGACAAACTTATCGCTCGTAATTTCGAGAATGACAGCCCACGAACAAACGTCATGGAAGAAAACTCCGAGAGTGTGTGCATTTTATCTTACATTTTCTCAGACGGAAATAATAAAAGTGGCAAACAATAACAGAAACCTGAAAATGATGTAATATTTTTGGCGCGGCTGTGTACTGCCTTCAGGGATCAGCCCACGTAAAAGGGCGCATTTCTACCAGAAAGCTCGCCTTAGTCAATGCGTTTACCGCCAGCGTTTCCTGTAAACATTACCGTCACATGAGCTGCAGTTTCCGGTAAGCACGGCGAGCAGTTAGGGACATTTGAATACTATCGCTTTCCAAACTTACAGGTGAAACTTAAGCATCCTGCAACTTTCGCCTGCTATTTTCGCTTGCATAGCTGCATTTGAATGCAGCTAAGCTTGCACACGGCAGGAGGGAAATTCCTTTAGTTATTCAGAATAAATATATATGTTAGCTCTTACATTCAACGGATGTATTAGCAAACAGCCATGCGTATACAGTCATGTATATAGTATATAGGGCTTGTGCAGGCGCAAATTAGATTCTTGCGTATTGATTGCGAAAACCACAACCCGATTATGAGATACGCCGCAGCAGGATACTCTGCTTTAACTTAGACCCTCTGAGGTTCGTTAATGTGCACCTAAATCGAAGTACAGGCCTGTTTCATTTTTATTTTTTTGCATCTTATCCCCATCTAAATGCGGCCACTGCTGTAGGGACCCATCTCGTGTCATGGTGCTACGGAGCACCAACGCCAGAGACCTTGAAGCTAGTTGGGCAAGTTTATGCAGGCACAAGACGTTACGTGCACAACGCCGTTGCCACTTTGCCGAAAGAGTGCGTCACGTCTTCTCTGCTTTAACAGCAGCGTGGAGCTGCCGAGCGAATACAACCAACACATTGGTTTTGCCTACTTTGCTCATTCCGTGGCGCACTAGCCTGCTTAAAAGTTAACAATTAGCCGCCCTTGACACGCGTCTATTTAAGCATGCTCATATAAGTTGCAGGCCTTGTGGCAGAACCCGAGTTCCAATCTGGTTTATAGTAAATATCCAATAAACGTATCTTTCTTAATATCTGTACCTTTCGATGAGCAGTACCACATAGGGATCTCCGGAGTATTTGTGAAATACTCATAGAACTGGAAAACAGTTTCATTCAGTCTATATATGGGCCTGATTAGAAGGCTTACCTGATTTCTTGTGGGTCTTTCTGAATATCAAGAGACAGCTACGCGATTTGGTTGCAACATGCTGAATGCCTTATATGGTCTACTTTACCAGCCATCGTCGTAAACTTATTTCATAATTTAACCCTGTCGAGAATCGGCCATATACTGTATAATTTACGAGCACATATGATGACGAGCCAGTGGACGCGCTACACCTACGATGGGCTCTTCCGGCAAGCTGAATTATTCGGCGTCGCAAACACGGCCCAAGCGGGGATCAATACTCGAGACGAAAATGTCCTTTAAGAAATGAATAAATTATTTATCATAACTCAGGCTGCTTTCATTCACACGCGAACTCAATATCGGCTCCCCAGTATGATACCAGACGCAGGATATTTAGCCCCATCTCTTCACAGACCTCGAATTCATCGGTGCAAATAACTACACTTTCACCCCGTAAGTCTACAATAAAACAAAAAGGATAGCGAACAAGCGTTCCTTGCCACGTGCGCATCTGGGAGGATCACGGAAGCAGAGCGCGGATACTCCATCTCAATTCGGCGCTTGGCAGGTGAAAAGCCAGGATCCCGGGTCTCCGCGGAGCTGTTGCGAGAACTCCGTCGACACGTGCGTGGTGACAACGACATCGGCTGCGCCGGACGGTGATGGCGCCATTCCTCTGGGAACGCGGATTGAGAAAGAAGACGTCGACGGACGTAGTTGGCAAAAGGCAACGTCTACGGCAATTCAGGCCATTTCCTTACGGCTAAAGCGCACCTCCCTTTCAGGGCGTCGTCCTCGGCCTTAACCCCCAAGTCCGCCAGCTATGAGCTTTCGTGCGCGTGGGGAAATGCTGTCACCGAAGTGTGTAGAAAAAACTCGTAGCCTGGCTAGCGAACCTCCATTTGAGTTGCCGTACAACACTGGACTGTTCGTCAGCGCAGCAACAGTCGTTGTTTGCGCTGAGCAACAAAAGGGAGAAAATAGAAGCACTAAATGTCAGCGGGCGTGACACCGCTGGCGAAATTCGGTTCGTTTTGGTCCGCCACGATCGAAACAAAACGGGAGAATTCAGCTTTTCGATATACTAGAGCACGCTTTTCGTGGACGCGACATGTTTGGCGAACGTCGGCTCTATGGAGAAGATTGAGTTAATACAAATGGTGCTCTCATTGGTAAATTGGGCGAACCTCTGAGCAGCAACGCTTCACTAAAGGCAAGAAGCTATTGAGCGAAGACTACCTACATGGCAATATAAAGCCTTTGAATATATCTCTATTTCCAACAAATTGGGGGAGCCAGGGAAGAAAAGCTCAAGTGTCGCTTGAAAAAACACTCTGCCCCCTATGATCATAATAGACGGACATTTTCCTATTAAACCTTTAACTAAACATGCGGAAGGGTAAATCTCCATCGAACTTGTTATTTTTAGTACAGAAAGAACAATATATAACCGGATGAAAGCGTTGCCACATATGGTGGGCATGCCCATAACATCCACCTAATCCGCGCAATTCTCTACCATTTGAGTGAGGTCTTATTACCAGTATTCGAACCTTTGTTAGAAAGCTGGGTTTCATTTGCTTATTTACTCCTAGTTTTGCAAAACGCTTCTTTCTTGGCCAACCCTGCCGTATTTTGTGTGACTGCTGCGTGCCGCTGAATCTGTCAGCGTCTCGGCTGAGAAGTTTTGGGTATAGTATACACGAAGGTTAAATGTGCGCCAGATGCAATCAACAGCCAATGACTTTAAATAAAACCATTCTACGCTGACTGACAATGCAGTGCGAATACTCGCCGCGGCAGCTTAGAGGCGGTGAGGTTGCGCTGCTAAGTACGAGGTCCCGGGATCAAACTCCGGCCGCAGCAGCGGCATTTCGATGGCGGCAAAATGCGAGAACGCCCGCATCCCGAGCATTGGGGGTACGTTAAAGATCCGCTTCTGGTTTAAATTGATCCGAAGTGCCCCCCATTACGGCATGCCTCATAATGAAACGGTAGTTTTGGCACAGAAAACCCCAAAATTCAATGTAGTCGGAGTAAGAACGTCTGTGTTTCGCATGAGAAATAAGAAATATTTACATAAAACATGTGCCTACAGTGTCTGCTCACAGGTCTCCCTGTTGTAAAGAAGCTTTAGCTCGGGCCTAACTCCAACGCGGCCTATTCAGATGAATGCAAAACGCAAATTTATTTTTTCTGAGATAACCCCTGAACCGATTATAATGAACTTTGTTGCATTTAAGAGAGAAAGTTAAATTCTAGTGGCTGTTCGAAGCGGAATTTCGATTTGGGGCCTCGGTTTTGTTAAGATTTTGAAAATTTGGAAAGTTTAAAAAAATAGCAGCCCGAAGCTTACAAATTAATAGCTCTGCCCCAAGAACAGTTATCGCGGTTCTTTAAACGTCACCCATTAGGTGATTGAAAGTGGACAAATTCGATAAGTGATATATTGATAAGTGAACTTACGTGAATTTGTTACGGTCTGTACAAGGGCTCTGCAAAAGCTATTTTTCCATATTACAAATTTTTTTATACTCATGTCTAACATATCAATTTTGTACGCTTTAGATATACTATTAGGTGTACTTCACAGAATTGGGATATAATTTTTGATTGCCGAGTTACAGAGTTGTAAACTTGGTAGTTTCTTTATAGAACATTTGCGCTTTTCGCCACCTTTTAATGAAGAATCGACGACGTGAATCCGAACTTCGAAACCAGCGGTCACTAGATTTTAAGTTTGTCTTTGAAATGCAACGAAACCTCGTCAGATTTTGCGCAGTCGTTGCTGAGAAAAACGAATTCTCCTTTTACATGCATTTAGATAAGAGCACCTGAGCTAAAGCTTCCTCTTAATAAAAAAACGCTTTTTTATTCAACAAATTTTTTTATACACCACATCTTTTTTTAGCCTTTTGGTATGTGCCATTGAGTGTACCCCTTCTTGGCGAGTCTTCCATAATGGGCATGTGCCACTAGAACACACCCATTCCGAAATCGCTATATAGATACGTATTGATAGAAACGTACTTCTGTGCGCAAAGCCTGCCATCACCAAGCATTGCACATTGCCTTCGTCTTCAAGACATCGCTGCGCTGACCTCTCACACTCTTCATCCCCCTCATTTGAACTGTGCAATTCGGCATCACTTGTGAGCGGTGTAGTGCTTAAACATAAATATCACATGAGATTTAATTTTTAGCCTTTGTCGTGAATAAAGTTTTTCATGAGAATGTGCGTTGCATAGGGTGAAAGTAAGCAAAAGTTTACGCATCTCCTGTAAGAATAAACTAAACGTTGGACCAAAGCTTCACTTCGCATTTATTTATTTTATTTATTTATTTATTTATTTACTTATTTACTTATTTATACCTAAAATACGATACATAGGGAGACGGGAGGAGAGGAACGCTGAATAAATAAGTTAGTAACACATCACACAAAAAAAGATAACGTCGGAAGCGTACATATAAACAAAAATTTCAATCGTGAAGGAAACCTGATAAATTCTTTGCTGAGGATCCGTTTTAGCGGCATTCTTAACTTTCCGTTACACGCTGCCGCGATTTTCGGCCTGCCACAACAAGCTAAGTAAGGGAAAGCGGGCCAATCGCAGACACCGGCAATTCACCCTCTCCATCCAGTTATCAATTTTCAGTGCACTGCCTCGGCCCCATCGAATCCCTCTGCAACTGGGCGGGCTCCTCGCCTCTTATCAGCTAATTAGATCAGACAAGCCGCTCATTGTAGGCAATATTATTAGTTTTTTTAAAGCAAACAAAAGTTACCTCATATAAACGAGGAGAGAGCTTGATTGGTCTGTTCATACAACCCTGCGGGCCACGACCCGATGGTTGCGTCAATGGTTACGCAAATTTGACGTCAAGAGATTGGAATAAAAACATTGGAATAGCTTTGCGTTATAGCACCCAAGATTGCTTTTAATATTTTGGTTCTTTGTTGGGCGTACATTTCTAAACTCCAAAATTGGCCAATCCACGTCAGAGTATTAGTAACAATGATGTTTACTTTGAAAGTCGTTCAGTTATGACTGTGAGTGTCTTGCACGAAAAATTTTAGGTCTTTCAGCGCAGACAAGCCGGCTGGCAAGGGAAATAAAACAGTTGTCTATAAACGGATCGCACGTAGTTGGGAGGCAGGAACCCCTACAAAAGTTGGGCTGAATGAAGTCGTACCATCAGTCACTCTTTATTAGTCACAGTTTGTTATATAATATTTAGGGAAAGTAATTACGCAAAGTCAAATGCAATAAACCTTATAGGGGAAGGCGGATCAGTACCGATAGCATCTTATAAATGCAGTAATCCTAGCGCATCAAAGATGTAGACATGCTTCCTGTGTACAAGCAAAGTGATGGAACGATTGCAGCTTTGCTACGCTGTTGTTAAAGGCACCAAGGCCGTATTATGGCACTGATGCCAAGAGGGCTAGTGCGTTATCTGATGAAAGGTTGGTGAGGAGGTATTCCAAGACACACATACTGCAAGAGACCAAAAATGCTTCTACCTTTGTAGCACCCGATTGCTTTTTCGAAGAGAACAAACAAGACGTGGCATTTCGACGTGCATATCGACGGCCGAAAAATCCTCACTCCAAGTGAAAAACGCACCTGACTGCTCGCTCACCAATCGTGGGTACATCACTTTCAAGTTGAAGGAAGCAAGTACTGCGTGAACGGCCTTCAAATGCGGCCAGCTTAGCGTTACGCAATAAGGGCTGTTGGAATCTTTACAGAAAGAGTTACGATTCATAACGCGGCCTATACGGCGAGCTTCGTAAACATACAGCAGCGCTAAAGCTGGAGACGGCATTGGAGAGCACTGAAACTCTGGCAGTTGAAGCCACCTAATGAGGGCAACTGGAATCTCTTACGGAATTTTCCAGTTTTCCCTCATCCCTCGTAGGGAATGGAAGAAGGATACGACGACGACGAAGTGTCTTCTGGCGGGGTGTTGCTTTTGTACCTCCGGCTGTATGTGTGAGATCGCCAGTTTATCTAGCAGTCTTCGCGCCTTGTTCGTTGGCGATGGAAGTAAACGGTCCAGCGCGCCTGTCGGAACCGGCGGCGTCAGTGACGGCCGCCTCCAGGAAACGGATCGGCATACATACTTACAGCGACAGCGAAGGCACCCATGTCTACTTGCTCAGAAGCGAGGACCCTTCCGATGGCGATGACTTCGAAAATGTGCAGTGCTGCAAAGCGAAGAAAAGGAACCCCACGACCTCTTCATCCCACAGTGCACAAACTGTTGCGCCCACGCGGAGCCCCGACGTCAACACCATCATGTTTATGCCTGTGATACCCAATGGAAACATGAAGCGGCTTAATAGGCAAGCTGTCACGATTCAGCTTAAAACCGTGTTGCCAAACAATAACACGTATATTAAAAGGAATACCCGCGAAAATTTACGGGTGGTTCATGTCCCGCATGGGGATTCTCCAAGCGTCCTATGCAAAGTAGCAGATATTGATAGCATGCAGATGTGTTCTCACATCCTGCTGGGTTCTGTCATCACCGGTGCCATATACGTCGTAGGCTTGGGCATCCTCAGCAATGACTTGCCGATTGTGGTTAAAGCGGCGAGTGATCGTGACGTCGTTGTTGATGCATTCAGTCTGGCGAATTAACTTTGCGTGAAGATTGTGTTCAAGCGCAAATGCCTCCCGTCGCTCGTTAACGATTTCCCTACCATGTGCGAAATGGATGTTCTTGTAGGTAGCGCTCTAATTTCTTCTGGAGGAACTACTGCTCTCAATATTTTATGTAATACTTAAAGAAAAAGCAGAATGAATGCACTTTTCATGCATAAAAATGTTCTTAACGAGATGTATCCTACAAAAAGATATACCACGCCAGATTGTGGGTTAAAATTGAACAAAGTTTGCAAAGACATGCTTTTCTCTACTAAGCAAAAAATGTAGCAAAAATTATTAGATGCAAGAAATGTATTGCCGTCTAATAGGCCCTATCTCTTAACAAATATAAATTTTTCGTTCGGTAGGTATTCCACTACCAAAATTTAAGCGCACTCTGGCTTGCCGGGCTGCTGCTGCTGATGTTCTAGGCTGGTTTGCGTCGTTGTGACTCTCAGAGTCAAACTCCGACGAAAAATCAGCATCCTCAGACTGGCTGCTACTCAATCCACCGATAAACTCAGCCGCAAACGCAGCGGAATTAGAAGATCTGCAATCCTTCAAAGCGTGCCTCACTCCGGGAGACGGCCAATTTTGCTTTGTGCTTTGACGATCGCCAAACTTCGGACTGCGTTCAAAAATTAACGCTTGGTGGGGAAAAAAACGAACTGCCTAGAAAACAAAAATATATTTCTCCTCCTTCGCGTCCGATAGCGCTGTGTGCGGCGCCGAAAATTTCGAAACACGCGTTTCAAACCATCATTAGCGGGCTAACGACGCCAAATGGGTGCGGTACGCAAAAACTTAAGGTACGCTATTTTCGACATCATGTCCGGCTTTTCATTCCAAAGCTTATGCAATGCCGCAGCTGCTAGAAACTAATAGCGTTTGTCACATGCCAAAAATAGCGTTTGTCACACGCCGCGGATAAATGTGCAGCCGCTGTCATTAAATGTCCAAACTGCCACGGATCTCATGAGGCTTCGGTGAAGGACTCCCCAAAATTTAAGAAGGAAATGGTTATCTTAAAAGAGATGGCAAGGGATTATTCCTATTATCGAGAAGCCCCCGCTAAAATCAGAAAGCGACACTTCTGTCGCCGACGTTCTTAAAAAAAGTTCTGCGTCGGTGACGCCTTATGTCACGTCCACTATCACTTGCCCCACTGCCACTTAGGACACGCACATCAGAAAACTCTACGAAGGACACGGGTGCTGAGTAGATACAGACACCGAAGGCTTGCTTGCGTTGCCAAAACGACAACTACCAGAAGAAGCACTGCGCGCCGACTGAAGTAGACCACCCCGCGCATCTCCGGCCCGTAATTTGACTGAACAGGATCGCCAAGTTGTTATGATTGTGCGGTCACTAACGAATACGACTTACATGCTACTGAACAAGCTGTAGGCAGCCACAGCTCAACGCACATTGCAAATACTGGATAGACTGAGTGCAGTACATGCAAACTTTCACCCACTATTTCCTTTTCGCACTGAAGTTAGAAGTGGGATGATTTTTCAATGTAATGTCACAAGCTTGGTGTCCCGCATCTGGGATTTGCGCCAATTTGTTTTTGAGAACCGGATTCCTACATTCCTGATTTCCGAACCGAAGCTATCAACTCCTTACGAATTTCATGCTTACGAAGTTTTTGCTTCTTGCATATGCGAGGAACGGAGCAACGTTCTCATTTACATCCGCAAGGACTTGACCTACGTTTAGCACACTGTTCAGCCTCATGCCTACAACCAATACGTATGCCTGCGCTATATAAAGAATAAAGCATCTTTTATTCTTATTAGTTGTTACATCTCCCCATCAAGGCCGTTCGACTGTGAAAGGCTAAAATACATATTAAAGGAAAGCGATGGCCGCTGGGTCATCACTCGGGATTTCAATGCCCACCACTTGCATTGGGGAAGCACCAAGATAAACTTCAGGGGAATGTTCGTTGTGTCGCTTCCATCTGACTGTGAACTTTGCATCATGACGGCTCGTAGCCTGACATATCTGTGCGATCCCACGTAAAACAGCCACTTCGACTTGCCCCTAGTGTCGCGGAGTTTCACATTGCGTATTAAATGATTTATGACATCGGGACTCAAGCGATTGATCATATTTCCACCCTACTTAAACATTAGCGGGCTCACTTGGTCTTTCTCTCCTGGTGTCTTGAAGAGTACTACGTTTGTTGTCACTTACTGTAGAAGCATGTCGGGGAGATATTGCTCGCAACGTCGGCGACACCATCGCAGAACCAATGAAAGCTGCGAAGCGTTCATTATCGCTGTCGTCAAATCGAACATATTTTGACCATGGACTGACCATGAACATGAGATACTTCGTGCGATTCCACGGCGTGCAGAACGAGGATACAGATGCAATAAATAATTTATAATCTCGGAGACGCACGACGCATTCAGAAGAAAGTTCTGCGTCACATAGGCGAACTAGATAGTTAGCCACTAAAGATATTCTGTGAATCATTGGACCCTCGCAAGCCGCTTTCACATATTTTTACGACAGTCTGTCATCTTGGCATATCCCCGCAACGAAGCCCATTGGCAGCTTTGGCCCTCCATCTTGGCCAAACTGAGTTTCGTGTGGCGGACGAATTCTGTGCGAGAGTCACTGGCGAGCTTGTCAACACCAACGCTTGTGTATATCTCCCTCCAGCTCGGGTACCAGCATTGCATGATAGAAGTTGAAACTGTCCTGGCGGCTTCTAAACGATCATCCTCTCCAGGCCTTGACGGCGTCACCTATATTGCCCTGGGACACCTTGGACAAGAGGCATGAAGAGCGCTTCTGAACAGTTTCAATGACTCATAGCATAGACATACAGTTCCCCGCCAATGGAAGTCGGTTGGTACCATTGCTGAAGCCAGGAAAATCTCCATTGGACTTGGCCGCATATCGCCCTATCGCTCTGGCCAGCTCCATTGGAAAGGTTATGGAAATGATTCTCCTTGCACCTCTAGAATGGTATCTCGAGCGTTGCAATGTCTACCCCGATTCTTGGCAGGCTTTCGTCGGGGTCGCTCCTCAATTGATAGCGCCATTCAGCTGACAACGTTTGTGCAACAAAATAAACGCCGTAAGTGCATATCAATTGCGTTGTTTGTCGATGTGAAAGACGCTTATGCCAACGTTCCACATGAAGCCGTGATCGACTCCCTGGAGACTATTGGAATCGAAGGCTGCATGCTTCGCTGGTTATCTGCCTACATAATTCGCTGGTTGTTTTTTGTACAAGCAGAAGCTGGGGCTACAGCTGAATATTACATGTACTGCGGCATGCCTAAGGGAAGAATATTGACTCCCACGTTGTTGAATGTGACACTAATAGCACTAGCTGAAGTTTCACCTAAAACAATCAATCTCCTAATATACGCAGATGACATTTCTTTTTTTACTTCTGCGGTCAGCTACCTCCAGGTTCGCGCGCGATTGCACCGGCAGCAGCTTTGACATCAGCATACCTTCAAACACAAGGCTTGACTATATGGACCAAGTAATGGGCATTACTTGCATTGACACGTAAACCAATGACACCATACCCGGCCTCCATTAACAGACACACAACCGCATATGTAAATATCCATGTGTTCTTGGGTGTAATAATCGACCGAAACGTTTCCTGAAGTCCCCTTTGAACGCAACTGAAGAAAATTTTTGTCGATTGCCCAGGTACTGAGATTCATGTACGGCAAAACAAGGGGCACAGCCGAACGCTCCATGCTTCGGTTATACATAGCTCTGTTCTTAAAATATATACGCTACAACCCTCGAGTCTTGTCCAGTACGTGCAACCGAAATGTTCGCTCATTCTAGAGCTCACAGGTTCATTCAATGCGCAAGTATTTAGGACTTTCTCGCAGGACGCCAACACCTGCAACAATCGTGCTCGCCAAAGACTATCCCATCCAAACAAGCGTTGCTGTGGACTATCTCAGGACGGACATTCCTCATATTTCCCGACTCCTCGATCATCACTTGACGTTCTTGACATTGCGCAGACCTCCTGCGACGTTTTCTGAAGTTGTCATCACCCATACAGGTAGTCTTCCATGAGCATACACACCAGCAGCAAGGCCGTCTGTATTCCCATTGTGGTGCCTCCAACAGCCTCAGGCCCGCCTATGTATTCCGGGTGTAAAGAAGGCCAATCACTCAGAAATTGCGCTGAAACAAATGACGCTGCTATTAATCAATGAGACATACGGGGACATCTATACCGGCGGTTAGCTCCGATCTACCAGCTCTTCAGGTTCTGTTGCCATTCCGGCTACAAAACTGCAGTGAAATTCAAACTGTCACACATCTCGACATCAGCGGTGGCAGAGCTTGCTGCCGTGCGTGCTGCGGTCAAATACCTTCTGCAAGAGACACCTCAGAAATGGGTCATCTTTTGTGACTCTAAGGCAGCACTTAAGAATCTGTATTTTGCCCTATATTTTGCACTCATGAGCAGCTAGCATATGATATATAAGAATGCCACCATCAACCTTACGCTAAAGGGCATGAAATTATATTCCAGTGGCGACCTCGACATACAGTAATTGCTGGTTATTACTTCGCCGACGAAGCCGCCCGATGAGCCCATCTGGAAGTCCGACCAGTTCCAATTCCCTTATCCTGAACCGACGCCTCAAAAAAGCTTTATATCATGGCAAATGCTGTGAAACACAAATACTAGTCTTCTCTGAACCTCCCGAAGTTTCATCTCATAGCCTTCATCCATCTCTAAAGCTACAAGGGCCATCAAAAGCTTCCCGTTTTGTAGCAACAGTATTGTTGCACCAGTGGCTCACGAAGGCTTACTCATTCCACATTGTAATGAGGATACGCCAAAGTGTGGCTCTTGTGCTAGTGTAGAAACGATTGAACACATCCTATGTGTATGTCCCCAGTACGACATCGAACGTGAAGTTTTCCGGGTAGAAATAAAGCGGCTTGACTCTCGACTAATTTTCGGAAATTAAGGTCCTTGGATCATTGCAATGCGTGTGGATGGCCTAGAATGCCGCGAAAGCGTTGTTACTGTACCGGGTCGACAGGTCTTAGCGACCATGTTTAGACTCGGTCATCATCCTCACCATCATCATCAGCCTAGTTACGCCCACTGCAGGGCAAAGGCCTCTCCCATACTTCTCCAACTACCCCGGTCATGTACTAATTGTGGCCATGTTGTCCCTGCAAACGTCTTAATGTCATCCGCCCACCTAACTTTCTGCCGCCCCCTGCTACGCATCCCTTCCCTTGGAATCCAGTCCGTAACCCTTAGTGACCATCGGTTATCTTCCCTCCTCATTACATGTCCGACCCATGCCCATTTCTTTTTCTTGATTTCAACTAAGATGTCGTTTACCCGCGTTTGTTGCCTCACCCAATCTGCTCTTTTCTTATCCCTTAACGTCACACCCATCATTCTTCTTTCCATTAGCTCGTTGCGTCGTCCTCAATTTCAGCAGAACCCTTTTCGTAAGTCTCCAGGTTTCTGCCCCATATGTGAGTACTGGTAACACACAGCTGTTATACACTTTCCTTTTGAGGGATAGTGGCAACCTACTGTTCATGATTTGAGAATGCCTGCCAAACGCACCCCAGCCCATTCTTATTCTTCTGATTATTTCAGTCTCATGATACGGATCCGCGGTCACTACTTCTCCTAAGTAGATGTGTTCCCTTACCACTTCCAGTGCCTCGCTACCTACCCTAAACTGCTGTTCTCTTCCGAGACTGTTAAACATTACTTTATTTTTCTGCAGATTAATTTTTAGACCCACTCTTCTGCTTTGTCTCTCCAGGTCAGTGAGCATGCATTGCAGTTGGTCCCCTGAGTTACTAAGCAAGGCAATATCATCAGCGAATCGCAAGTTACTAAGGTATTCTCCATTAACTCTTATCCCCGATTCTTCCCTATCCAGGTCTCTGAATACCTCCTCTAAACACGCTGTGGTATTGACTCGCTGCGAACCTTCAAATTTGCGCGCCACTTTCGTCCCAATACCCCTTCTGTCAGTGTAGGGTAGCAAACTGGACCCACCTCTGGTTAACCTCCCTGCCTTTTCTGTCTTGTATTTCTTTCTCGTTCGCTAATGGAATAGTTACGTTTTATAACAAGACCTACGATGCGGCTTTCATAAGCTGCAGGAATGTTGAAATTAAGGAATGCCTAGAACGGTCCTTCTGTAATAAAGGATACCAGACATCTGATTTCCGGTACGAACATGAATAATCTTCTTTGCTTTTTGTTATCGCTCTTATCATGCGCCTTCTAGGTTGCTCTTATTCTTCTTATTCACCTTGTTAATAATTTTTAACAATATCTAGACGACGTAACATTGTTTTGTTCTTTGTGGGACGCATCTTGCAAGCGACAACTGAATTGGTCTTTGGACGAGTTTTGACATCAAAGCTGTAGTGCGAACCGAAACTTCGAAAACATTATACGTATAGTATATCAATCGTTTCATATGGAACGCCACAAAATTGTCCGCCGTCATGGGATAACTACACATAGCGGAGATTTTATAGTTCTAAAAAAATTATGGCACCTTATGGACGACGTGTAGGGACAGTTGGAAGCCTGTAAGTAATGTCAAGCCTGCGTGAAAAATTACTTGTTCGAGGATTTCAGAGCTTAGAACCTTGCAGGAAGTTTGCCAAGTGTCCGTTAAGAATCAACGTGCCCCAATTTTGACATGTTGAGCAAGTAAGGGCCATTTTAATGCGTGATAGATGCGCAAGTTTTCAAAATCATCCGTTAATTTTACAAGCTTACGAAAAGGGTTCTACGTAAATTGAGTACGATGCAACGGGCTACGGTAAGAATAATGATGGGCGTAACGTTAAGCGATAAGAAGAGATCCGATTGGGTGAGGGAAGAAACGCAAGTTAATGACATCTTAGTTTAAATCAAGAAAAAGAAATGGGGGGGGGCATTGGGCAGGGCATGTAATGAGGAGGGAAGATAGTCGATTTTCATTAAGGGTTACGGACTGGATTCCAAGAGAAGGGAAGCCTAGCAGGAAGGGACAGGAAGTTAGGGGGCGGATGAGATTAAGAAGTTGCAGGCACAACATGGCCACAATTAGCACATGACCGGGGTAGTTGAAGAAGTATGGGAGAGAGGCCTTTGGCCTTGCAGTGAGCGTAGCCATGATGATGATGATGATGATGATGATGATGATGATGATCCATGCCAGCTACCCCAGCCTTGGCGCTTGACCATCTGCGATTTCTTCTTAAATATGTTAGGCATTTCAGTCTATTAAAATAAGTAATTTCATTACATATTTCTCGCAATAAAAAAAAAACTTCACCGGCTTAAGCACCACCGTAACGCTCTCTCATAGCACAAAAATATGCGTCATAAAAGGCGTTACCGAAAACGGCGCTGATTTGGTAAGAAAGGAACACTTACTTTTGGCTAGAAAATGCAGCCTTTAACGCTGCGGAGCGTGAACCTTCCAGAAGTCTGGGCTTGTAGCTTGCTAACGCCAGCGCTATTACTTCTACGCTGGCTGCTGTGTTGGAATCACTGCAGAAGATATCGCATCAGCAACATCCCAGATTAAACTAGACTTAGCATGACGTTCAATCAGAGGGCGAGGGCGGGCGAGTTCTGCCGTAGCCAGAAAGTAGGCATGCTACTCATCAAAACATGCGTTGGTTTGCCTTAGCACAGTCGAAATGCATTTCTTTTTTGCTTTTCTCACATAGTATTTGATTACCAAAATACACCGAAACGCGCGTTCCCATCCAGCTGCAGAAAGCTTATAACCATGCTACACATTATATTATCATTACATCCTCTGAACAAGAGCACAATGAATATGTCGGTCCCACGCGCTGTGCATCAGCAACCATGCGATTGTTGTTGTTGCTGTTGCTCTTCCCCATCAAATATGGCACCCCCCGAGGCGAGCATTCTACTCTTTCCTTCGGCTTCGTGTGAGAGAGAAGCGGTTCCCCACAAGAACCACTTCTCTCTCACATGTTGAGCTGCATTGGACAGTATCATTAAAATGCCAAGTAAAACATGAACAATATTAATGCATTGGTGTCTTGAATACTAGTACTATTTATTTGGTGGAGGTTTTACTAAACTGACAATACAAAATGACAAAACAGTTCATCTAATACCCGATAAAATCATAAATAGAAGGCACTGCTGGGTTTCTTTTGCATCGCTCCATGCATGCATTCTTCAATGCACTACTCGAAGTGAGTTGTGCCTCCGACTTCAAATTTCACACGGCCACTGTCAAGGTGATGTTAAATCTAGGCAGCGAAAAGAACATAACAGCCAAGGGATCCACATCAGAGCTCTCTACGATTCTGCTAAAGAATAAAATTCGACGAAGGCACTCCGAAACCGTAGCAGTCCATCAAGTCCGAAGCGCAGGATTCTCATCACGTCCTCGTAAGAGCTAGAAAGCAGACTCCTTTTTTTTTGTTGGCAGCATACGTGACCAGAAGCAGGAATAAAAAGTGTCTGTGCTGCGTTCAGTTCTTTTTCTGCCATCGTATTGGCTGCTGAGATGCTTCTTTCTTGTGTTTGGCATTTGCGTGGCACCAGGTAAACAACAACTGTGCGAAGTTCTGTGCTCTTTAGCAACCAACTTTAAAGAACAGCTTCCTGCGCACTCCAGTAGCACTTTGGAACCTGGCATAACGACACTGTTCTCATCTCGGGGGTTAGATACGGTGATGTTTTTTTTTTTCGATCACTCGTAACGGCCACAAAAATTAGACGACGAAGGTTACATGGGAAAAAAGAGCTTTTGTTTCGCAAATATTTAGCCTTGAATCGAGATCTTTCAAAACATTTGCGTCTTTGAACAGCGCAGTGAAAGTTGAAGATTCTGGCTGCATGACTGCGCCTGAGAAGAAATTGAGAATAGCCCCTCTCACCGTAGTCTCCAAAACATGAGTGATGATGATAAACCCATCCGCACTCCTTAAACCTAATCTCACCGGCAGGTAATCTGGCGCGCTTACGAATCACGCTTCCGTAACCCATCTTCAGGGCTTTTCTGATACAACCCAGGAACTCCTTTCCAAAACAGTTATAACATTCATATAATCAAGATAAAGGGCATAGCGTAAGGAATTGCCGTCTTCGTTATTATGATCAACCTATTACATGCCCGCTGCAGAGGGAGCCCTCTCCGAGTGAGCTCCAATTAACCCAATCTTCTATGCGCCCCTGACTCAGTCCCAAGCCCGAAAATCATGCCATCCTTGTCATGCTGCCCTCTTTGAGCTGTACTTTTTGTTTAAAAATCGTCAGCTTATTGCCGCCTTTCTGTCGTCATCATAACTCCTTCGGCTGAGCCCATACGCAAGAAATTTGGACATCGCCCCTTTGACATACTGTGGAGCTTCATGGCAATGCACCAGCACTTCAGAATGCATATAAGTTCATAAACCTTTATTTAAACAAATCGGCCGGTTCTGGAAAAGGTTCACCTAACAGCGCCGAGAAGGTGCGTCCTTCTAACAACGCAATCATTTACGGCGCTGAGTAATAAATGATTTCTGCTGCGCTAAAGCAGTGTCTTTATGAGCGATAAGCAGTGAAGGTACACGACAGGAGCAAAGCCCAGAAAAGGGCAGTTGCCCGTGAACAAACGGCAAATTTAAACCGGAAAGCTGTTTATTACAGCTGTACAGGAACGGTAATGACCGAGCAAGTGTCTTTTAGTCGGTTTTAAGGCGCACGTTTTTGAGAGGCAGCAGGAAAGGATAGTCATTATGCGTGGGCACGTCTATAGCGTGAGTGCTCAGAGTTGCGTGCGCAATATGTGTATGTGCGCGCACGCGCGTGTGTATGTGCGTGTGGCCTTGCGCACACCTACGCTCTGGGAGAAAACTGCATCATTTGTTTAAACCCATCGGCAAATTCATGCGCTAATGAATGACACAGCATTTGGACCCTTATCTCTTTCTGAAAGTGATACTAGCGCGAAAAAAAATACGCCTGTAATGCCACTATCTTCGCTCTGCGTTTCGTAACGATGGTGCGGTCATCATCGGAACGGCCCTGCCGAGCACCTGCCAAGAGGTTCGCCTTCCTTATCTTCATTCCATCGGACGCCGCACAATGTCTTGGTGCTGGTAACGCTTTAAACATGCACCATCATTTCATCGTGCGCCCTTTATGCGGCGGAGCAAGCTTTCGATGGAACACGTTCGCTGCTAAATCAGAAACAAAATTTAACTGTTTGACATAATATATATATATATATATATATATATATATATATATATATATTAATACAGTAAAAACTTTCAAATATATTACTTGCGTTTCTTGTGTGTGTTTTTGTTTTGTTTTCTACAGGCTTTGTACCGAAAATGCTGTGAGACACTCACGCTTTCTACTTATTTTTCGTTTCTACTTATTTTTCCAGGTGAGGAGTACTTTCCATCCTGTTAAATATTACCTGATTCATCCGCATTGTCTGATCAAGCGAGAGAGAGGAAAAAAAATGGAAAGCGATAAATCTTAGGCAACAAGAAAGTTAAGCGTTCCTCGCGGTGGAAGAAATAACTTCAGACACGTCTGTAGCAATGGCACTTGCAGAATCCTCGCCTTGCATGATAGGCAGCTCGCACGTTTCCCACTCAACACGTCGTGAGCATGCATCACGCACAGAAACACACACAGAAAAATAAGGCAGCTCGACAAGGCTCTTTCTCTGTATTATAATACAGCTGTACAGTTGTAGCAAAACAGGGAGACGTGGTTCCTTGTGTGTTTTTCAGCCATAGTAAGAACGAAGGAAATTGAAAGAAGACGGAAGGAGACAAAAAAAAGTGAGCCCTCGATTGAGCACGCCCATAGTGCACTGGCACGCTGAGCCGACGGAAGGAGAGCCTCGCAACAAATGGGCCGGACAATAAAAGAATATAAGATATCAGGCAACAGAAAGTCGCGCAAAGAGCAAACTGACGTGAATATAAATACCGACGCGAAGCTGGGAAAATGAAAAGACGTCCGCATTTCGAAGTAGCTTACTGTGTATCATTGCTTCACGAGTCTGTTCACGTTCCACGAGCAGGCGAAGAAAGCATATTCAACGATGAATAGTAACTTTCGACACACGCCCCAGGCGTACGATGATCAGCACTGTGTTTGACTGCTACAACTTTAGCTTACATGAGAAAAAAAGAAAGCATGACACCCAGATACCAGCATGGAGTACCGTGTGCTTTCGTCAAGCCCGAAGGGAGCTCATTTTGAAAGCATGATTGTTTCGCTGAGGTTCAGGGCAAATGCTATGTCGGAGCGGCGAGGATGGTTTGCATTGACTTCGCGCAGCGTTTGCTGGCACGAAGTTTTGACATCGAATTGTTTGTGAAGAAATCATCAGCACAAAGAAAGTTCTCTTCAGAATTGTCATTACATTAAATTCAGCTCAAACATGTGTCCCTACACGTGCTCAAATATCTATAGCAGGTAAAACGTACGTTCACAATGGGTGTTTTAATCATACATATCACTTGACTTCCATAGATTGTGAACAACTCAATTTCAGGAGCTGAATTTCAATTTCAACAGCTAAATCTCGATGATTTCTTTAATTAACGCAGCAGCGCACAGCGGGAACACATAGCAGACTTTCCGCAGATGGCGCTCACGTGACCGAATTTCTTGCAGTTTCTGCACTGAAGCGACTTGGGAACAAAGGGCCGGACAGCATGTCAGAAATGACCTACCTTCACATGCGATGGAAGGCAGTCACCTTTAAAGACAATTTTCACGCATCTAGAATTTCCGAGACGGGCCACTTGCAGTATGTGGGCTCCATGATTGGCAGGCTTTATCAAAAGTGTTAAATCCACGCCTGAGATGGCCGCGTCAGTGTCATATATGACGCCTGTAGTAGCCTCTTTTCCCATCGGGATGATGGTACGGACGTCCATGCCACCGAGGACAGTGATAGCTCGCACAGAATCTAAAGCCGACGCTTGGGCGACGTCTACCGCGACAACATTCTTCCGAGAGTTGACTCGGACGTCCTCAATGCCATTTCACAACAGTATCTCGAGTTCAACCGATGTAACTTGCCTGTTGAGGAACCTCATGTTGTCGGAGGGTAGCACAGGTAAGAAAAAAATCGTGTACTTCGGCGAACTTCATGGAGTCCTCATAGTATATGTGTCCACAGAGGCCCTCAGCATGCGCCGCTTTGCTTTCTGACTCAGGACAGTCACGTAGTCGTCGTCGGAGCTTCCCCTCGAGTTCGGATTGCATTAATTTGGTCGCAGAACAAAATATAGGCCTTAAACTTATCATTCCCCTATCAGAGCAAGTAATGTTCTAGAAGCTTTCCGTAATTCGCTGATATGGATAATTATTCTCAATTAGTTCAGAAAAATTTTTTTCTCGCAGACACGCCTAAGGTTACTCCCATCTTACGGATTCGTGTGCAAGCAAATTTTATCACGACTGTACTGTGGCGGCAATGTCAATAAGATCCTTCTTTACGCAGATGAGAACATAAGGCTGTAATAATAATTTTAAAAGGGCACTGTTTCGATCAAGGATTTATCGCAGATCTCGAATGGGTTACTAATAGTTTCAAATACCTCAATCAAAAATGATCTAGTTTCATGAAATCGAACATCACGAATATTAGCGATATCGACAAAGACGATCTTAATGTTTTCAGAACTTTCTCTGCATTCAAGAATTTTTTTTTTCACTAGAGCGGTTATCGCTAGCTTCCAGTCCCCCCTCATCTAGCCATGGGGCGCAAGATGAAAGTCAGCTTTAGAAAGAAGGTATCCTGCTCATTAAATGCCCGTTGCCCAGTTGCTGCAATAGGTAATATATCTGAATTCCATAAATTGCGACACAACATGCATTATAGTTTTTGAGAAGTATTTGAATGCATGCGTGGTAAAAATTAAATAGAATGATTGGCATATCCTACAATCATTCTTTCTTACAAGGACTTAAGAAAGTAGGCCATTTATACGGGGTCATTGCTGCTTTGGAGCAAGCCATTTAAGGGAAGTTCAAAAACAATTTTTGTGCCGCAGGCGAAATGTGAAGAGTAATACTGGTCAGTAAAACAACGCAGCCTGTGAGCAGCCCGGAAAGGGCCGTACAACAAGGGCTTTTGCGAGAACGTCCATGCAGACGTCTGTGTCGG
Organism: Dermacentor variabilis; assembly: GCF_050947875.1. NCBI lineage: Eukaryota > Metazoa > Arthropoda > Arachnida > Ixodida > Ixodidae > Dermacentor > Dermacentor variabilis. Next base: position 107,859,485 of record NC_134573.1, read on the forward strand.
TAATGACTCATCTTCATTAAATTTTCCGGCTCAAGTCATCTGAGAAGTCTAACCGAGTATGCAAATAGTTTATGTGCATTGATGCATGAGGCGTGCCACGCTATGCTCTCTTGCGCATCATCTTGAACACGATGCGCCTCCTGACGGTGCCCCCACGAAATCCGAGAATAACCGTCGGCTCATACACAGTGATCCAAGCTGGTGTCAAGAGGTTCGTTGAAGAGCAACAAACACCTATTGACACATACCCAATGGCGCATGCTCAGTGCACGCCCACCTGAACTGGCCACATTTTAGATTGTGCTACCTTCCGGATCGGCCCACATTTCTGGACTTGGCGACCTTCGAGATAGGCCCACATTTTCGGAGCGATAGGTGGATAGCTAGATAGCCGGAAATGTAACCGGTCTTGCAATGCCAAGAATGCTTTTCGTATTCAAAGCCAGCAACGCATCCTTAACAAGCCATCGGAGCGGGCACGTAGAGGCAGGCGTAGCGCGCAGGAACATGCGTCGGATATAAGGGTACGTAGATAATTACTAAGCCAAGTAAGTTGTCTGTGGATTTAGTATACATGCCCATGAAAAAGAAAATATTAGCACCAACATGTACTAGGACGAAGAAGGTGACAGGACGAGTGTCCTTGAAGTAGTCTTCGTTCTGGAAGAGATATACTTGTAACGAACTTTGCCAGTGAAACATGCGCAGGTGCAACGATAGCTCGTCAGCACACGCGGAAGTTAGAGTGCATATACCGATTGAATAATATTCACTTCTTACTTGGATGATTCTTTGCGTCGCTGCGGCTTCCCAAAGGACTTCAGCGAATGTGATAAGCCTCAAGGAGTTTACGACCTGTAGTGTTCCTACACTTCCCTAGTATTTGCAGCGAGGCTTTATATATAATTATAAGTAATAATAATATTATAGTATTATGATATTAATATTATATAACTATATTATTTATATTATATAATTAAAACAATATATAATATTAGAATGTTATTTAAAAAACTAGTTGTGCTTTAGGTGAGCGCTCGGTTTATCGTCTTCCAAGTGCCATCGTGTTATTCTGCGCTCGCCTAACCGTTTTATGGTAAATACTAAACTTAGTTGTAGTGAAACATTTGAAAAGGCCGTAATATATAGCAAACAAATTGCACAGACTGCAGACTTCGAGACAAATACTTCGAGCAGTGGCAAAACAAACCCCTCGTACATCGGAAGAGTGTGATAACTATATCTAAGAGTGTGATAACAACTTCACTATCTTCGATGTATGAGTTGCTGGGATTAGCCTATATCTCCAAAATTCTGAGGTTGAAGCTGCTTTCTACTGCGCAAAATGTGTTGCGAAATACATGCGCACCTTGGCAGGAATGGTAGGACTAGTCGAACGGAAAAGAACGCTTTACAGACGTTAGGCGTGCACACAAACACGCTTGTAGAGCCCTATGGAAGCAGATGATATGGTTTCTTTTCATTGCACTCGCTTTTATGCACTGCAGACAGGCCCAACATGTCATTTGCCCCATCAAAGATAAAAATAAGCACAAATGATCGCTGACCTGCCGAACGCTATCCCAACTTTAGTTGCACTGTCGCGAGTACGTATAATTGTGCTAAGCAAAATTCAGACAATAAAATTAATTGCGTCGTGTGGTCGAGGCGGGCGCTATCAGCAATCGCAATGGCGTATGTGCAAATTCACTAACAAATGTCCTCTATAAATAGTTGTCACTTTTCACAAAGTGTTTTTGAATATGAAGACGTCTGTCCCTCATTGACGGGTTGGTAGGGCCTTTCCTGCACACTGTGTAGATAGTTTTAATGCAAATATTAATGCGAATAGTATAATCGGTATTGTAAGACGACTGTTGTCTCTGGCTATCTAGCCAAAAGTTTTGAACTATCCCGAAACTACTGCAGCCTAATAATCACTCGGTCTGATATCAGCTTCGATGATGTCAAGTTCGTGTCACCTTATGGGCCATGTCCCGCAAAATGTTCCGGCCGGCGCAGGAAGATGTAAATGCAGATATAGACGTTTTAAATGTGTCAACATCTGAAAACAGTAGGAAGAAACTTTATGTCTTGTCGCATGTAAAGTCAACTAGGGGTAAACGTAAAGGGCAATTCCTGTGTGCTCAACCTGCACAAATAGGGAGCCTTTCGTAAAAGACATTGCAAAATATCGCCTAAATTCTTTAAGCTGCAGGGTGTATATATCGCTGTTCTTTGTATTGTGTGCATCCAATTTAGTTTTCAATGCACTTGCCAAAACCTCATATCGTGTCTTTTCTTTATTTTCAAGTTTCTTTAGAAAATTTATCAAGTGCGATACATTGGCTTTCCCATTATTGTTTGTCGAATAAATTTGTGCTTATTCTTTGGCGCATAAGCAGAAGAAAGAGCGCGAGTATTCGCTTCAGAAATGCTTTCTTGCAAAGGAAAAAAAAACATGCGTGGCGCATTTTTCGGTGCATTCGCTTGAAAGCATTTGACATGAGCGCTTTCTTTCCATAACAATGTTAATTTGGGCTTTCGAGAATGGCCAGGTAGAAGATACTCTCATAGTGGTATGACTGGTCATGATACCCATATGTATTAGTATCAGCGGCATTTGAGTGTCAGCTGACTATTCGAGTGACTGTTCCCTCGTTCCCTCTGCTGACCTAGGCTAAAGCTGAAAACAGAGCTAGAAAACACGGCTAGAGTTAGATTGTCGCTTAGTCACGTCACCACAGTTAAGGAGTAGATTTTGTTTTGAAGGCTAAAGCCTCAAGTGGCTCGTTACAATGGCTCCTACCCGAAGAAAGCGGCGTCTAGTCCAGTTATGAAAAAAATATGATGCAATAAATATCATCATCAGGAATAGCTCTTACTCCCGGAAGCAAGCAAAGATGCAATGACTGGATATGAATGAAGAAACGAAAGAAACAACGAAGGAAAGAAAGAAAGAACGAAAGAAAGAAAGACCGAAAGAAGAAACGAAAGAAACAACGAAATAGCGCAAAAAAAGAGCAAACGAAATCGCAAGGAAATCAAGGAAGAAAGAAGGAAGGAAGGAGAGAGTGAACGAACGAAAGAACGAAATAACCTCTAGGTAGTGCATTAGGTGCTCGCATGTGTGGTTGAGGAGGTCAACCTACAGCACAATTGGTTTACTTCTCAGAGTGGCTCGTTATGTCTTGAAAGAAGTCTAACCCCCCCCCCCCCCCATTAAGTTAATGCATTACCACATGTGCAGCAGGCTTTCACCTTCACGTGTTACAGGAGTGTAACATGCTGCCGAATTTTTGTTTCTTTTACTGGGGATCTTTCGGAGTCGCGTGGCGGTGTCGGCGACAAGTGACGCTGACAAGAGGAATACGCTGCTCCACGCAGAACACTCGCGGCTTTCCGAGCTTCTAGGCACCGGTTCTCCGCCTGATGGCTTTCCGCGTGCTTTTCAGCTGGTGTTGTTGTGCCGCGAATGTGCGCGAAATCGATATTCTCATTTATATTTGGGCGACGCGTTCCCCACAAGGTTGCGCACTCATTATTTGTGAAAGCTCTGGCAAAAAGATAAAGGCGCTTATATGAGTGTGGTCATCGATGTGCCCAATAATAAATGACGAGGGACGTAGAAGAACATAGAGCACGCCGCTCTAAGGTTAGCAAATGGACGATGTATATTATGGCCTCTAATATCACCATTGCTTAAGTTCGAGTGCCTAGCTCGCGCATTGTGTTGGCAATGCTGCTAGAGCATGACGTTTCCCTTCTTCTTCATCTTCTTCATTTTTATTTTAGCTTATATTGGCTATAACACTACCAAACTTCGTCCGATTGTTTTATACTTTGCGGTCCCTATCAATGGTTAATTTTTCTGGCAAAAGTCCAACTTACTATTCTTGTAAATCAAGTAAAGATCTACTCACGTTGAGCTTTTTGGTGCAGCAACAGGCAGGAGACCGGGAAAATGGTTTTAACAAAACAAGAATGAATTATCCACACGAAATGCCTTGCTATACAGCACCCCATTCTTGAAAAACCGGTACGATGTGGGACGCCTGCTTGAAAGCTACGAAATTTGATGACTGCAGAAGTATTGTTTAACTGCTCATATTTTAGAACTAAGGCAAACGGTGCACATGTGCGTTCATTGAATTGCTGATTTTAGTATTCTGTGACACACACAGGTTTACTTTTCAGCAAATGAGCTCAAGTTCAAGAACGGATGAGTGACTGTTGAATCATTAAGGATAACGCAATAATGTGATGTAATAAATCAGCAGCTGCAATAAACGTGTACCCTAAAATCGTGTCGATTGGTGTAATATATAGGGCTCATGTTTTCTAGTTCGCTGTGACTTAGATATCATGAATGTTTCCAGGATGTATGCTTTAATAGGTATACCTTTCATTTTACTGCAGTCACACGGCATGAGCTGCTTTGATCCTTGTATAAGTCGATGTGTGCCAAGCTTTGTGAGCAACAAGTGAAACAGGTCACTGATGACAACGACGCTTAAAAATTATGCTTGGTAGCACTTGAGTTCTAAGGAGTGTACAATCTCTGCGTGGCGCTGGTATCGGGTTACCTTCTCGTATCAGGTCAAACGGAGGGGATCAAGGGATGAAGTGGATGCTTCAACGTTCCTCCGTGCATATATATAACTTATATTGCATGTAGATATGTGGGACGCGGATTGTAGTAGAATTTAACAAGGCCCACTGCAACAAATGTCATTACACTGTTCAAGGGAGCAGCTGTAGTAAAAGCGACAAACTTATCGTGCCTTCCGCAACTCGCTGTGTATAGATACGAGTAAGATGAGAGTATCCGAATCAGTTTTTTTTCATAAATGAAAAACTCATGTCCGATGCAGAAAAATAATTTGCTCAAAACTTGAGCAATATTGTTAATTAAGCACGTTTTTGATCAATTCAGTGCACTGTGCTGAGTACAATGGAGTACACTGCAGTACACAGTGCTGAGGTTATTGGAGAGTGAATAAATCAATGAACGGGAACTTGAGAGGCTGTTCATCATGCAATATGACCGCCAGATTTAGTTATTCTGCTTATCTGTAGTACTTCTTCGTACTACACTCAGCATGTCATCTTCTTTGCAAGGACGAAGAAATGCACTGTTGGGCAAAAATATAAACAGTGGTAATTCAAGTGACAGAGCTCGGCTTCTGTATACAATTTACAATACAACCGCTGTATACAATTTAGCAGCCGTCCACTGTTGCTTGTGCGTGCTGCGACGGTTTTAGCATTTTTCTCCTTCCAGTGACTTCTGCAATTGTTTTGCCCTTACATTCCAGTACCTTATATTGTGTACCTTATATTGTGCACCTTATATTGCACGACTAAGCACTAACTGCAGCTGTAGAAGGCACAGTCACAGAACAAGAATAAGGGAAACAGGGAGCGCTACTATCACCAAGACACGACCATGCGCGTCTAATGGAAGGTTTTGAGCAAAAGGGCTAACACAGTAGTAAAGTAACAGCGCCTTCAGGTGGATTCATACTTTACAGCGGTGAAAGCAACCTTTGTTCAAAGCTTCCTACTGGGCACGTACGCAATGCCAACAAACTCTAGTTGACTTATTTTGACGTTTCAGTTGGTTAAAATCTGTGAACACTTCATTCACTACGTTAGCATATAAACAAACAAACACACACACGCACGCACACAAAACGAGGCATAGCGGGTGAAAGAAAAAGCTAGCGAGCCACCATGGGTGACAACTTCCGCGATAGGAAGTGATAGCAGAAGTATAATTCCCCGCATTCATGTAGAAGACAGAGGCGTAGAAAAGCGTCTCTGTCTTCCACCTAAATGCGGGGAGTTTGATGTCGAGAACTTGAAAAAAAATGAAAGAATAAGTTCGAGATGGAAGATTAGCACTTCTTCTGGCTTTAGTGTTTTCCACTGCTTAAGGAATCTCTCTGAACACTTCAAATGATTTGCTCGCTTCTGCGCAGGCGCTACTTATAAAGGGAGTCAGATAAAACATTTCGTTCGGCTATAAGCCGCTCTGCATTCTAACTTGAACATTACGGCGAGTCTTGGACAAGTTTCAGTTAAGTCTGTTTATTATGGTGACGACGGAAAAATAGAACACGCCGCCAGGATGGCAGCGCTCTTACAAGAAAAAGATTTTCTGGCTTCATGGCATGATCCCTTCAATAAAGCACCAAGTCCAACACGCCAAAAGAAAAACGCTGAAATTTGGAAGTAAGTAGATGCTTAAAACTATGTTGTATGTTCCAGCGCTGCAAGAATTTTATGTTTGTGGAATACATTAACTGAAAAGACCACCCCCCCCCTTCCTTAGAACCCCTTTCGTATTCTCTTCACATCAGCTCACAAAGCATGAGACTTACTGCGCAAATGTGCCTCTAAGCAATTCATGCTATCTTTCCATAATTAGGTAACTTTTATGCAGGAAAAGTTCGTGAAGCTGTGACGTTAAGCGTATGTTACCTCCTTAAGAAAGAATAGCATATCTTAATTATGAAAATCAAACCAGTCCAAGGCGCGAACTTTTGGAAGGAATATAAACTCGACAGTGTGGCGATGCAGCAGTTTCAAGTTAGCGTCCCGAGCCACAGAACCTTTTCTTGCTTGAAGCTGTTTACGGTTTGTGAAACTGAGCAGCGCACAAGTTAAGACCTGTTGCTTTGCAGTTACATGCAAACCATACGTCAAATTACCGTATTTACTAAATTCTAGCGCGAGTTTTCTTTTTTTCCATGATTTTCCTTGCTTGAACTTGACCCTCGCGTTATATTAGAATCACGGCAAAATTGACCATTTTGAAACAAACAGCCTGAATCTCGCGCTTTTTATTGTTATGTTCACAATCTGTATGTCTCGATGCGATCCATAAACGAGTTTCCCGAAGTCAGAACTTGATTTTTCTTCAAATCGATGCAATTTTCATATCCCCGCCACGGCGACTACATTTCGATGGAGGCGAAATGCGAAAGCACCCGTGTACGTAGATTTAGATGCACGTTAAGGAACCCCAGGTGATCCAAATTATTCCAGAGTTCCGCACTACGGCGTGCCTCATAATCAGATCGTGGTTTCGGCAAGTTAGACCCCATAATTATTTTACCCCATTTTCAATGTGCTTGTGACTGCTGTTACGGTTACGGTGCTGCAGCATCTGGGGCCTTTCGCGCTACAAGTCCGTTTATTTGTGGCGTTGTGGCAACGTAGCCCATTCGGTATGATGTACGCTTTGAGAGAGGACCAGTTTTGATGGTCGGGAGGACGGAAAACTCCGCCATGTCTCGGCGGCTCGACGTAACGAGTCAGCGATTCGCGGATGCCAAGACCAACGGGAGGTCCTCGTTAAATCCGAGGTCGGTCGGAAGCGTTCTGCGGACCTCGTAGCGGCCTCGTAGCGTCCCCAAATGAAATGGTTTTTCGGCCTCTTAAGAAGTACTTAATCTCAAACAAGCTCGAAGATGATGCGATTCTCGGATGGCCGCTTTCATAGGTAGTTTCGCTTTCGCGAGATTTGGCTCGTGCCCGGCACCGAACCCCTTGAAATATACGGCTCACAGCACTCTTGGCAATATAAAGAGTATACTTGGCACTGATATCGAGCGTGGCACAGCGCCAAAAAAAACTTGTCAGGGGCGCTGTCATTGCCAAGTCACGCGAAATTTGGTGAAAGGGTAACTATCTCGGAAAGAGATCGCCCGAGGGAAGTGGTTTCCGAATTGTGATTTCTTTAATAAAATACCACTTCTTCCGTTCATCTCGCGTTACGTATGTGTTTTTTATTCATTTATTTTTCATTTCACTTGACTGGAAACTCGACCCTCGCTTTAATATCAAGGTAGCGTTATAGTCGAGTAACTAAGGTAGCATAAATCTACAATTTTTCTTTAGGACTTATTTTGTAAAGAAATAACATGAAGGCACAGAACGTTGAAGACCTATTTTACATAAGTTAATGCTCCGCACTTTTGTCATGAAGTGGTTTTGCCAACTTCCACTATCGCGTCAGCCACGAAGGGTTCTCTGGCGAGGAGTATTTTTCTGCGGACTTTGAAATTGGTATAAGTGCACTGTTTCGAGCATGGTATTCGAGAGTTAGTTTCAGAAGTGTAATGCCCAGCGCATTCTCAAAGCACAGAGAGCGAATGGGAAGCGCTTCTTCCTTAAGAAGGGCGTCTTGGAGAAATCGCCAGACGTGGGATTAATGGGTTGAACATTCTTACTGTATATGAAATCTAATGTATGCGGGAAGCACAGTGTCATCTTGCTATTCATTGTACTGTATGTTCTATTGCACCCTATTGTTAAAGGACGGCTTTCCTTTGAGCGTTGCATCCGTCCAATATTCCAAGTCATAGGATCAGGTTTTAGTTAAAGCAAATTGAGATAGGCGCAAGTGCGTGAAAATGTATCTAGTTTTTTTTTCCACAGAAATAATGTGAGACTCATCTCAGAGAAAAAAAAGTAGTTATTCTACACATATTGGTTAGGCTGGAGGTTCGAGGCAATATGCATGCACGAGGAAGGCAAGAAACAAACCAAACAATAATATAGACGTATTTTCGCAGCCCTACATCTTTGACAAGGCACCGGTTGTGCAATCAAGTACGTGAATAGAAAATTGCTTAAGAAGCGCAGATTCAACTTGGCACTGGAAACTATTTTTACTTTTTTTTTTCATGTTGTCTTCGCAGTATGCAGCTCGTGTGGATAAATGCAGTTTTTTTTTAATGTAGTAGTAAACGTTCGCGCGCAAACTTAACGAAACCGTACTGAACACGCTTTCTCATAAGCTCATGCACGCTGCAGTAATGACACATAGAGGAGGCGACTAGCTCGACAGTGGCTGTGGACATGATTTTGCGCAATATGATAGGCCCGCTTCATATGTCTCCTACACGACGAATCAAAAGGATAACTACAAATTCCCGAGTTTTGCGATTACGCTCTGAAAACCAACAATTTCCTCACCCGTTTCGAAAAAATAAGTTGGTAATGCATCTTCACTGCCATGGGGAAAGATAATTTCACTGAAAAGAAGATAAATTGCTTGCCTATCTTTAACAGTTGTCTACTTCGACAGTTGCTGAGCATGCGTAAGCATGATTTTAATGTAAAAGCAAACCACGGCTCATAATATAACTCACAATAAGCTATTGGCAGTTTCGCCCGATGGCGAAGCATCGAAATCGATTGCAGGGTTCAGCACTGCGCTTGAGCTGGAGGAGCCACGCGGGGTTCTGACAACACGCGTAGTCGTCATGGTGTGACGTGGCACATGAGATCGCTCCTGCTGAGCAACACATTAATAGATACGGGCCATTATTTAGCATCCATCAAGTTCTGCAAAAGCAACCACTTACCCCGTGGAAATTTTTTTATCGAAAGCCTACAGATAGTCTATAGCCATTTCTTTAGACTAGTCTACAGACAGTCTAGAGACTTATGGCTATATACTTTTTACAGAGAGAGAGAGAGAGAGAGAGAAATGCAAAGGAAAGACAGGGAGGTTAACCAGAGATTATCTCCGTTTGGCTACCCTGTACTGGGGGAGGGGCAAGGGGATGCAATAGGTGAGAAAGAAAGAAGGATAAAAAAGGAAAAAATAACTAAGCACACACAGGCACGTACACACGAACTATTTCTTGGGCACTGTCACGCCGCCCGCAAAGGCGTTCCTTGTCTTACGCAGTGTCACCGTACAGTCCTACGCCACACAGTGTACAGGCACAATTTGTCAGAAAGTCCCGTGTCTTTCAAGTATCGCAGCAACGCCTTCATAGCGGATCGCGCTGATGTTCGCGTAGGCCAGGTTCCAAGAATCGTGTTTTCTGTCATTGGGCGCTTGTCCAGTTTGTCTAAGGTGCCTGAGGGGACTGCTCTTTGTGGGTTAAAACGAGAGCACTGACAAATAAGATGCTCGATCGTTTCGTTGCACCCGCAGAAGCCACGCTGTGGGCTGTTGGCAATCCTGATAAGGAAAGAGTAGGCATTTGAAAATGCTACTCCAAGCCATAGACGGACAAGAAGGGTGCATTCACGTTGTGGAAGCTCGGGCGGGATATGGAGCTGTAAATTAGGGTCCAGGGTATGGAGGCGTGCACTTGTGAAATCGGATGAATTCCATTGGGCTAATGTCAGGTCACGCGCAAGTGCGGAAAGTTTTTTCGCTGCGTCTGCTCTCGAAAGAGGAATGGCAACGCAGTTGACGCCGTCATGGGTAGATCGGGTAGCTGCGTCTGCTCGATCATTGCCATGTATGCCACAGTGACTAGGCAACCACTGATATATTATATCGTGTCCTTCGTCAACTAGTCGATGGTGGACTTCTCTAATGCCATTTTCTTTTTTTCTTGAGCCTTCTTTTTCATGCCCATGATGATATGTCTGCGGTGCTGCCTCATTCGCATGCTAACATAGCAATGCATCAACTGAGCTAGGGTTTGTTCCTTATGCTCTTCACACGGAAAAATAATCGTGTATATATCTAGGACACCCTCAACTGCATCTCAGTATACAGTCTGGGCATAAAGGCATCTGCATATGCTACAAACAAAGGTTCTGTTTGTTTAAGTAAATTATAAAGGTGCACGTTCAGGTGCGCAAGACCTACTCTTGTGTTTGCATTCGTGAGTGCTGCTTCAGAGGAAGTGCTCTCTTCAGTACCGAACGCTGACTTGCATGTAAGGCAGCTGGTGAAGTTTTTCATTTTGCTACAAATGAATCTTGCTAAATAATAAACTATGCAGTCTTCAACTTCACTTTCTGCTCCACCCATCGCTTGGCAAAAGACATCATCCCATTCCCAGTCCTCTACACAGACAAGGCTGTCGAGTTTCTGCTTCAGTTCATCCACAAAGTCATTTGCTTAAGTGACATTGTTCGGGTTCACAAAGGCCCTGAAATCGGATATGTATAGTAGCGGCTTCTCTCCCTCACTACTCTGCAGTTGCCAAATTTAGGATGCTTGAGCAGGGCGTAAATGGATAATGTCTGGTACAGCTGCAAGAAAGTAGGCATTGAGGGGTGGTCATTCTGGCTTCCAGCCAATCTTACCTTTCCAAAGAAACGTTGAATTGGATCTTGATTCACCTTGCTTTTCAATGCATATATAAAATTGTAATCGTGCAGGAGAGCATTGCAAAGTCCTTTCTTGGATTTTAATGTGACCCAAAGGTCCTCAGATGTGCTCCTGTTGAGGGACATGTCTTTTGTTATCAAGCCACACTGAAGTTCCTTATCCCAGCTGTCAAGCCATTCAATACCGCGACTGATAATTCCAAGGTCTGAACTATGCTTTGTAATGACTTCCGCAGGAAAACGACGGTGTAATGCATCGAAGAGATCGTTTAGAAATAAAGTAAATTCCTCACTCGCCACACTGCCGCCAAGCCGCGGTACATGGAGTGGCTGAAGACTTGCGTCGCCAATTTCACATGCATTTTTTTTGCAAATGGTTGGGTAGATGTGGCTATATGTAATCTTAGGACATCCACAGGCCTCCAGATTTGTTCTGATCCTCCTTGTGAGCTGCAGCATAGTCTTCCAATCTTATCCATTTGCCTTTCTTCTTCAGGTACCTCTGCTGCTTCAGTCGATTCCTTATGCATTTGATTAAATGTGACACGTCGGAAGATGCAAAAACTTTTCTTGTAGGATCACTTGGGTGGGGGAAGGAGTTGCAGCAGCCCTGTACGCTTCCACTTAGCCCCAATGTGTTATACATACGTCTGTTTGTTGATGCTCCATCACACACAAAGCCGTGAATTTTGGCGCCAGCTTCTTCAAGTAGAACAATTGCTTGAAGTAGCAACTGTGCAAGTAGCAACGGTGCCTTTTGTTGCACTTTTCGATGCAAAAACTCCAATTTATTGGGCATAGCTGTCATGGACAAAGGACAAAGGACAAAACATAAAAACCAGGGAATGGTCAGCAAGCTCGCCTGAGTCTCCTGTCTCTGATGTCATTCCTACATATGTCATAGCGTTTGAGTTGACACGCTTACTCTTGTGAATTTGCATTTCATCGAACATTAGCATACTGTGTTTTTAAAAGATGTCCTTCTTTAAAGACTTTTTTTAGAGCAGCAAAGAACTTGTTATGAAAGCCGGACTTCAAGCAGACTGTTGCCATATAACGGCGTATTGTTCTGATTCATGGAAATGCAACAGTTTCATTTTCCATTAGAAACCTGTACTCTGCCGGTGATCTAGTATGTAGGAGCAGGCAGAGTAGTATCCAGTTGTCTAAATATCTTCAACCCTTCTTTGACTAAGCTTTTCCGGCTGCCACACACTCTTTGAAAACGAGCAGCGGAGCCTCTGGTGGGTTCGCCTCCTTAAAAAGACGTTCAACAGATTCCTCATTTAGCTCTCCTAACTTTGCATTTTGCAAACTCTGCCTCCACTTTCTTTTTCACGTTGAGATTTCGTGCCTTAGATTTATCACAGGCAATTCTCGTTTTGTGTATTGTTTTGACTCGAGCCTTTTTTGATGGGCTTGCTATGAACCGGACGAGCTTCATTTTGTTCTTTTTCGTTCACCTGGCATCATGAATTTGGAGCAAATTCTTCAGTCGGTCACAAGCCATGCATATTTTTTCATCAGTAAGCAGTGTTCATTTGTTATGACGCCACATTCTACAGACATCAACACATGCATACTCGGAATGTATATCATTCAACTTTTCTGTAGAGGAGCCACCAATGCACACAGGCATGTCATGCAACCTCCGAACAACACTTTCTACTGCACTTATAGAATGCAGACTTCTCTCATAGCCTAGGCTGTTGATGGGTAGAGAATGCCCATGAACAAACGTCCTAACCGAAATAGAGTCGTCACTCGAAGGTGTTACCTCTAGTGTTTTACGAAGATAAGGTGGGCAATTACGTTCAAAACTGTTTGCCAAAGCCAGCTCAGAAAAAACAACCGCATGCAGTCCAAGTTCTATACTACTCGCACTGCCCATTCTCTGCTGGGTAGTTGCAGACATGATGCAGTTTAGAAAGAAGTGAAAATGACAGGGGCTCCTCCTTGTACAAGGCGTAGGAAGATACGGTGCTATGCAGCTCCTCGTCTTTACTTGGTCTTGCGCATGCTTTGGTATGAACGGACGTCCTGTTCTGCTGCTGAGTTCGCAGGAACTGGCTGCTGTGCTGTCATCTCCGGGGGTGTCATTCTGGACAAAAAACATTGTACAGTCGAAGTTCTGATATATGGAGCACACCTACAATAATGAGATCAGCAAGCAACTTGCAGCGGCAATATACGCTGAATGAAAGCCGTTACAACTTCACTCCGAAAAATACGGCCTGAAATGCTAATAATGCAGGTTGGTGAAAGAGCTAGCACTGTAATAGTGTAGCTATTGTGTAGACTAAGATATGACAGGATAACAAGAAAAATAATGGTCTGATAAATTTTCTGCAGGTAAAAAAATAACATCAGCGCAGAAGTTATGAAATGTTTGCAGCTTAGATTACCTGGCCTTCTTCGCTACCCTGCGTGAAGCAAGGTATGCTGTTGCAGAGTTAATTCTTCCCTTTATACAGGCATTCCTCTGGTTCCATAAAATTTGAACTGTCGGAATTAAACAAACTAGCAGTGACGGTGCCATCAGCAATACAATCTTGAACTGTGCTACCAACCTGCACGAAACAAAATCGTGCGCAGAATCTTTGAGGCTAGATTTTAAAAAATCAAAAAGCAACCAAGTGTATGCGAAGTGGGTAGCTTACCTAAGTTTCACTTTGTTGAGCATCACAACTCGGTGTGCTGGTTGACGCCACAGTCAAGTGTCAAACATGGTATCAAGGCGGCATATTGAACGTGATGTCGCTCAACTGCTGGCTCCATGGCTGTTTCCGAATCCACAGGATTCGCAGAGGGCCAGGAAGCTTGCAGATTTTGCGTCGCACCCTTGTCGTCGACTTTCGGCCGACGTCACTTGGGTGCTCGCGCAGGAGGTTCTCTCTTAAAAGGCTGCTTTCGAGGTCTGTTTGACCATGTGAGGTACTTTGGGCAAATTGGAAATGAGGGGGGAACTGCGTCTTTAGGCAGTACAGGTATCTTTTCCGCTTTAGGCAGCACTTTTCCATTGATCTTCGCGTAACATCTCCGGGATATCACGTCCGCTGAAAAATGCTTGGCACAGACATGGTCGGCAGGTGTCCAATTCCGGTCTGTCCTCGGAATCGCACGGCTCCAGACGAACATTGTCGGATGGAGCTTTGAATAGGAGCGCATGCTACGTGCAAGTCCGGTAGCCCGAATTGCAGTTCTGGACGAACCACTTTCTTCCCATTGCAAACACGTCTAAAAAAAAGAAAAAATCGCTGCTACTTTCGTCTGCGCAATGCCCACCAGAGGTGAGCCTCTGTGGCGATGAAAGCTAAACACCAAGGCTCTATCAAACATGGGAATAAAAAAATACTTTCAAAACGCCAAGGAAGAGCAGCCACACCAGCAAAAGCACCTGCGGGGTAGCGCTGCTCGCACGTGGCAGGTCGCCACGATTTTAATGAATGGGTGGATGTTATGAGCATCCCCTTTGGAACGGGATGCTGGGATGCGCCACCAAGCTCTAGCTAATATACTGCCTAATGTCCTACCTAGGTTAAACAATGAAAAAAGAAAAAAATACACTAGGAACTACAACGCCCAAATTTTCTGATCCCCCGTTGCGAACTATGCTTATGCACGTCTCTGTCTTTTGTCGTTTCCCTACTTTTCTTCCACCAGTCCTCCAATCGCCTCTTACTAATGCCTATTGCGGACATGTTTGCTTTACCACTGCTCCCGCTGAACCCAAGGGCTTCAAGGAGGCCATTGGTGCCTAAATTGGCCACTTGGTAGACGTCTTCACATTCTAATAAAACATGCTCCATCGTTTCCCTAGCTCTACCGCAGCAAGCACCATGCTTCTTTTTCTTCCTTCTTATGTCTCGCTTTATAGGTGCGTGTTCTAAGGCATCCCGATCTCGCTTCGAAAAGTAATGAGCTTCCCTTTGAGTTATCATAAATGGTTTCTTTCCTGATTTTGTTTATTCCCCTTAAGTAGTTACTCATGGCAGGTTTCTTTTCCATTGCCGCCACCCATCAGATTATTTCAGTCTCTCTGACTTTGCGCTTGAACTTCTTTGTTGCTGTGTTGCCCCCCACCCCTACAGGCCACATAATTTCTGGTAAGCTTCCCAGTTGTTTTCCTCCGATGTGAATCAATGTTTTTCCTGTACAGATACCTCAACACTCTCCCAGCCCATTTACTTTTCTCCATATTCCTCAGCCGTTCTCCATACTCAATCTTACTGCGAGCTTCCCACACTTCAAAACTAGTCCAGCCC
Source organism: Dermacentor variabilis (assembly GCF_050947875.1). Lineage (NCBI taxonomy): Eukaryota > Metazoa > Arthropoda > Arachnida > Ixodida > Ixodidae > Dermacentor > Dermacentor variabilis. The sequence goes on from NC_134573.1 coordinate 107,874,847, forward strand.
ATATCACCCTGAAAAGTATCATTTGTACTCTTCCCGTGAGCGCCCAATGCGAGGCGTCCCACTGACCTTTGGTTCCCATCGAGTTCCGATTGTACCCCTGATTTAAAGCAAACAGCCGCATTTCCAAAAGTAAGTGCTGGAACCATTACACCTTTTCACATACCTCGGAGGACCTCGTACATATATTGCATCCCCATAGCGCTGTGCAGGTGCTTCATTATGGCTGCGTTTCTCTTCCCCTTTACTGTTATGGTTTTTTCCTGTGTTTCCATATGTCTATTGCCTTCGTTTAACCATATGCCAAGGTATTTATATTCCGTTACACAAGGTATTTGTTGGCCCTGTATCTCAACTGTCTGTTCACTGCTTTCATTGAATAACATAACACCTAATTTTTTAAGACTAAATTTAAAACCTAAATCGTTGCATTCCTGTCCACAGATATTAGCCAGACGTTGCCAATCACTTTGCTTGTTAGCTAGCAACACAATGTCATCCGCATAAAATAACCCTGGGAGCTGTTGCTCTACTACTGTACCCGCCTGCTTGTATGAGAGATTAAGCCCGATATTACTTCCTTCTAGCGCCCTCTCCATCCTCACCATGTACATTATAAACAGCAGTGGGGATAAAGGGCACTCCTGCCTTAGTCCCTTGTTGATATGAACTTTCTCCTCGCTACTCGCCCCTTCTCATACAACGCAAACGGTATTTTCTAGGTAAATTTCTCTCAAAAGCTGTAGACAATCGTTACCTAAGGCTTCCCCTTCCAGAATATCCCACAAAATGTTGCGGTCTACGTTGTCGTAAGCTCCTGTAATGCCTAAAAAGGCCACATACAGTGGTCTGCTTTCTGCTTTTGATATTTCAATACACTGAGTAAGAACAAACAATTTATCATCCAAACGCCTACCTTTTCTGTAGCCATTCTGAAGCTCTCCCAAAATGCCATTATTCTCTGCCCATGCTTGAAGCATTAATTTGATTGCCTGCATTGCTAGCCTGTATATTACCTATGTAGTGGACAACGGTCTATACTAGTGAATTCAGTCCTTTGTGCCCCGTACCTTTATAAATTAAATTCATTCTACTTTGTCGCCAAGTGTCTGGTACTCGTATATCTTTTAAAGTTTTTTCCCATGCTTTCCCCTGAGCTTCCTTACTTTTTGGTCCTGGTTCATTTATCAGCCTAACGGGAACCTCTTCTAGCCCTGTGGCTGTGCGCTTAGGAATTTTCTTTTCCGCATTTTTCCAGTTTAAATTTGTCAGCACCAGCTCCTTCTCCACTTGGGTCTCTTTCATGCTCTTTTTTTCTTCAAATACAACCTCGTAATTGCCTTAGAAAGATTCGACTGTTACTTTTCGGATGTAACTTATTGCCGCTTCTCCTTCTAGTATGTTTTCATCTTCGTCTAGGATGTGTTGTTGTATTGTTGTTGAGTTCCTGCCTAATAATTTTATGTGGTTCGAAAATAGCCTAGGTGCGGGCTCCTTTTTCTCACGTATTTCTAACAACCAACGTTCACTTTCACCTTTTCATTTTGGTTGCACCAGTATTTGAACCATAGACTTTTTCTCCCGGTATATCTCCCATTTACTGGTTACTTCATCCTGCGGCAACTGCGCCTTCTTTACCTCCCTGTGCTCTCGAGATGCTTTCTGTCTTTCGGCGATCGCTTCTTGGATCTCCTTGTTCCACCAGCTTATCTGTTTCTTTTTTCCTTCCCAACGAACATGTTGTTTCTCTTTTCGTATTTTTGTCGTTATTACACTTAGAAGCTCACCATATTCCCACTCTTTACTTGGCCATTTGCCAAGTTCTTCCTCAACTCTAGTGTCTATTTGCTACTAGTTTAGCGTTCGAATTTGGACTGGCAATTTTGCTCTCCTTGCTCACTCTCCCAACTACATATCCCATTTTCAAAATGATGCGCTTATGGTCACTCCCTATGCTGCTAAACCCTTCCTCATCGATGACCATTTCTCTCAACTTATCGTGAATTCCTTCTGTCATCAGACAGTAATCGATGGCCGATTGCCGGTTTCCCACTTCCCACGTGATCTGCCCTTCCCACTTAGGCCCCGTATTCACGATAACAAGGTTATGTTGCTCACAAAGGTCAAGCATTGACTTAACGTTATTTCCGGTAGAGCCATCTAAATCCTGTATGTGGGCATTCATGTCACCTAATAGGACAATTTCAGCCCTATTCCCGAAACCCTCAATATCAGCGCTTATGCATTCCACTAACACTTTATTCTTCCCTGTGCAATTTTTTCCGGTCCACAAATACATAACGCCCAGCCAAGTTTCTTTCCCACTCATTGTACCTGATAATCGAAGATGTTCTTGACATTGTGAATTTACTCTTTATCATTTGGCTCCCTGGTGCATGAGCATTGTAACTCCCCCTCCCTTTCTTTCCGACTTAGTTCTGTTGCACCCCTTCCCAAACATAATTCTCCATAACTGGCGGCTCTTCTGAGTCTCTAAGGTGCGTTTCTGTAACCGCATAGATCCCTATTTGTTCTGTGTGTAACTGCTCCTCAATCTCTGCCCACTTTTCCTTTCTTCGGTCGCCCTGCAGGTTTATGTAGCCTATTGCATGGCGAGCTATTTTGCTTGCTTTCCTCCTTTTTCTGTTATCGATGGCGATACTCTTCTGATATTCCCCTAGGGGACCTTCTTCCTTACTATCTACTCTGACTTCCTGAGTGACCCCGGGCCCCCTAAAGAAGCAACAGCACGATCACCAAGTCGCCAGCCCACTTCTCTTGCCAGCCTGTTATTGAAGTGAATCCCGTGTCGTTTAAAAGCACCAAAACTTCTCACTTCCCTGTTTTCTTCGACAACCTCGAAGCCTTTCTCTCGGCTAATTTTCCATATTGCCTCATTAGCAGCCACTACGGCTCTTTGTACGTGACTCTCACGTACCGGCACCTCCGGCATCGTGCACACCACGACCTGCATCTGGGCGGTGCACCACGATCTGCACCTGGGACCGCATTTCACAGCGCCCTCTACGTCGGCTGTGACCATGCCCCTCTCCTGGCTCGCTACCCTCGAACATACTGTGGCCGCGAGCGGGCGGCGCTCTCGCACGCGACGAGGGGAGAGTGTCAACACCTCTCTCTCCATACTTCTTACACCGTGGTACGCACGATCTAACCACCCACTCCCACCCCCAACTCAACCCCGACGCGGTCTGCTTGACAGCAGCAGCAGCAATGGGAAAGTCGAAGGAAGAGGCAAAGAAAGCTTCGCGTTAAAAAAAAAAAAATCCGAAGGCACCTAAGAACATGAGTTGTGAATGCCAATGCATTTATGTCAAATTTAACGCCGCTGAGTGGTCTTTCTTATTTTTTTTTGAGACGCCAGTGATGTACTTATGCGGGGTATGTTATCGATAAGTTCGATTAAACTGTGGCGGGTAATTCTTTCTTTTTGTTGTACAGTTTCTACGTTAGCATGTTGGCTGTAGGCCGGAATTATTTGGACGATATTGTTGAGAGATAAAGTACGTCTCATACCGCCGACATTCTGCGCGACGAGAGACCGAGGGAGAAGCGGCGGCCACCAAGACCGGAGGGCGGGCGCTGCAGCCAAGCCCATTGGGGGTGAGCGAGAGCTACACGGATCGTGCGCGAGCTTCCGAGAGCGAGATGGCGGCACGCGCACGCGTCGTCATGACTGCCTTGCCGACGAAAATCCGTCTCGCCCGACCTAGGCGTCGCGTCACCGTATGTGCCCGGTCGAGGCGCTCTGGTCATGTGGCGTCGCGCTGAAGCGTTCTCCTCTCACGCAACAGTTGGCATGCTAGCGCATCAGCAGGTGTTCTGTTTCACCAGCTCTGCTGCGTCGAAGCACGCACGTGACGTGGCATCACAGCCAATGGGAATTTAGTTGCCGTTTCGCTGCTACAGACGCCGGATTTTTCGGTAAATGGGCCATTTGATGCTTTCGCATCGAAACGTTCGAGGGTGATACACAGAGAGTAAGAAGCAGACACAACTCAGCATATTAACCGTTCAATTGGCACCGTCGTTTTTGCAGGCAAAAGCAGAGCGCGTGACTTGAGACCACACAACGCTTTAGGGGCTGACCGCGCATGCGCACAGCCATCGCTTAAAGGCATGCGCCGGGCGGCGTAAAAGTCGCGAAAACAGTTCGAGTGTGCGGGAAAATGATTTCGCAATCAAAATAAATCAATATAACATTTTGTTACATCCGCTTTAATCAGCAAACATGCTGGCACCTTGTATGTTGGCAGTTCGACATTTCCAGCACAAATAGAGAAAGCTTTGCAAAAGAAAAAAAAGATATATTAAATACCATGAATTTTTTACCAAGACAGTTTTATTACTTCTTTCTCAGTGTTTTTCGGTTGCGTTAAGCATCTCTTGCACCTAAAAATATCCTGCCACCGTTTTGCACTTTCGAGAAACCGTTATTCAAGCTGTGGATCAAAGGCGAAGTTGTACGATGGGAAATGGAATGCTTTATAGCATAAATAAGGAATGGAACCCGCAAGGTGCTCTTTCTGGTACGATTGTTAGAATTATGTTGGACTTGTCATTTTGTTATTTTGGTTGAACAAAGCGAAACTCTAAATCGTTGTGTTTTATTTATATATAGAGAAACAACGTTATAAAAAAAACCCGTAACCTGTTGGCTGCTCCTTCGCCATTTCCTTACGCTCACAGGAACATTCCAGAAAGCACCCACACACTCTATTATAAGCTCTTGGCAGCGTTACTCGGAAATGAATAGAAAAGCTCCTTTTTCGGCCTCCTTAGCTGAGTTTCCGAGTTTCTAAACAACGTGTATGAATGTTTCACCTTCACGAAAAGCAGAATTGATAACGAGAAGTGCTTGTAAATTTCCTTTTGCTATTGAAAAGCGACGGCAGCTTCAAAGAATTCCCCAGTCTTGAAGTGGCCGCACAAAAACTCAAACTATTGCCTTCCAGCATTCCGATAAAGAATATTCATGATGAAAATTGTATTTCTTGCTCACACGTACCGCGGTTTCCAAAAACCGCATAATGTTAACACGAAAACGAGGTTATTCCATTCTATATTTCGGGTATTATGACATGTTGCAGGCAACGCGTGCTTTTGCAATGTAGTTGGGCGCAGAGAGAGGATGCTGCAAGACTAAGGCACATGGAATTTTGCTGTACTTTCGGTTAACTTAGCGTGGCCCTGTACATTCCAAATTCATTATTAACCCTTCAGCAGTTTGTACAATAATATCGCTGACTTATGAAAAGAAGTCGCACTCTAGCCTTAAAGACGAACCACTGGCTGCAATAGCAAATTAGTAGACACCCATAATAAGTAAGGATATTAGTTTCATCGGCCGTATAAACTTGTAAACACTCGCTTACTAACTAAACTAACAAGCATGGTGTGCGCGCGCACAGGTGAACGTGCACAGCTGACATTCGATGACCGTGGGCACTCGCTGTCAAAACGTTGGCGTGAGGAAGCGCGGCTGCAGCAGAGAGCGAAGTGACCTTCGTGCTGTGTATCGCTTGAACATGCTGAGCGCCGAGAGCACAGCACACGCAAACGTACGAGCACTCTGTCCACCTAGACTCTGCCGCCAAAGCAGATCGCTTTTAAAGTAAAGCCGGCGCGCCCGCGCGCGGGCGCGCAATGTCAAGTCTGAAGTACAACGCCCCCTCCCCCGCCCCTCCTCCACCGGGACCCTTGCGCGCCACTGAAGACGGCGCGCTTCCTGCCAGCTTTCCTGCCTTGCGCGCACGAGATTGAGCCGCGATCGTCGGCTCACCCTTGCGCGCTTTCCCTAGGGAAATAGAGCATAAGGCGCACGGCGACGGTGTTATCGCCCTTGAAATTTACACAGAACATCATGGCGACAGTGACGGCAGAAAGCGCCTTGAGTGCCCCTGTAACTGGTATCGCAATATAACATCTGCGAAAACATCACAATGCGAAAGAATAGTGGGTGTCCTTGAATTGGCATCTATTCAATTACCTGCAAGACTGGTGTTCCCAAAAATGTTGACCGTGAGCCCCACAAGAGATTTTGCTCACAAAACCTGAAGGTTTAGTCGTTTGTTTAAGCAAGCTCTTATTTTTTTACCTGCATAGAGGTGCGCTTAGAGAATTCACATTAACACTGTCAAAGTGTTCTTGCTATTATGTATACTGTAGGCGGTATACGACGACACCAGACGAAATTGTTGAGATGGCACTTCGAGATTGAGGAACGCTTTTCGTGTGGTAGCCAAACTTACTGCCTCCCACGGCATTTATGAAAATTTTTTCGTGAATGCTGCATTTACGAATATTATATAGTGTCATAGCGTATTAAAAATACATTTTATGCGAAATGAAAACCAATGTATTCTGCAGATAACAAACATATTTAAAAAAACGTCGCTTTGCGAGCTTCTAATAACTCCAATTCGGCTGCCTCTACCTAACGATGAGCAACATGTTTCTTTTTTTTTTTTGCGGCACATCCAGAGGGCTGTGAGGCTCAGAAAGAGAATTCAACCCTTTCCAAGCCACTCAGAGCTTCAATCACGAGGCGATATAGCAGCCATTAAAATGCAAATCGTACAACAAACAAATTGTCAGTTAGCAGCAAAAATATCCGTTGACTGGCTTCGAAACTGGCTTTTCAGATTCTCCCACACGCTGAGTGATTCATAACTCGCGTCCAATTTTGGAACTTTTGGGACGGGAACGACTAGAAACAAGAACGCAGAATAGACGCTGCATACATGTACATACATAAATATGAAGTCGACCCGCGAAGCTTAATTTTGAGTGACAAAGGTGAAAGTTTTATGAAAGTGCTACTAATTGTTATAAGTGGGAAGGTCTCTGCGTGGCACGCTTCTGTCACGTCTTTCTTTCTTTTTCCTTTCTTGCTTTCTTTCTTTCTTTCTTTCTATCTTTCTTTCTTTCTTTTCTCTTCTTTAGCAGTGGGTTAGTATGGCCCATACCTAGAAAAATTCCTGCAAAGAGCTGCTGCTTTTTTCTGTTGTCCATATTTTACAAAAAGCACTTGCAAATACAGTAGCATGCAGGCGCCAATCTAGTTTTGCAGTTCTGCTTACAATTCACAGAAGACAGGCTCGCAAAAAGATGCAAGCTTGAAGTAATCAACTGCCATGATCGAAGATGGACTGCCGCTGGAACAAATGTTTGGGCAAGGAGACTTGTACCGACAAAGCAGCAAGTAATTTCCTCGTAGTGACTACAACGACATGCTTTGTTCAACCACTTTCGATGCTTTTCTACACAGTGCTACCTACTTTGGCAGTGTCCGTGCTTACCGGCTTTCGATGCATGGAAACTGTCCCTCGGCTTGAGTGTTTCCAGCAGAGGAAGCAATGTAGTTCTAGGCAGCACATCGTTGTTGAGGTTGACGCGTTCCACGGCATACGTGAAAGCTCGCTCGTCGTCTTCCGATAGTGCGGCGTCGAAGAGGCCTCCTGCGAATTGATAGGTGCGGTATTTGTGCGTGGTTTTTCTAGTCAGTCTATCGCAAAATGGGTAACTTACAACGCCCAAAGCATTACTTCTGAGTTCCCTGGAACCGCACAACTAAAACATTGACAAGCGTAAGACGAGAGACAGGGACGACTACGGACACGCTTGTTATTCTACTTAAAGCGAAACATCCGAATATATATGTACATGCATTGTTTTAAGCATAACGTTAAACGTGCTCGAGTCACCCATCGATTGAACCTGGATAGCACTGCTGAAGTCGTCTTACAGTCATTTTCTCCCGAGAGCAAGATGGTGGTTCCTTTTAAAATTAAGATGCGCACAAAGCACCGAAACAATGAAATGTTTTATTTGATTTCCTAAAATCAACCAACTTTTCATAAAAATACAGCAGAAATGAGTTGTTACTTCGGTTTCGAACTAATTTACTGCAGCAGTAGCATTCTTCCACTGTGAAGAAAGCAGTCTTACGTCACTTATATGTGGGATGGGGATTCCTAGTGAAAAAATTATTATGCCTCGTGACTCCCACATCCAATAATCCTGTATGAAGCGTAAGGGAAATTATGGGGAAGACAGGATTCTTTCCGTAGGCCACACTGCATTTAATCAAACCTGCACCAAAAAAATAACAGGGTAAAAAAGGAAACAATTCAAAACAAAGCACTAGGCAACTAAATGCATAATACTACTTTTGAGGGCGCTCATTCATAAACCTATGAAAATACAGCATAGCCAGTGCCCTAACCGCGTAAACTTTAGGACACTTCAATAAACCTTGCCAGAGCAGACAGGCACAAAAGGACGGGCATCAAAGGATATTATGATTGGTGTCGTAAGTGCTAAGCACCATTTACCAGAAAGAAGTCTCAGAAACATTCTGCAAAGGCGGGAGAAGCGGTGGCGAGAAAGAAAAACAATTGCCAATATTTTCTGGCTCCTTACAAAAAGAACAAATGTTAGTAGATAAACTAGGTGTATTCAAGCATCTCACAAATAAAAATTGATATTTCACTTCAGCCAGTAAGTATTCGACGTGATTTAGCACTCATATCATTTTTTAAAAAGTATGTTCATGCGGATGGGAAATCTTTACGGCTTCAAGTCGCACCTTTCACATCTCGCAGATTATATAACCACCTCAGCTTCACACGTATCTACGGGAACAAACATGCATTCAACTGGTCGGCGCTTCCTCGTACCATTCGATTCTTGAACACACTTCCTGATTTCATCGTCTCCGAGCCTAATCAAAATAAATTCCGCCAGCTCATCGGTTCATATTCCACCGCCTAACTTCAATAAAGTGCATGATGCTTTTTCTTCTTTTTCCAGTTATGTGCTCTTTTGTTTATGAGCTCATCATTTAGTTTATTATTCTTGTATTTTTTTGGTATTCTTTAGTATTTCTACTGGAGTGGCTACATTTCTTCATCGTTTATTGAAGGAACTGTATCGTTTGTCTTTTTCTAATATGTACATTACTGACCCTTTTATTTTGTATAATGTCTTCTTTCTTGTATAAGATGTGTATACATTTATGTATACGCATGTATACATAGCGGTTCTTGAAAAAAGATATCACTTTACTCTGGATACTTTAAATTAGGTCAGAATAAGATTTGGACGTTCCATCCGCAACTATAGAGGCACGCTGTAGTAGTGGAAGACACATAGCAGAATACAATTTCGGAAAGGCCTCACGTGAGTGTAAGTCATGTGACATACGATAAACAATACCAAGAGCAATACCAAGAGCAGTGCTGCTAGTATTGTCTATCGTATATAGCATATTGTTTAGCATATTTAGAGCGTCCAGAAAAGCTTACTGTTTTGTCGAAGTACACATGAAGATCTTTCATTTCATCAACCCTCGATAGTGAAGTGTCCCGAAGGGCGTATGGAAATTGTACAAGGTGTGATTTCCTTGTGTAATCTAAAAGCATGGTTTCAGAAGCATTTATTAGTACTTTGTTGTTTCCGCACCAGTTTTAGAACTGAAATTGTTTTTTTTTCTTTTTTTTTTCATTTGGCTTGGGGGGGGGGAGTCAATGCAATCGTGAACACTTGACAGTCCTAAATAGCTTTACGTTCTCGGTATATCGAAAGAATGGAGAGTATTGAATGGCTAACGAAATTTCATTTATGAGCAGCAGGAAGACAAGGGGGCCAAGAACTGATCCTTATGAAACTACGCTAATAGTGCCATAGTTAACAGAACTCTGTCCATTAATACCAATGAATCACGATCTATTGATTAAGTAATCTGATATTAGGGCAGTGATTAGAAAGGTATGTTGAATTGCATGAGCTTGTGAACGAGTTGCTCATGGCAAGCTACATGAAATGCTTTACATAGATCAAAGTAAAGAGCGCCTAGTTGGCTCCTACTATGCCACTTTCTTGGCCACTTGCATGGATGTCACTGTTCAATTTAGAAATGGCACTTCAGATGACCTATCTGCATTAAGTTAAGGAAGAGAGGCGGTGGTGGGGAACTTGCCGCAAGGTGTTGGAAAATCGAGTTCTTTCGATATTTTGCAGAGAGAACTCGGAAAGCGCATACTCCGCTTTGCAACGTATTTAGTGTGAGCAGATGAGTGCAAACTTGCATCGAAGAGCACATAAAGATTATTTATCTTGGATACCTTACCTAATAGTACAAAATAAATAGCTTAACAAAAAAACAAATGTTTACTGCTTAGAATAAAAAAAAAACAGCGCGATACAGGACGAGCGAGGGCAGAGCACAGGACAGAACACTGACTAGCAACCAAATGCTTTATTTGCAGAAGCAGCATATAAAGACATCACTGAAGGCGACATAAAGAACAGAAAAAGAAGGATAGGCGTTAGCCACGGAGATAATACAGTTTTTTGTTGATAGCGTGAGGGACGCAGAACTGACGCATGCGTCGCCACTTGTGAATATGCGAAATGCGTAAAAGATTTCCTGGGCGCTTTCCACTGTAATTTTCAATTATTTTGCACTTCATAAAGATCGGGGAGCAACCACACGTGTTACAGTGGGCAGTCAGATGACTGTGAGTGAGTGAGTGAGTGAATAAACTTTATTGTAGGTCCGGCGAGGACGCGAACTCGTCGCGCACCCGGCTAGTCCCACGTCGGGACCGGCAGGTCTAGCCCACCGGCCCAGTCGCGGGCACGCTGGACGGCCAGGATTTGCTTTTCTAGAGCGGGGCTACGCAAAAGCGAGTCCCACTCCTCCTTGATGAACTTGGGGTATGTCGACCCACACTCCCACAGCATGTGCGCTAGAGTGGAGGTATGGCCGCAGATGGGGCAGGCGTCGTCGCGATACACGTCCGGGTAAGCCTCGTGGAGAACGGACAGACACGGATACGTACTGGTCTGCAGAAGCCTAAGCGAAACGGCTTGCGCCCTATTCAACTTGGGGTGAGGGGGTGGAAAGACCCTTGTAGACATGTAGAAGAATTTAATAAGCTCGTTGTGAGTAGCGGTAGCGTCCCTGTGGCCGTAGAGAGGAGGGGAGTCGGTGCTTCTTGCAGAGGAAGCGCGGTCGGTGAGGTCACGCGCAGCCTCGTGAGCAGACTCATTGAGCTTCGGGGGAGCACCCTCGACCGACCCTACGTGAGCTGGAAACCAGTGGATTGAATGATGCGTGAGAGCATCTCGACTCGAGCTGCTAAGAAGACGAGCAGCTTGCTTGGCGATGCAACCCTTCTGAAAAGCCCTAACTGCTGTTTTGGAATCGCTATATATCTCGGATCCACGACCGTCTAGCAGGGCGAGGGCGATGGCGGCTTGCCAGGCGACACCGGGGTCTGAAGTGCGAATGGAGGCGCAGTTGGAAATCTTGCCGCTGGAGTAGACCACAACGATGGCAAAGGTCTTCCCATCGCTGTACTCCGCGGCGTCGACGAAGCCTGCTCTAATGTCTCGTTGCTTGATCTGTTTGAGGATGGCTGCTGCTCTGGCCTTGCGTCTGCCCTCGTTATGGACGGGATGGACGTTTCGGGGCACAGGGGCCACTTCGAACTTGTCTCGAATGCACCTGGGGATCGGGGTACTGACCATCGGGAATCCCGCAGGTTGGTAACCCAGCTCTTCGAGGATGTGTCTACCTGCCGCTGTGGTGCTCAAGCGAGTGAGTTGCGCGCGTTCTTGGGCTTCGGCAATCTCCTCGGCAGTGTTATGCACCCCCCAGCCTAAGGAGATCCTCGGTATGGGTCCTGATGGGTAGCCCGAGAGCCCTCTTGACCACTTTGCGGATGAAAGCGTTGAGTTTGTCTCGCTCCGCTCTGAGCCAGTTATGCATAGAAATTGTGTACGTAAAGTGACATAGTACGAATGCATTGATAAGCCTGAGGAGATTGTTTTCCTTCATTCCTCGGTGCCGGTTTGCTATTCTGCGAACGGTGCTTCAGCATACCCCAGGATTTGCCGTTGCACATCTGTCCGTCGATGGATTCGCAGAGCTCGTCCCACTGCTGCTGGCATAGCGTCTTGCAGTGGTTATCGATGACCTTGTTGAGCTCCGAGATCTTTTTTCGGAGTCTGCGATTGAGCCTTTGACCCTTCCATCGGCGGAGCAGGGAGTTTTTTGGCCTCGATCAGGCGGGCAAGTCTGCTGTCCATCCGCTCGACGTCGAGATCGGTTTCCACTTTCTTGGTAGCCGCGGAAGCGTCGGTCCGGACGCCTTCGCACCATTCTTTGAGGGTAGCGGGTGCCCTGGCTCTGCTGGGTTCTTCGCGAATCTTGCGAAAGTGGTCCCAATCGATGAACGTGAATTCCCTTTAGTGAAGCGGCATGCTCGCGCAGGTGATCGTTAATGCACCTCCCCGTTTGCCCAATAGAGCAACGTTTACAATCGAGCGGGATTTTATAGACGACTTGCATTGTACAGTCAATAAAGCCGCGAACATGCTTCTTATAGCAACCTTTACGTGCGACAGTACCTACTCTGTTGAATATTTTGCACAACCAACTCATTTGATTAGATACATTGCATACAAGCCTCACTCCTACTGACTGTGCAACGCAGGTCGTTTATAAAATCCCGCTCGATTGTAAACGTTGCTATATCGGGCAAATGGGTAGCTGCATTAAACATCGCCTGTGCGAGCATGCCGCTTCACTAATAGGAAACCCGTATATGGCTGCCCACTGTAACACGTGTGGTTGCACCCCGATCTTTAATAAGTGCGAAATAATCAGAAGATACAGTGAAAAGGCGTGCGCGGGAAATCTTTGAGGTTTTTGGCATATTCAGAAGTGGCGATGCATGCGCCAGTTCTGCGTCCCTCACGCTATCAACGAAAAACTGAATTATCTCCGTGGCTGACGCCTATCCCTATTTTTCTGTTCTTTGTGTCGCCTTCAGTGATGTCGTTATATGCAGCTTCGGCAAACAAAGCATTTGGTTGCTAGTTAGCGCTTTGTCCTGAGCTCTTTACTCGCTTGTCCGGTGAAGCGCTGTTTATGTTTTTTTTTATTCTAAAGATCAACCAACCAGCTCCTTTGAGCACACTGCAAATGCTTAATGCTTCGCATTTGAAAGTCACGACTTTGGTCTCAGTGGCATTAAACCTGATGTATCTTTTTCGTAACGTTTAGGGGAACAAAACGATTCGGACTGCAACATGGGGGAGTTATCAAATAAACACTATTTTTTAATATCTTCATAGCGTCGGCATGCGACAAAATATATTCAATCGATCAGTCGATCAATCAAGCAATCCTTTTTTTACCGTGCTTATGGACCACCCTGAGGCCTGAGTACTGGTGCACTCGTACAAGAAGAAAACAAAGTACCAGAGGTGAACAATAATAATTTTATTACTAATAACAGTATTAATAAATATATTGTTGATAATATTTGCATGTTCAGACCACAGCGTGATAAACTCCATGACAACATGATCTTGGCTGAGAAGTAGCAAGAGTGGAAGACAATATAAGGGACAGCGACCTTACGCATCTACTGCAGAAGTAACACCAGCTAATAGCGAACATACCACAACATCGGTGACACAACTGATTTTGCCAATGTTTTTCGCAGCTCTTAAGGCAATCCTATCTGCTTTGCCAGAAGCAAACAACCTACCAGAAGTAAAAGCCTTGTTGCCTCTCGAAGCACTGTTGTGTCAACCATCCGGGCCGAAACTGCGGCAGGCACTACATGAATAACCGCTACAAAAATGTCTCCATATTTCAGTGGAATGCCAACAGTCTTCGAAGAAAGTGCGCTGACTTTCGTAAACTGCTTGTACAATACAACTTCCCAATACTTTGCATTCAAGAGGCGGGAATCACTGACGACTTTCGCCTCTCGAATTATGTGATATATAAGACTTCTCGTCAAGGTGCTGTTAGCAGAGTGCTCCTGTGCGTCAGAAAGGACCTACCATCTTATCAAATTCAGTCCAGTGATTCAGACTTCCCGGAATTCATCGCATGTAAAGTATCCTTTGGCAAGCTCTGTATAACAGTGATTAATCTATATCTACAACCTTCAAATCGGATTTCAGTTGAAGCGCTAGTGGATATCTTCAAAATAGCTCATTCTAATGTATTTATATGTGGCGACTTCAACGCACACAACATCATCTGGGGCAGTGATCATTGTGATGCACGGGGTAATGTTATTGAGTGCGCCATAGATAAATGCAACTTGACTGTTTTAAACGATGGGTCGCCAACATTCCTTCGTGGATATAATTACTCAAGCTGCATAGATGTTACCCTGTGTTCACATGATCTAGTGAATCGTGTGGGATGGACAACAGATATGGAAACGCGCAGAAGTGATCATTTTCCCATCCTTGTTAACCACCCTAGCATGCACTATGATATCAGGCGTTACAGCAGACTAACCAACTGGCAAGCTTTTCGGTACCGCCTAACGGATCAAATTAACCAACATGCAACAGTGGAAAAATTTACAGAATTTTTGCAGGATAATATGAACATATGCACAAAGAAGGTCCCAATACCAAAAGATTATGCTGCAGTTGACGGAGAATATGAACACCTAAGAGCCATCCGACGCCGATCCGAAAGAGCTTACCGACGGAGCGGAAGTTTAGAAGCATACAGAAATGCTCAGAAAATACACATTGTAATGCGCAGACGAATGGCAAGCTTAGGCAAACGGCGCTGGCGTGATTTCTGCGGCACGCTGTCTCCTCACACGGCTGTCCCACGAATTTTTCTTGTAATTCGTTCTTTAAGCGGACCTGTAACACAAAGGTTCCCATTTCGTGCTCTCGCTGTAGCTCGGGACACGTGTGAAATAATAGTTGCAGATGAATTTTGTGAGCTTATTTCCAGATCTGCTTTTACGTCACAATGTGCGGAATTTGATATTTCAGTAGAGTTGGCTAAGCGAAAAATTACTGCTTGCTACTGGGCCCAACATCCTCAATTAGATCACACTTTCACATTAAGGGAGCTCCAATGTGCAATTGCATCATGTCGCCAAAAGTCCGCTGCTGGGCCAGACGGCATTACGTACAATATGCTAAGAAACCTCGGACCGACAGGTACAAATGCGCTCTTAGACATCTATAATAACTTATGGATAGAGGAAACTGTACCTGACTCTTGAAAAGTCGCTCGAATCATACCAATTTTAAAACCTGGTAAGACGCCCTTGTGCCTTGAATCCTTCCGCGCCGTTAGTTTGACAAGTTGTTTATGCAAAGTAATGGAGAAAATGATTGACGCGCGACTTCAATGGTGGTGTAATGAAACGAAGGTGTTGTCCAACTACTTAGTAGGTTTTAGAAAACATAGATGCACAATGGATGCAATATTAGATATAGTTACCTGTGTGGAGCACGAGCGTGCACGTGGAAACATGACTATAGCAGCATTCCTAGACATCAAGAGGGCATTTGACACCGTTAGTCACGTTCATGTTCTGCTAAGCATGTTGGAACTTGGTCTGTCTGGCAGGTCCTTGCGATGGATTTCTGAATTTTTATCAGGTCGCAAAATATTTGTTCAGACGGGTGAAGGAAAGAGTGCTGAACATATTGTCAAACAGGGAGTGCCACAGGGAAGCGTACTGAGCCCCTTCCTTTTTAACTGCGTCATGGCTGATTTAACGCGAAGACTGCCATCACAGTTAAAGTTTTCTCTGTATGCAGATGATGTGTGTATTTGGACATCTGGATCTAATGCTCAACTACTCCAGATGGCATTGCAAGACGGCATAAATATCATCAACCAATTTTTGAGAGAAAGAGGAATGGTACTATCACACGCAAAGACTGCTGTATTGCCCTTCACTCGGAGGCAGTTAAAAAATTTCACTCTTAATATGGAAGGACACCCTCTAATGATTGTCACGCAGCATCGATTTCTTGGCATAATACTTGATAGGCAGCTATCCTGGGCACCCCACTTAAAGAAACTCGAAAACGAGGTCAATGCCACAGTGACTGTACTTCGCAGACTTGCAGGCACATCATGGGGCGGATCAGTATCGTCCATGCTGACTGTTTACAATGCATTAATACGACAAAAAATTGCATATTCCGCGCCCATCTTACACGGACTTTCCCAAACGTCAGAAGAGAGACTTCAAAGACTTTTAGCTAGAGGACTACGCCTATGTCTAGGAGTTCCACGAGCGACTTCGAGTTCTCTTGTAATAGCTGACGCTCGCCAATCACCATTTCCAGTTATGCGAACTACAGAAACATGCCGGCATTATTTCCGTCTTCAAACCCAGCATAAAAACCACCCATTGGCTCTAGACATAATGAAACGAGATAGAAGTTATGTTCATATTGAAATTCAAGAAAATCTTCACATATTGCCAGGAAATGAATTTTGGAACTCAGAAATTGAATATCCTCCATGGCTGCTTACAGTTCCAAAAATCGAATTGTCAGTAGAAGGAATATTCAGCAAAGGAGACATGTTCATTCAAGCTGCTCAACAACTAGCACTATACCAGATATATATGCGGTATTCAGGATACACACACGTCTATACAGACGGCTCCAGTACAGCAACCTCTTCAACTTCATCATTCATTATACCGCACCTCAACAAACAAGAATCATTTAAGTTATCTCGTGCGACTTCGTCCACAACGGCTGAACTGTTCGCAATCCTATGTGCGGTAAAATTTATATTGTCAGTAACAGAAGCGCAAAATTGGGTAATTTTCAGCGATTCACAGGCGGCTCTATCATCACTCTGCAGCACAAAGGGGAAAACATTCAGCGACAGTATCATATATGAAACACTTAAAAACCTCACAAAGGCAAGCGAAGCGAAACATGCAATAGCATTCCAGTGGATACCAGGGCATTGCAACATTCCTGGCAACACAGCAGCCGATGAAGCAGCACGACAAGCGCACCTGAAAGATGATACGGCTCCGCTCCCAATATCAAAAAATGAATTACGCTGCATTATAAGGACAACGTCTTTCAACATGCCTAGAAACACTTGGTTTGACCAGAATTCTAAGAGCTCTGACTTATATCATATTGATCCATTTATTGAATTCAAATTTTCATTGTCATTAGATAGAACTATGGAAACGCTTATTCATCGATTAAGGCTAGGCACTGCCTACATAAAGCATTTCTTACACAGAATTGGCCGAGCGGAAACCCCCGAATGTGATTGTGGATTTGTAGATGAAGATATATATCACCTCCTTCTAGATTGCCCACATCACGATACACCAAGATGCCGACTTAAATCAGCGCTAAGTAAATTAGACCGCAGACCTTTCAGTTTAAGGAAACTTTTGGGCCCTTGGCCAACAACGGCCTTGCAGAAGAGCGCTTTAAAAGCACTAAAGACTTTTTTGGAAGACAGCGGCATCGTTGGACGTTATTAGTGCTTTCATTGTTCTGTTCATTTGAATGTCACTCTATCTATCCATCTGTTTGGGAATTATGTTATGTTGACTGCTTTGTTGTGACTGTATGTGCTAATATATTTACACGATGTATATACCACCCGCTGACTTGACAATGTGTTATTAGGCGACGGTATAGTTTGTACTTTTGAGACTTTCGACTACATAAGTGTGGAGACATTTGCCATGTATATTGTACTGTATGTACACGCTGACCCGCTGATTAGAAAATGTGCTATTAGGTGACAGTATCGTATGTACTTTTGAGACTTTCGACTACATAAGTGTGGAGACATGTAGAACCCTCAATGATGTATGACGGAACCACCCAAGAGACTTTCGACTACATAAGAGTGGAGACATGTAGAACCCTCAATGATGTATGACGGAACCACCCAAGAGACAAGGAGTAGCCGGCGCCTTAAATTGCGCGCCAACATCTCCTTATATCATATCAATAAAAAAAAAATAAATAAAAAAAATAAAGAAAAGCGTGAGAAAATGCTCTTCCACTAAAATGTTCGTGGCTTATGCACGAAAGTAATGGTCATTTTTCTTGCGTTCATCCCATTACAGCTTTAACTGAAACCTGCTTCCGTCCCGAAAGAGCCTCTACAGCGCATTTTCCTTCTTACTATGATGTATTTCTTAGTCATTATTCCTGATGACAGCAAAAAGGTGACGGCCTCCCTCTCGCTGTTCATTGTTCGATAGAATCTGTCCGTTCCCTTAATCTAGAATGGGGTCATGACGCTGATTGGATACACATGCGCCTTCCAGCGATGAGCTGCTGTTAACTGGTGCTTCCTATGCAAGCACTGCACGTAACTACTGTAGCATTTGATCCTAGCTGGCATAGATTGAAACAATCATAATTTATCATAGCAACCAGAAAGTGTTAATTAATGGCAATTTATTGTATGTAGTACCATTTCTCTCGTGCGCCAGTGCCAAGACCCTCAGGTTGTTGCTGGGCACGTTAATAAAATTAATTGATCGGTCAATTGATTGATGATGATGATGAGAGAGACAGAGAGAAAAAACTGTACTTTGATGAGCCACGGAGATGATGACGATGATCATAACCATTCTTATTGCCTCTCACTGCCAGCACTAAACCGGCCATAGAATACTGAGCCATTATAACACTTTATTGAAGAGTGTTGTCTACAGGCAACATACCAGAAAAAAAAAAAACTTCCTTGCATAGTTTAGGTATTCAGTACGAGGATTCTGGCAATTTTTTTGTGTGTTTGAGAAGCAGGAAGCATAATTTATTTTTTATTTGAGAGAGGGAAAACTGTATGATGAAGAACAATTTTAGCACGCGAATCGATTTATTTTGACAGCGAAATCCAAAGAGAGGGAGCGGTGCAAGTTCATCGGCTGCAGTGATGTCGCAGACATGAAGTAAAACAAGTGTATTTTGCTCTTAGGGTTCACATAGGGCAGGCGCTCTCTGAAAATTTAATTTGAAGCTGTAGGTGGCTTGGCGTGAAGCCCGCTTCCTGTTTTCCGCCTGGTGTTTTTCCCATATTGCTGAGAAAGTTCGCGCAAATTACTTATTTATTTTTCTTGAATATATAAGCTGATTCTTAATTTCAGACATTTTGATGGAGAACAATCACATTTTGATATTTATGTGTGCGGTCAATAAAGGGATAAGGCTTTGTTCGTGAGCACAATACTTTTCACAACACATTGTCATTGTTCTTTTCCAACCTTTGTGCTACTGCATAGCTTAACGTCTTGTTCACGTCTTGTTTCTCATGTTTTATTTTTATTTTGTGATTCCCTAGCTTATTGTTGTGTACACACTGTTCTTACAATATATTTTTTTCTTTGTATTCACTCTGATTTTTTGCTAATATTCTTCTAGAGTTTTGTTTTCTGTTTTTTAACGTATTCTTGCACCCGCACCATGGCCTAACTAACTAAACGAATAAATGATGGCAGGTTAAATATTTGTTTAATTGATTATACTATCAGTAATTCTCGCGTTGTCGCATTTTCTTGTGCGTCCCGACAAGTTTGTTCCGTCCCTAGATCTAAACGCCTTTGTGCAAACTTTCCCGCAGAGCTCTTCTCCAGCGACATCAACGAATCGCCTCGTTTCGCAGTCGAGTGTGGTGACTACAAGACTTCATACAATTTCTTGTCCACAATCGAATAGTCACTTGTTACCAACAAAGTTGATCTTGATTTCCAAGTTGAGAAGTTCACGGTGCTTATTTTGAGCGGCATCCGCAAATTCATTCCCCAGTAGAAGTTTTAACAGTCTCAATATCTAAGTTGTTTTCTACCTATGCTAACAACAACTTTAAGACTAAAAATCCTATTATCCAAAAAACTAAAACTTTCTCAGTGAAGGAAACAATTGTGTTTGTTTAGGTTTCTCTGCAATCTCCGCTACATAAATTGGATCACGAATCACGTATTTTACTTCTGTTGAAGAGTGCCTTGGACCTGCTGGCAGACCCCTGAAACTATATTCGCAAGAGCTCTAGTACATGCGGAGAACATTTTCACCTGTTCAACAATAGCGGAGCAAAAGTCCAAGTGCCTGTCAACTGTTTTTTTAGGCTTCACATTTCTATGCAGTTATCTGTCAGCAGCATACGGCACTTCTTATATATGTCGTTGTTTTCTAAATATAAGGTGTTGAGGAATTTTTGACGCCTTTAATTGACTCCGGCAACATTGTCCTTTAATGAAAAGCCCATCAGCAAATGGCCTTAGGGGTTCCAAAGTGGCTCCACCCTGTGGCCCAACTAGCGTCTCCTCAGGCATTGTAAAGCCTATCGGCACTTTCTTGGCCCCAGGATTAGCATCTGTTTTTAATAAGTGTTCAATGCTTTTACTTTCCTCGCGTGTAGAGAAGTGCTCGCGTTTTTTTTGTTCTTTTCGTTATTTAATTCTGACTGCGAAACTTATGCGTCGAATTTTTGTCCCATCTCTCTTAACTGTGTCACATCTATAACATTTCAATTTCCTATTCACAACATTTTTTAGGGTGAAGAGCCCTTTGCTTCCGAATCAGCATGGATGTCTCTTTTGTAGCTCAACTATGCCAAAGCTCGGTAGCTTCGTCTCCACACCGGCACTTTAGCGGGGACAAATTGACTTGTTTTACTCCTAGCAGGGCAAACCTCTTCACGTGGCCAGCAACTCACTGTGCCTGCAGGATTAGGCTTACGCTCTTCGGTGTTGGCTCTTCAGTTGTCGATCTCTTGATAGAGCACGTTTCTTAAAATCAATGGCAAAATGTGTTCTGTATAAAACGCAACCAGCGGTGTCCCCCAAAGCTCCCTATTAGAGGACCACTCGTGTTCCTCAATTTCGTCAAAGACGTTTTTTCCACTAATACGAAACTCCTCTGTACTTCTATATGCCGGTGCTATCACTACCTCTGGAGAAATTTGCACGGTTGATTTTGCTAAAAGTAAAATTATTGCTTTCAACAAGAAGTATTGCTTGCTCTTTGTTCTGTAGAGTCTGTTCCATTGTTGAAGGGTTTTGACCTAAATGATCTTCGTGAGCCCTATGGCGCTCCCTCATGCTTTTGTGCTCACACTAAATGTGTTGCAACGTCGGGTCGGCACTCACTGAGATCGGTTTGCAGACTATCAAGAGAAGTTTCTCCTACACCTTTCTTTAGGGTTGTACAGAACAATTTGCCTTGCTTAAGGTGAATGCGCTTTGGTAGTCTCAAATAGATATTATAACTTAAAAGTGACGTCTAAGAAAGAGTTTAGATAAATTTTCTAGCCATATACTTTCATCAATTGACTAACACCAGCATTTGACTTTGTTCTAACTCTGTTACACTACCATCACTATCACCACTTTGTTATTGAAGCAATCACGCTGACATTATTTCTGTTCAAACTCATTCATGGTATGCTCGCCACCCCTGAACTCCTCACTTACACTACGCTTCAAATTCCGCGTAAGGTTACGACGGACAATAGACTTTTCCACGTTGCTACCTGCCAAGGCCACCACTAAATTGTGCAAATAATGCTTATACCCCTGATTTTTCAGATCTTCATATTTTTCATGAGTCACTGTCATTATTTTTTTCCGAGCTTTGAAGCATTATAGCTTAGTACGTACAGCTTTCCGGTATTGTTTAAGTTTATTTGTCCTTCCTTTCGTTGTGAACTTAACTCGCGTTTTTCAGTGTAATGTATTCCTTTTGATAATATTCATGTTATATATAATGGTTACTTTCCCTTGTAATAAAGCTCCTTTGTTCTCCGTTTTTGTTTATCTTCTCTCTTGTTTTTTTTTACGTACACTAAACTACATGCAGTTATCGCTTTACTTAACTTTTGTTACTGCACCCATGCGCCGAAATTCAGATATTGTGGTTGTTCCTGTTGAATATTGGAATATAAAAGCGGACATATAGCCAAACTAAAGCTTAAGGGCAGAACGTGGCGTCTGGAAGCGTTAGAGAAGAGTGAAATGAATTTTACAAAATCACGGCAATAAACAGAGCTAGTGTAAAGATGTTCGCTTTTCACACCTGTCCGGTTTGAATCGAGAACAACTGCACCGACAAAGTAATTAAAAGGTTTGCAATTCCATTTTCGGGGATTCCCTTTCTGTAGCTGGTCCAAGCGCGATAAAAAAAAAACTGCCTCGGACAGAGCACTTCTTCAGACTTATAGGCGACGCAGAACTCGCTTTTCAAGTGCTACTGTAGCACGACCATTTCTATAAAAAGTAAATGAAAGTCAGGTAGGAAAACACTCTCTGGTTGTAGTCTTGTGGGAGCCATACATAGCAGATTTTAGCATACTTTATACAAGCCAATAAGCCTTACTGGGCCAAGTATTTGGTGAAAAATAAAAGCAACAGATACCAAAATGCAGCAAACCAGACGCTAAAGAGCATGCAATCTACCTTAGTATATACAATGGACCCAGGTAGCTGACGAAGTACAACAAGCATTTTTTTATATTTCATATAAACCAAACTTCATAGCAGTACCAAGACATATGAGTATCAATATATTTCCTTCGCAGTTGAGAAAAAATACAGTTAGGACACAATTAATGCAACTAATCAAGTGTATATGAAATTAGGCTTCGGTACCGGCCTGTGTAAAATTATTGTCATAATTTATTAGCTTTGCTTTTATAGCTGTTTACATTAAGCAACTTATGAAATAATTGACAACTATTTTTGCATATTTTATTAGCAATTAGCTTTAGCCTCTTCATTATGGAATTTTCTCGATATATGTAGTTTCATCAGCATTTTAGAAGACCAGGCAAAGTGAAATTTTGATACATAGGTTATTCAAGAACACCTAAAGAAAAACATTGACTTGCTTGAGTGTTCGAAACATATACTACATGCATATGCAATAGCAGGTTGCAAACTTCTTTATTTAGTTGAGAGCGGTTTGGATCAGAGAGCAAACGGGTATGGACGATAGTTAATTGACATCAAGAGGAAAAAATGGAGCTGGGCAGGTCATGTAATGCGCCGGTTAGATAACTGCTGGACCATTAGGGTTACAGAATGGGTACCAAGAGAAGGAAAATGCAATCGAGGACGACAAGAAACTAGGTGAAGCGATGAAATTAGGAAATTCCCGCGCGCTAGCTTGAATCGGTTGGCGCAGGTCAGGGGTAATTGGAGATCGCAGGGAGGGGCCTTCGTCCTGCAGTGGACATAAAACAGAATGATGATGATGATGATGATGATTTATTTCGTTACTGTTATCATCAAAATGCTCGCACAGGGTGTAAACATCTACAAAATAATACATTGTAGAATGAATCAAAAGGTGACATCAAATGACATGAATCTATGCAGTTAAAAACCTTGCACTTATATCGGTGCAGTCATTTTAATCACAAAAACTCGCCATCAAATAGAGGAGTAGTAATTTACGCATAAACTGCACCCCTAAAAATTAAACGAAGTTATGAGATTTTACGTGCAAAAGCCATGATCTGATTATGAGGTGCGCCGTAGTGGGGGATTCCGGAATAATGTTCAGCACCTGGGGTGCTTTTCCGTGCACCTAAATCTAACTACACGGGTGTTTCCGCATTTCGCCCCCATCGAAACGCCGCCGCCATGGCCGGGATATGACCCCGCGAACTCGCGCATAGCAAACCAACACCATATGCCCTAAGCAACTACGGCAGGTGCCCTTTACCCCTATACACCTCAGTGAGATATATTGAGATTTCGCCTTTATCGAATCGACACCGCGTTGGCCACAAAAAAACTCCATTATTTTCCATTCCAACGCCTTGGAAATATAAGGTAAAACTAACTCGCGTGCCTGTGATGTTATTATTTGTTCCGCCATTATCATAATCATCATCATCATCAGCTGCAGCAGCTGCAGCCTGGTTACGCCCACTGCAGGGCAAAGGCCTCTCCCATACTTCTCCATCTAGCCCGGTCATGTACTAATTTTGGCCATGTCGCCCCTGCAAGCTTCTTAATCTCATCCGCCCACCTAACTTTCTGCAAGCCCCCTGCTACGCTTCCCTTTCCTTGGAATCCAGCCCGTAACCCTAGATGACCATCGGTTATCTTTCCTCCTCATTACATGTCCAGACCATGCCCCCCCCCCCCCCCATTTATTTTTCTTGATTTCAACTATGATGTCATTAACTCGCGTTCGTTCCCTAACCCAATCTCTTCTTTTCTCATGCCTTAACGCTACACCCATAATTCTTGTTTCCATAGCTCGTTGCGTCGTCCTCAATTTAAGTATAACCCTTTTCGTAAGCCTCCAGGTTTCTGCCCCATACGTGAGTACTGGTAAGACACAGCTGTTATATACTTTTCTCTTGAGAGATAGTGGCAACCTGCTGTTCATGATTTGAGAATGCCTGCCAAAGGCACCCCAGCCCATTCTTATTCTTCTGATTGTTTCAGTCTCGTGATCCGGATCCGCCGTCACTACCTGCCCTAAGTAGATGCATTCCCTTACCACTTCCAGTGCCTCGCTACCTATCCTGAACTGCTGTTCGCTTCCGAGACTGTTAAACATTACTTTAGTTTTCTGCAGATTAATATTAGACTCACGCTTTACCTTTGCCTCTCTAGGTCAGTGATTATGCATTGCAATTGGTCTCCTGAGTTACTAAGCAAGCCAATATCACCAACGAATCGCAAGTTACTAAGGTATTCTCCATTAACTCTTTCTAATCCAGGTCCATGAATACCTCCTGTAAACACGATGTGAATAGCATTGGAGAGATCGTATCTCCCTGCCTGACGCCTTTCTATATTGGAATTTCGTTGCTTTCTTTATGGAGGACTACGGTGGCTGTGGAGCTGCTATATATATCTTTCAGTATTTTTATATACGGCTCGTTTACACCCTGATTCCGTAACGTCTCCATGACCTCTGAGATTTCGACTGAATCAAACGCTTTCTCGTAATCAATGAAAGCTATATATGAGGGTTGGTTATATTCCGCACATTTCTCTATCACCTGATTGATAGGGTGAATATGGTCTATTGTTGAGTAGCCTTTACGGAATCATGTCTGCTCCTTTGGTTGACAGAAGTCTAAGGTGTTCATGATTCGATTTGCGATTACCTTAGTAAATACTTTGTAGGCAATGGACAGTAAGCTGATCGGTCTATAATTTTTCAAATATTTCGCGTCCCCTTCCTTATGGATTAGGATTAGGTTAGCGTTCTTCCAATATTACAGTGCGCTCGAGGTCATGAGGCATTGCGGATACAGGGTAGCCAGCTTTTCTAGAACAATATGGCCATCATCCTTCAACAAACCTGCTGTTACCTGATCCTCGCCAGCTGCCTTCCCCCTTTGCATAGCTCCCAATGCTGTCTTTACTTCTTCTGGCGTTATCTGTGGGATTTCAAGTTCCTCTAGACAATTATCTCTTCCATTGTCGTCGTGGGTGCCACAGGTACTGTATAAATCTCTGTAGAACTTCTCAGCCACTTGAACTATCTCATCCATATTATCTCATCCATCTGACATTATACGACGACTTAATCAAATAAACGGAATTTCCATATTAGATATCCAATAAATGAAATGCCGAAATAACAGTGGGCGATTGGGCTGTATATTTATTTCATTGCTTGCTTATTTCTGTTTTTGCTTAAACTAGCGTTTTCCTAGGGACAACCACAGAAAGTGCCTCAGTGTGGCAGAAGAAAAATAAAGATCAGCACTTGCACCGTGCTAAGCTAAGGTAGAATATGTAGTTATTCTCATAAAAGCGTAGACGCTTCCGGGAACTTCATTCTGCATCTTAATGTTCTCGAAGATTGCAATGTGGGCTTG
Organism: Dermacentor variabilis; assembly: GCF_050947875.1. Taxonomy (NCBI): domain Eukaryota; kingdom Metazoa; phylum Arthropoda; class Arachnida; order Ixodida; family Ixodidae; genus Dermacentor; species Dermacentor variabilis. The sequence goes on from NC_134573.1 coordinate 107,900,519, forward strand.
TTGGTAATGCATCTTCAATGAGAGTACGGTAGCGCGTTTAAAAGACGGGACAAGAGAAGACACATAGGGACACACACAGCGCTGTGTGTTTCTGTATGTGTCTTCTTTTGTCCCGTATTTTAATCGCGCTACCATACTCCCCTTGAAGATGCATCTTAATGGGACAAAAAGAATTGGTTCCCATTTTTCAATTTTCCCTATTGGTTTCTTTTGTGTATTTAACAGAAAACCTGCTTTTCTCATTCAAGTCTTTGCAGTGCGCAGTTCTCCTGAAAAGCAGAACTCCTTTCGCGGGCAGAAGAAATATTTTTGTATTTTATGTTTAAATAAAGAAGAAGAACAACGTTTACGTAGTGGAAACGTAATTGAAAACACACGAGCACATATAAAAGTCACTTATTGGTAGAGTATTAAGGTGCGGTGAAACTTGTAGCATGTCTTCTAATGTTGTTAACCGTGTTACCTTTTGAAGTAGTCTGATTCACCTGTCAGAGCAGTACATGCGGTTTTATCAGGCGGACAGAAAATACTGCACACATTATTGGGTATATAAGTACACACAAGTTACTCGGACTTCGGTAGAGCTTTTTTTGCTGCGAAGCCGTGAAGACTGAAGCGGACCGTGATGATAACCATTCTGAATTTAAACACAGCAAGTCTGCTATATGAATCTTGGCACAGAGCTTCCCGACCGATCTTCACCTTTTGAGATGTGCCTTCAACATGTTTAACACAGCAATGGCGTGTGTCTTAACATGCCAATTAGTCGTGGCAGGCGCGACTCTCTGAACGGGACTTCGTGAGCCAATTGGCGACCCTCGACCAGGCCCAGTGAGCCGCAATAGCCGGTGGGGCCCTGGAAGAGGGGCTCCACCCGCAGTAAGCAAGCACAATCATAACTTCAATAAGCTTGTTTCTCTCTCTCTTAACACAGGTGCCCCGTAACGTTTAAATTTACGCTTGAACTACCATTGCACTACGAGAGCACTGCTTGCCATTACGGACCCATTTTTCTTTAATGCAGTAAAGTTTCTGCAACTACGTTCAAGGTTGTACGGTGAAATGGTTTCGTGGTTAGTTTATTTGTTAGGCTAATGAAGTTTTGTGTCATGAGCATTTGCGCGAAAACTCATGCCCAATAAAGCAGGAAGCACGACGCACTTGAACAACTTGGAACACTTGGCGTTTGCAGATCAAATTGTCAGTGAATTTCTTTTTCAGGTATAGCCGTCAGTCTTTGTGCATTTGCATTGTCCCGTCCGTTGGAGGAGGTCCGGCGCGATGCAGAAATGATGCAGCTAAACTGCTTAACGCGGCAAATCAACAAGCGCTGAATCATCGTTCTGAACCAAGCGCTATTCCAACTTACTCTGTCAGAAAGCTTTATGCAGTCAGTGAACGTTCATCAAGTCAAAAGGCATAGGAGAAAACATTGAAGTGCGTTGAGTGCGCCGAAAATGCGACAGCGCGTTGCATCGACAGCAGAGAGAGAGGAAGCCTGATTTGAAAACAACACAGACTTTCTTGAAATGTCAGGAAACATTCCTCCCGGTGTTTTCTCTCCCTCTAAATTAAACTACGATCTCCTTTTTTATTACAGATGCCGGTGTTCTCAGCACAAGATAACAGCGTCGGAGTGCCACCAATATACCGGCGCCAAAAAAACTGTTCCTGCCTGTCTGCTGCCGAGAAGATCTAGCCTCAAGGCTTTGATTTAATTTATATGAAGCGTCACTACGTAAACTAGGGCCCTATAACGTAGAACTACTCCAATCTGTTTCAATTCCAATCTCCTGACGTCCAATTGGCGTAACTGCCAACACAAGCATCGGGTGGTGACCCACCAGTGTTGTCTGAATCGACCAATCAAACGCTCTCCTCGTTAATAGGCGGTCACTTTCGTTTCCTTTAAAAACGAATAACATCGCATACACTGAGCAGTTTCTCTTATATAACTGGCTGACGAAAGTCGTAGAGCACGCTCAAGTGGAGTGGGATTCGATGGGGCGGAGCCAGTGCACTGAAAATGGATAACCGCATGAAGAGAGTGGTGCCGGCGTCTGCGATTATTCCGCTTTCCCTTACTGGGCTTGAGGTAGCTGGCCGACAATCGCGGCGGCATGAAATGAACGGTTAAGAATACCGCTAAAACGGATCCTCGGCAAAGAAGAGTAGGCAGAACGAGGTCGTAAACGTGCCAAAAGTGTTCGATAACGTTACACGGCCGCGCAAAAGTTTGATTGTTCGCTAATAAACCTATACTCGCCGACAGGTGTGAGCAGCCGGTGCCCGAGTGGTCGGCGGAAGCCATCTTTTATTCTTTTCTGAACGGCACAGCCTGCAGCTATTGAGAAAAAATCAAGTTTTGTTTGGCATATTAATGCATCTTTAACGCATACACGTCACTTTGCGGGGAGTATTCGGAGTTTTGTGACGTAGTGTGACAGGCGGATGAAATGGGTGCAGACCGAAAACTTTTGACCAATAGCCGAGGGCTAATCGCGAATACGCGTCGAAGCTGAAATAACTATTTTTCCTTTCGTTCGCTCAAACTACGCATAATCAGTGTGTACACGTCATATCAGCTGGGGAGCTATCGCGGTTTGCGTGATGGCGCGTGACAGATAGGTTAAGTGCGGATGGTCCAAAACAGTTTTTGACCAATCATGGAGGGCTGATTGCAGAATTGGAATAGAAAAGTTTGGAATAGTTTTACGTTACAGCGCCCTAGCTTTACGTTACAGGCACCCTAATCACGGCCGGAGGCACGTTTCCGTTGCAGTGTCAGTCACAGGAGCGATTTCCAGGAGTGAATCACAGGAGTGATTTCCCCTTGCCAGGGAGCCGCCAAATTACAGTGGTGGCCACTTAATTATGTAGGTACGTCTGCTTAATTAGCACACACCGGGACACTGACAAATGAACACAGAACGGACACAGACGACATGCGACGGCCACAGTATGCCTAAATGTGGGTACACGTTCAGTAAAGAGAAAGAAAAGCCAGGCGTACGCAAAAAGAAGGGCCTTCTGCCTTCGGTGCACGTATGCACCATTGCCTTATACGTATGAACGTATAAGGCAATGACAATAGCGGTAATGCTACAAGGCGGTTTCGGAGGCCAACCACAAGAGAGAACAGGGAACCTTGTGTGCTAAACACGTAATTCTATTTTGCTGCTACTGAGTGACTCCCGGTTATGTTCCTGCGACAGTTTCGCCGTCACGACCATAGGTTCTAAGGTAAGAAGAGGTCTTTCTGTGAGACAGCTGTGCTTGTTGTTGTAACAACGGATTCCTATTTTTTTTATTTGTTGCTGTTGTTTCCATTGTTGTTGTCGTCATCGTTGTCGCTGTTGGTTTTGTTCTTGCAAATCTAACGTCTAGCTATTAGGCAAAGGCTAAGCGCGACAGTTCGGAAGAGAGAAAACTGCTTACAATAACACGCGTGACCCGCGACAGAAATTCCTGTTTATTCACTGGCTGTTACCATCGTTTCAAGGCTGCCATGCAGATGTGCCTTATAGACAGATTTGTACACGTTATAGAAAGAAAAGTAACTCACTGCAATCAAAATTAATTACTTCAAAAAATTTATTGATTAGCTTATATATTACAGCCGCACAAAATTAACTAAGCAATTACCCAAAAGTAATGCGATAGTTTCACATCACTTTCTGCCCTACCTTTATTAACATGGCACAAATACAATGGCCATGCTGGCTCTCTCAGTGCGTCCTCTGCAGCCTTCACTCGTTCTTTATTTTAACTAAGATTTGTTTTTCAAATTATCTTGGATAAGCTTCCCTCATTTTCTTATGAGGACATCTGGCAAAGACTCTGAAAACTCGCTCGATGTGTGCGCTGGAGAGAAGGGCTGTGTTATAACGTACGAACAGTTCGCTCTTAAGATAGGATGTGCTAATACACCACCATTTCGATACATCGAATACGCGCTGTATCGGTTCGCTAGCTGCACTACATGCGAAACGACAAGAAGCATTCAGTGCTTTGTCTGGTCTGGCTCAAAATAGCGTTGTGGTTAGGTTGCGCTGCTTGACAACCTGCAGCAGAATTATCTTACACATGCGTGCCTGCAACAACTTTTTGTTCCCAGTAAGGTCAGTTGTAGAGCGTACAAAAGCCTCAACCATTTCTTTTGCATTCCTAAGAATGCAAGAAGACTGCAATTTAGAATGCAATTTAGACTCAAAAATGCTATTCGTGGCGTACAATTGCTAAAATATGTCTATATATAAATCACGTATATACCGAACAGAAAGAAACAAGGCTTTTGACGGCCAAGATATTCTGTCCATATCGTAGAAGTAGTACACTGCACTACGCGAACACTAGAGCAGCAGCTTTAACCGTCGATGAAGGTGGCTTAAAGGTGCATCCAGGAGAGAGAGAGAAAGTGGAGGAGTATATAGAGTAATTTATTACACATAGAAGAAAATCTGAGGGGCCGGACTTCTAAGACCGGTGTGCAAATCTGAAATCGTGCTATGTTCAGGGGATCGAGGCGTAGCTAGAAGACGCTGATTGTGGGAGGGACGTAATCCACGCGCATGTTTTCATCAAAGAGCAACAATTTTTTCAGGACGCGAAACAGCGCTCGCTCCCGCGTTCCAGCAAAGTCACGGTGGTCACTTAAGTCCGCTCGTGGAGAACGGGAGGAAGATCACGGTGCGCTGACCGCACAGGCTCGCCGCTTCAAGGCCATCCGGACTCTTCTATCGCAAGCCATTTCTATAGACGCGTGAATGATTGCGCTCGTTTCCGTTACCGGCGCTTACATCTACAGATTTGGAAGCAGTCGCACTAACACTTCGTGGGCTCGTGGCAGCCGCGGGAGGCGGCAAGACAGCCCGTTTCATCTTGCTCAGCGTCACAGGCAGCGTCCTTCCTCGTATACCTTGACGCACTAAAGCCCAGTGAACCACTGAAGATTTGTCTTAGCATGCTTCCAGCACTTTAGATCGCATTCAGTTGGATTTTTTTATTTATTTATTTATTTATTTATTTATTTATTTATTTATTTATTTATTTATTTATTTTTGACAGCGGAAGGCACGTAGCTGGAACAGTTCGGAAATATTGCCCGCACGGCCTCTGACAACAAAACGGACCATTTCGGCTTGTCTAGAAGAGCTTCATCCCCTTGTTCGCTCAAATAGCGCCTCTTCTGAATGTCACTCTCCGACAAGTGCTACTCGCAAACATATTAGCGAGGCATTAGCTCTCGATTTTCCCTTGCGACCATCGATTTTTCCTTGCGACCACTTGTGACCGCATCGAATCGCATGTGCAGGATGCGTTGTCACTGCTGCAATTCAGCACGACACCTCGCCATCCACAAATGGCACGAATTTAGAGATCCTGTCCTTGTAGGAACGTGACAAGCGAACAAAACCACGACACTCTGCTGGTCGCTGCACATCGTGGCCAAACTAATCCGAGCTTTAACTCCCAAGGCGACCTGCGCACGCACCAATGCACACCACATGCGAGCGACGGATTTGGTGGGACCGGCGGATGTCTTCTCAGGGATACTGCTTGCAGCTCGTTTCAGGGGCAGCGTGGCAGGTAAATTGAGCAGCATTAAGAAATTTCTGATGCTAAATTGTCCACCGCTTCCATTTATAACATTATAGATTGCTGTCTGATACAATATGACGACGTACTGTACGATATTCAACTTTTTGTGTATCGCGCCCATATGAAAGCATGCAAATGATGGAAACGCGCCTGCACGGCCATCTGTCTTGCTGTGATGAAAACTGCATTTGCGCCTCACCCAACCATAACGCTATCGCGCCAGCCGCGTGTGCTGTCGCCGTCGGGCCGATTCTCCTCCTACAACACTTATTTCTCTGTGGTTTTCATTCTTTCCAACACCGTACAGTTTCAGCCACATTTAGATGCTCAAGGCTGAAAGATGTAGGTGGTTAAATGCAATTGGTTACTGAAAAAAGTGATTGAATTACAGTGAACGTTACCGGCTAAACAACGTAATCGTTAAATTACAAGGTTAGAAAAAAATACGTAATTGATGTCAAGTAATCAATTACGTGGAAGTTGTTACGCCTATAATAAGGCAACGCGCTCAAACGATAGAAAAAAAATCTACTTAACAATAAGCAGCGAAATGACTGACTTTTTGTTTGTGTCAGGACACTGATAACGACATCAAACTCAGATGATCGTAAGTTGCTGCTTTTCGTCTCTATAAGCGCAGCTTTAAATACGGAGGAAAAGAAGGTTGTCGTGACTGCCTCCTTTTTTTCGATCTGCAATTGATTATAATGTCATACTCCACAAAGCTTCAATATGACTGGGCGCGCCAAACAAATTTCTGAACACTAGTTTGCAAACCGTAGCCACATTCCTGATGCATCTAGAGGCTGCGTCACGCACTCAAGCTTATTGTTAATTTGAACACTTTTAGCGCCGGAGATGGAGCGACGCGGCAAAGTACTGTCAACAAGTTAACATTGCACCCGCCATGCTATACCTCAGTGGCTAGGCAGCTGCGCAGTTTAGCCCAATGTTGCCTGTTTGATCCCGGCCGCTGTGACCGCGTTCTGTTGGGAACGGAATGGAAGAAACATTCCTTTATAGATATGAATACAACAATCAAACCCCGGCCCTCAGTCCCCAGCAGCCGCGAAGCAATTGACCACGGCAGCGGTCAGATCTGTGACGCAGCAGAGGGTGCTAAGAATACCTGGCTCCGGACAGGCCGCCATTGGAATCTCAACCTGGCAACGTTTAACGTTAGAACGTTATCTAGTGAGGCGAGTCTAGCAGTGTTATTGGAGGAATTAGAGGGTAGTAAATGGGATATAATAGGGCTCAGTGAGGTTAGGAGGACAAAAGAAGCATATACAGTGCTAAAAAGCGGTCACGTACTGTGCTACCGGGGCTTAGCGGAGAAACGAGAACTAGGAGTCGGATTCCTGATTAATAAGGAAATAGCTGGTAACATACAGGAATTCTATAGCATTAACGAGAGGGTGGCAGGTCTTGTTGTGAAACTTAATAAGAGGTACAAATTGAAGGTAGTACAAGTCTATGCCCCTACATGCAGTCATGATGACCAGGAAGTCGAAAGCTTTTATGAAGACGTGGAATCGGCGATGGGTAAAGTCAAAACAAAAAATTGGAGGACGCTTAAGCTTCGCCATCAAGAGTCGAACGCGACAGCGTTCCCATCGACCCGCCAAGGGGTGTAAGACAATGGGCTACGGCGCAGCGACTACGCGCCCCGCATCGGACGCGGTGAGCGTCGAGCAACGCAGCGTTCGGCGCGACAACGAAATGTGCGCCTGAGCAAGAGACGCACGCCTGAGCCTTAGAAACAGCTCGTTTCTAAGGCAACACCGCGTTCACTAGAGGCGCTTTTGTACCGCTTTGAAGCATCGAACTCGTGGCTCAGTGGTAACGTCTCCGTCTCACACTCCGGAGACCGTGGTTCGATTCCCACCCAGCCCATCTTGGAAGTTGTTTTTATTTATGAAGTGCCTGCCGTGATTTATCGCTCACGGCCAACGCCGCGGACGCCGACACCGACACCGACGCCGACGACACCGGCTTTTCTGCGACACGAGCTCCTTAACGCTATCGCGTTAAAATACACTATACTGATGGGCGACTTCAATGCCAGGGTAGGCAAAAAGCAGACTGGAGACAAGTCAGTGGGGGAATATGGCATAGGCTCTAGGAATAGCAGAGGAGAATTAATAGTAGAGTTTGCAGAACAGAATAATATGCGGATAATGAATACCCTTTTCCGCAAGCGGGTTAGCCGAAAGTGGACGTGGAGGAGCCCGAATGGTGAGACTAGAAATGAAATCGACTTCATACTCTGCGCGAACCGTGGCATCATACAAGATGTAGACGTGCTCGGCACGGTACGCTGCAGTGACCATAGGATGGTAAGAACTCGAATTAGCCTTGACTGTAGGAGGGAACGGAAGAAACTGGTACACAAGAATCCAATCAATGAGTTAGCGGTAAGAGGGAAACTAGAGGAATTCCGGATCAAGCTACAGAACAGGTATTCGGCTTTAACTCAGGAAGAGGACCTTAGCGTTGAAGAAATGATCGACAATCTTATGGGCACCATTAAGGAGTGCGCAATAGAAGTCGGTGGTAACGCCGTTACACAGGAAACCAGTAAGCTATCGCAGGAGACGAAAGATCTGATCAAGAACTCCAATGTATGAAAGCCTCCAACCCTACAGCTAGAATAAAGCTGGCAGAACTTTCTAAGTTAATCAACAAGCGTAAGACAGCGGACATAAGGAACTATAATATGGATAGAATTGAACAGGCTCTCAGGAACGGAGGAAGCCTAAAAGCAGTGAAGAAGAAACTAGGAATAGGCAAGAATGAGATGTGTGCGTTGAGAGACAAAGCCGGCAATATCGTTACTAACATGGATGAGATAGTTCAAGTGGCTGACGAGTTCTATAGAGATTTATACAGTACCAGTGGCACCCACGACGATAGTGGAAGAGAGAATAGCCTAGAGGAATTCGAAATCCCAGAGGTAACGCCAGAAGAAGTAAACAAAGCCTTAGGAGCTATGCAAAGGGGGAAGGCAGCTGGGGAGGATTAGGTAACAGCAGATTTGTTGAAGGATGTTGGTCAGATTGTTCTAGAGAAACTGGCCACCCTGTATACGCAATGCCTCATAACCTCGAGCGTACCGGAATCTTGGAAGAACGCTAACATAATCCTAATCCATAAGAAAGGGGACGCCAAAGACTTGAAAAATTATAGACCAATCAGCTTACTGTCCGTTGCCTACAAAGTATTTACTAAGGTAATCGCAAATAGAATCAGGAACACCTTAGACTTCTGTCAACCAAAGGACCAGGCAGGATTCTGTAAAGGCTACTCAACAATAGACCATATTCGCACTATCAATCAAGTGATAGAGAAATGAGCAGAATATAACCAACCCTTATATATAGCTTTCATTGATTACGAGAAAGCGTTTGATTCAGTCATGGAGGCATTACGGAATCAGGGTGTAGATGAGCTATGAGAAGATATCTATAGCGGCTCCACAGCCACCGTAGTCCTCCACAAAGAAAGGAACAAAATCCCAATAAAGAAATGCGTCAGACAGGGAGATACGATCTCTCCAATGCTATTCACAGCATGTTTACAGGAGGTATTCAGAGGCCTGGAGTGGGAAGAATTGGGGATAAAAGTTGATGGAGAATACCTTAGCAACTTGCGATTCGCTGATGATATTGCCTTGCTTAGTAACTCAGGAGACCAATTGCAATGCATGCTCACTGACCTGGAGAGGCAAAGCAGAAGGGTGGGTCTGAAAATTAATCTGCAGAAAACTAAAGAAATGTTTAACAGTCTCGGAAGAGAAGAACAGTTTACGATAGGTAGCGAAGCACTGGAAGTGGTAAGGGAATACATCTACTTAGGGCAGGTAGTGACCACGGATCCGGATCATGAGACTGAAATAAAGAGAAGAATAAGAGTGGGCTGGGGTGTGTTTGGCAGGCATTCTCAAATCATGAACAGCAGGTTGCCACTATCCCTCAAAAGGAAAGTGTATAACAGCTGTGTGTTACCAGTACTCACATATGGGGCAGAAACCTGGAGGCTTACGAAAAGGGTTCTGCTGAAATTGAGGACGACGCAACGAGCTATGGAAAGAAGAATTATGGGTGTAACGTTAAGGGATAAGAAAAGAGCAGATTGGGTGAGGGAACAAACGCGGGTAAATGGCATCTTAGTTGAAATCAAGAAAAAGAAATGGGCATGGGCCGGACATGTAATGAGGAGGGAAGATAACCGATGGTCGTTAAGGGTTACGGACTGGATTCCAAGGGAACGGAAGCGTAGCAGGGGGCGGCAGAAAGTTAGGTGGGCGGATGGCATTAAGACGTTTGCAGGGACAACATGGCCACCATTAGTACATGGCCGGGGTAGTTGGAGAAGTACGGGAGAGGCCTTTGCCCTGCAGTGGGCGTAACTAGGCTGATGATGACGATGATGAGGTAGGGTATTGAACTAATTAACAAAATCTGACTAATCAACTTCGCAACAAATTACTTGATGGCAAATATTGCAATTACGAATTGTAGCCGGTGAGTTTGCAAGACGTATCCACTTGAAATGAATCTCCAGGTTAGCTCCACTTTCGTGACCTACTTTTCGGCAAGCAGTAAGTAGTATGTTTCGCAATAAATAAAAAAAACGTGAGCCACTCCTCTCTGCGAAGTTGTTGACCAGGGAAGTTGTTTAGCACAGGACACGGAGGTAACAAATAATTTTGAACGAAGGCACAAACTCATTTATTGTCTTGATGGACGGTCATCGTGACGCATGGTACGCACGCTCATTTACTACCTCGATCGGTGGTCATTATGTCCCTCGCCATTGCAATCACAGGCTTTGATAATGTCAAACGATGCACGTATGCCCCTGGGTGATCGATTAGGCCGGATCGGTGTGGCATCGCAAGGGGGTCTGCAACACAGAACGCGTAAGCTGCTCCTTTTTCGGTACCGACGCATCCACATTGAAATCGCCAACAACGACAACAGGGGCAGTGTCGACGAAGCTAATTCACGCAAAGTGAGTAGCCATGAGCCTTACGGGACTATGAGTCATCGAATTTTTTTGCTTGCTTACGGGTATATGAGCCATTGCTCGCGGGCATATGACCCACCGATGATGACAGTTTTCGACATGCTGTTCTCTATGTTGTATGCGAAAATTTAAGCACTGTTCGCTTTACGTCGCTGAGTGCTTGTAGCCTCTGGCCTTACGGAGCTTCGAACCATTGATGATAATGGTTTTTGTTCACGGAGAACAATAATGCACGGAACTCTAGCCATATGGAGCTTCGCTGTAGAAGCAGGGGGTTCTTAAACTGCAGTAAGGTATTGCTACAAAGGCATTTTTATTTTAAATATTCGCTAGAGGCGTTCTCCGCTAGAACAACGCGGCATTTACTGCCATGGGATGGAGTATGTATTAGCAGTCAACAGCCGGAACTGCATAGCCCCAAGCTTTGACTGCAGTTAAATATGCAGAAACACCTTCTGCAATATAAAGAAGAACACTTTTCTGCTCCAGCAATGATCGCGTTATTTGAGTGACGAAGCATAACGACAACATGATCCGTGAGCATTCTCATTTGGAACGCATATTCAAATTTTCCAACGGGAGAATGTTGTCCTCGTCATATGCATATGATCAACTTTCTATTGCACGCTCGTGCAGGAAACTTGAGATGTGCGGACTTTATTAGAAACCAAGCAAAACGAAAGCTCACAACGTTAAACTCTGATAATTATATTGTTGCCCTCGATGAATTGAATTGAACTCTCAGGCATTACGCACCAAGACAACGATTTTATTATCAGGCAGGCCGTTTGGAGAGACTTCAGATTATTTTTGACCACCTGGGGGTCTTTAACGTGCCCCCCATGCACGGGACACGGGCCTAATTCTATTTCGCCCCCCATCGAAATGCGACCGCCGCTGGCGGCATTCCGTCCAGCGACCCTGTTCTTAGCAGCGCGATATGATGACCGCTAAGCCACCGCGGCGGTACTGCCCTTGATACATGGCTTCAATAGATGTGATAGAAAATTGACAGAATATGATGTTATAGCATGTGTTTCAATCGGAGGAACAGCTTTAAAAATTACTTTGGTTCAAACTACGTTATAGATCGGGTGTAACTAGTTCTATAGTTAAGAGAATTGTGGATTAGTACAATTCGAATACCTGTGCTGGATTATTCTAAAGCACGATCATTATTTGCACGAGAAATCAGTAGATTAGCGACTCATTCCGGAAACGTGATTAAGTTTGAAAGGAATTGTTTATGGCAGATATTACAATTCCAGATTTCCAGCCGGTGAATTTGTAAGGCATATTCACTTGGAACGATATCTAAGGAGGATAACACCGGTTTCGTAGTAGGCGCTCCATAATTGTACCACGATACACAATGACGTCCCAGTTATTTGTTATATATGGTTCAATTAATAAAAAGGCGTTTCTTTGAAAAAGTGTGAGGAAAGTTTATGCGTTTCTACCGCAAGTGCATGTGTTACCATGAAGGGTGTTATAGTCATTTGTGAATTAACATAACGGCTGCCGACGGCTTCTGCTAGACCAATAAGATGTCCCAGCTGGAGCAGGCACTCTGGAAGCTGCCGTGCTCCATTGTTCTTCTTACGCCATGGCTCGAGGTGTTTCGTACAAATGTTGACTCCAGCTAGTGGAACACTGACTGCAATACCTGTGACCCAACCGTTAGCTCAAAAATGAAATTATCTTCACGGTAGTTATAAAATAAATATTTTTCATACAAAAGCACAAGCGCACAATATATTAGTCCTGGCGCTGAAACCATGGGTGCGATGGAGTAGTTACAATGCATAGTTTTTAAAAGAAAACGCATTTGGTTGATTTCACATAATTGTGTCAATTTGAACCCAATAGTTTTACGACACAGAACCAGTTCGAGATTTTGCTGAAATGAGGAGAATAGCAAATAAATACTAAATTTTAGCGACTATCATAATTTCTCTAGTTCAACATAAGGATAGTCGTGATAGTAAAATCCCATTGGCCCCATAAATATTAAAGCCCACCCGCGCACTAAGAAGTATAAAAAAAATTGACACGCTCTTCTGTATTCTTTTTCTTTTGGGGAGAGAGCACTCTACGCTCTGCAGGTAGTGTTAAAATATCATATCAGCCACCAGATTTCATAACACACGCCACTTATGCCAAACAGCGGTTTGCTCCTTCCACTTTTCTGCTTCTTTCTAACACATATTACCGCAGATTTGAATATATTGCTAACGACTAGCATATAAATTAGCAGGTCTCATTTATTAGCCAAATACGGATATTAGGGGTTAGGAGCTCTGGGAAAACTGCTTTGAAACGCAGTGAGCTGCATGCACCTCTAATTGGATCAAAAGCTGTACATTCCTGGCGGCAGCTTCTCGCTAGAAACTTGCGAAACCCATATGAGGCGTAACTTGGCTTGCATCTTAAATGTACTCAAATCTTTATGAGCAATTTCATAAAAGAAGCGAAGTTTGCTTTCCTTCAAATTATTTCACAACTGAGTCAGAAGGTCCGCAATCTTTTAATTTGAGAAAACGTCGCCTCTAGAAAGGGAATGTTCCTTTTTAAAAGTAGATTACTGACTAAAGAGGATACCTATACGGAGCCAAATTAGGTACCTGTCTATTCAGTAACCACGAACCATCTCTACATTCGCTCAGATTAGAGCCTCTTAATATGAATATGACGTACATTCGGCACCGTAGGTTTAAACTAAGCACAAGAAAAAATGTATCACCGCGGGCTGCAATGAAAGCATGAACGTTCTGCACATTAGAATGAAAGGAATGACATACAACATCACATCATCCAGTCAAAGCTATCAAATGACGTCTTTCTCGGGCAGATTTCAGTTGTACATGCACGTTAAACAGTTCAATGCCTTTTGATTCGTTGAAAGCTTTTTACGATGGCGACTCTATGGAAATTCCATTCCATATTAATAAGAGGGCATGTCCTCTCCTCTTGAAGTTTCGGTAGATCAAGAAATGGATTCGCGATATCACGGTGTTTGAGCCTTTGCTCGGCAAAGGTCAACTACTTTGAGTAGATTATTCTGTGACTAATTATTTAACGTTTCTTTCAATCATACAACTGACGCTCTGCTTTTATTTTTAGATGAACCTCAAAAATTCGAAACTCATATCTTTGAAGAAAAGGCCATACTTATATTGACTTCCCGTATAAGTTGCGGTCGAAGATTAGATGTCATATGATCTGCTTCTGTAATAATGCAACAGATACCTCCATGCAAATTATTCTCCGTAAGATTCGGGTGTCCAATTCAGAGCAAAAAAAAACAAGCTTGCGACCGAAATGAAAACTAGGGATAATTGCGTTAGCCATACCGGTGTCATTGGTTAAACTCCTATTCAATAATTTTTTTTTCAGAACAAATTATTTGTAGACGTGCGCAGTCGTGCTCCGCATATGGTTGTCACCGAGGAACGTATCTTTTGAGCCCTTTCTAATTTAGACCTAACGAAGTCTGCTTGCTAAGCTCAGACGATTGAACAAACGACTTCGTAGCTATGTTTGTTTGTGCAAGGCGCTTTGAATAAAAATATGCTGAATGAATAGCGCAATTTTTTTCATAAAGCATCCGTGCGTACTCCCACTCACAAATGAAGATAAATTTGTAAAGGCAATGTGACTAATTATCAGCAGGTTCATTTTACGTGCAAGCGGCCGACAAGGTTCGAGTGTGGAACTTGAACGCCCTACTAGAAGACAGCAACATTTTTTCCTGGTAAGCAGCCTCGTTTTAGGCTTCGCATTTCAATATTGCCAGAGTTAATGGAAATCACTAATGAACTTGCGGTAGCACAACGCAGAAAATTATCAAGTATAAAAAGTAGATTATCGAGAAGCCTTTGATATAATGACAGTTATAATTATTTACAAAGCTAAAATCCACAATAAAAAGATATCCTTCAGTCTATTGATTCATACTTACTTAAACGCGACGAATAAGCTAGTAAGGCTCAGTTTAATTTGCCGATTTCACAGGCGTTTGTGTGGTTCCGTGCAAATCACTCCATTCACCACTACTGTGACTTGTGGTTTTCCTATTCGTTACATTTTTGCCGCAGTAGAATGTGTAGCAGACCTGAATAGTAACTCCACTAAAGATTAGTCAGAATAAATCTACTTAAAAGCAAATACCAATTCGTACCAACTTTGCAATTGAGATTGTGCGTTTCAATTGTGCGTACTGATGGCTGCTACGATGTAGAAGAACCAATTAATATTGCTTGTAAAATGAGGAGCGCCGCAATCATTCTGAAGGATGAGTACAACTACCTCAGTGCGACAAGCAAGTGTAATATTTTGAATCGTACTTCACGTGTCGTGATAACTGGTACACGCCCTCAGTGACTGTTCCAGACACAAAACGAAACTCCTAGCATAAAATACTACTACTACTACTACTACTACTACTACTACTACTACTACTACTACTACTACTACTACTACTACTACTAATAATAATAATAATAATAATAATAATAAGTATAATAATAATATGACCAAACCTCGGCAACTCCTCAGTCGGAAGTATTGTAAATCTAGAAAACAAAATTATGGTCACCTCAAATGTTCACAAATGTCATGCAATTACCTAAAAGAGAGAGCGTGAAAGAGAGACAGAGAGACAGGAACATAAACTTGTGCACGATCATAATAACGGAAGAGTCCATGGTCTAGCGTTAGCTGCATACAGGACTTCTCCACCCGTAACCTCACTCCTATTATATAATTACTTCAGAATGGAGCAACTGTTTAGCTCAGCAACCACTGCACCGCTGTAATAATGTTTGGTTCATTGAAATATATATATATAATGACTGTACGAAGCAGATATATTATTATGGCTGCCAGTTTTCTCACCTCCTCAAATTCATCAAATTTCTATAAACTCTTCCATTTCCAACTTTGTAACCCAGCAGTGAAAAACGATATCACAGTTTTGTAAACACCACATATTATATCTAAAGCGGACAAAAGTAATGCATCCTACACCACCCTGAACCATACCACCAATTTGTGCGCAGGAAACTTGAAAAACCTTCATAAGCGTTGTAACAATTTCACGTAAGCTGTGAATTTACGTATAACATTTGTCCGCATTATATGCACTAACAGATGCTGCTTACAAAACAGCGATATCTGGTTCTGGCTCAAGATTTAGGATTTGCAAATATCGCGCTTCAATTTTTTTCAACCTAATAAACATGACGAAAAAAATTCAGGCCTTAAATCAAAATTACGCTTCCGAGTGTCACTATAGAACTTGTCTACTTTTGGAAAATGCCGCCAATTTCCTTTAAATCGGTACGGAAGTTGCCCCACCATAGCATTTCTGCATTTTACGCACACATGACCATGCAAATTGGAGTTCGCCCAAGATAACACTGCCTCCTAGTCGCTGCCGGTGTAAAGGACATGATGGCTTCCTCTTAATTAGCGAAGCATAAAACTGACTTGCGCGCCTCCAACCTATGCGTGCACCACATGCTCTTTAAACTGCAGCATGGTGCTTGGTGAGACTGATTGATGCACGGAGATGCTCACAGGTTGCTTATTACTTCAGTCCTCACTGACTCAATCGAGCATTTATAGCACAAATCTGTGTTAAATATCGCAAGGACAGTAGGAGTCGCTTCTAGTGAAAGCACTTTTAGACGGGAACATGTCCGTTAAGGCTTCTTTATTTTTTCAAGAGTGAAGGCTTTCTTTTCGATCCTCTCCGGGTTTCCAGACCGTAGCTGCGGCCTGGCTGTTCTCTTGCCAAATAGGCTAACCAGTCACAACCAAGTACGCGCGCCGCGCGGGCCGTTGGGTTCCTTTCACTGACACCAGACAGCGCTTGCCTCCGCGCATCCGCGGTAGTGGCGGCGCCGGCCGTGTTAGGGAAAGAAAATGAACTAACGTACTGCGGATAGAATAAATTCGAATGGTCCTACGTACCCATGCGCATACTGCCTGTGAAACCAGGATGCGTTCGAAGTGTCGGTCATACTTACTAGTAGTCAGCAACTCGGATTAGTTTGTGAGCGCTCGTGCTTGTGTGCGTACGTGAGTGCGTACGTGAGTGCGCGCGCACACGCGTGTGTGTGTGTGAACCGGTCTGTCGACTACTGGTGCACTAACACTTGGATCTGCTGCATTTCTTCAACGATCCGTAGTTTTTGTACCATAACTGTACCACCGTGAATATCAATTCGTATGGCTGACCGATCAAGGAACCAATAAATAAAATGAGAGAATACTACTTCTTTCTAGCGCTGACTGCATTGGCCGAGTAATCAGAGCCAGCAATGTACATGACATTTTTCCATTCCTTTGTGAATAGTATGCAGAATTAGTGAATTCTTGGCATTCTTGCAGTTTTTAAGTCTGTCTAAATTGCAGCAACCGCTATGTTAGCCCAGTGGCTATCGAGTGGCGCTGCAGCGCTCTAGGTCGAGGGCTCAATCCCCGCCATCGTCTTTGATAGAGGCGAAAAGCAAGACAGGCCCGCGTTGTTAAATGAGGTGCATGGTTAAGAAACCCACCTGGTCAAAATCAATCCGAACGCCTTCATAATGGCATTGCTCATATTCAGATAGTGATTTTGGCGTGTAAACCCTAGAATTTAATTTACTGTACTGGAGTCGACAGAGCTTCATTGATACCCACCTAATTTGTGATATTCAGCAATACAGACTGGGGTTGAGCGAAAGCGGTGGCTTTAATTAAACCGGTAATAAACGCACTGCCTAAGTGAACTACAGAAAAAAGTGGAAATAAAACGTGCACTGCTCAGAAAATAGTAAAATGAGTAGACTGAACGAGCAATGAGAGTAGTGAGAAGAGGGCAAAGAAAGCATTGAGAAGCAATGACTTTCGACGTTACATTTAAAATCATCGCCCTTTCCTACCCTTTTCTCCCCGTGTGTAGTGTGCCCTTGCGCTAGGCAGCCATCATGAATATAAAGACTCGCTAAGCGGTATAGGTTTCAGTTTTATGTGTGTTGTATTTCTACGTGTCTGGCAGTTTGCAATGTGGCACACTCCGACCCCCCCCC
The DNA here is from genome assembly GCF_050947875.1 of Dermacentor variabilis. NCBI lineage: Eukaryota > Metazoa > Arthropoda > Arachnida > Ixodida > Ixodidae > Dermacentor > Dermacentor variabilis. The sequence goes on from NC_134573.1 coordinate 107,918,227, forward strand.
TCCCCATATTGAAGGAGCTTTGCTATATACGGAAAACGACTTTTTTCTCCGAACTGTTAAAATGAACACAGTAAAACTTTTATAGGGCACAAGTACTAAATGCCGACCTGCCGTGAAGTGCCGTTGCCCAGGTGATTGAGGAGATAAGTCGTAATCATAAAATGACAACTCATGTTTCCGCATTTTAGGCGCCCTGGAAGTCAAGAAAATATTTTCTTTTAACTTCAAGGGACTGCGTCTAGCCTCTCCCCCCTCATTTCTAGAAAAATTTATGTTTTGCGTTTATAGCTGTATAAGAAAAAGATCTATAGGCCGATGGTGCGTCAGTCGCGGGAAGTCTTAGAGCCGCATCGTACCATTGGTTTATATTTTATAAAGGGGCATTTTATTTATTTGTTTATTTATTTATCTATTTATCTATCTTGCCACTCATCACTCCAAATGGACCAAGAGTTCTACGGGACGCCAGAACCATCGACGAAAGTAGCAAAAGACTAGAAAATGAAATGCATCGATAGAAAATCTTCTATTACCGCGCATTTCCACAGAATAACCCCGGCAACCCTTCAGCGTGATATGATATGTTCAGAAGAGTGACTCGAGTACTGACAGTATCATGCCGAAGATTGCAATTTATTTTTCTTAATACCCATTTAAATATCTTTCTCATGCTCTTAAATTACGGCATCATTGGCCGTAAATTCAACAGACAGCAGATGGATTGATTTTATTCATATGGTCACTTCTTAGGTTCTTCCATCACTACCATCGTACCGTGCCATTGTCAAATAAAGCTGGCTCGATAACTATCCCTCTGCCGCCTTTCAAAGGAGATGCCACTAAATCATCATCATTAGCAGCAGCAGCATTATCATCATCGTATCGTGCAATTTGCCTTGTGACGTGAGATGCGCTCCACATACCGTCTATACGAGTGCCATTTGAATTGCAGTTGCATATTATTACACCAGGTGGTACCATGTAGTAGCTGCATAGGTAGAGGTACAAAGTAGATAGCGAAGTCTTGAGCAAGTTAAGGAAGATTATGGAGATGTATAAACATTGATCTAATGAAAAAAATGCATGCTGCAACTGAATAAATCACGCGGTTTAGGTTACTGTCACGTCCCGTTTCAAAGAGAATGCCATTAATAACGCTCATCATCATTAGCATCGTACCATGCCACTTGACACGCGACGTGACATGCGCGCCACATAGCGTCGATACGTACAAACTTTACGTTACCATTCCGTCATATTCCACCAAGTGTCCCGCCATGTCGCAGTTGTATATTGCAGTTGCATCCTGCATGTAGCTGGATCTGGTTAACTCATATAGGCTAGGTGACTATTTGTCACTACCCTGTTTCGAAGGGGATGCCACTAATTCACCATTAGTATCATCAACAGCAATGTACAGTGCGACGGGTAGAGTGATGTGACATGTGCTCCTCACGGTCACGATACATGTGCTTACTCTTTGGTACACGTTATGACCCCTCCCTGCAAAGTATAAGAACCGCTGCTGCAGATGTGAATCATGGAGCTGCGCGCGCGGCTGCAGCCAGGCTACATCGGGCTGAGCAAACCGCTGTGCAGAGAGCAGGACAAGCCGCAGCACAAGCCGCAGGTCGCTGTCGACGCAAGGCGGACAGTTCAGATAGCTTCCGTGAAAACGACGTGCACCAACTTCGCCGCGAAGACACTGCAGTGCGCGGTGCCGAAAACCGAGCTCCTGTGGAGCCGCTGCTCCAGCTTACGCTGTGAATTTGCGGTGTGTGCCGCGCGGGTTTGTGACTTTCTATTATTTATTTATCTCTTTATACAAATTTGGAATTACAACACGCTGTAATATAATTCCAGGATTTTTCTCATCAATCACACCCTCAAGAGACAATTATTTAAGAAATTTTCTGCCATGCATGCATGTTATCAGCGCCATCTAGGTATGGTCTGATGCTCCTGTCCGATCTTCCAATCGCATTTACCATCGCTACCACCGCAAATGCTATAAATACATGTGCTCTCTCCGTGGGGGAAAGCAAAGCCTGCGACAAAACCGACTCAGATCCCGACTGCAGATGAGTTCCATCTGTGGCTGCCAGTCAGCAGACCAAGCCCTGCTCAAGATGGGTGACGCAGCATGAGAAATATCAGGGATGTAAGAAACTTGCGAAACAACAACAACACAGATGAAACCTACTGAAATAAATTTGCCCGAATTAGTATATGGAAATACGCTTGCCCTTTCATTGCTCGGTCTTCAGGGGATCCATGACAGCCGCGCACTACAAACGACAACAAAGCGCTCCTGATGTGTGTGCATCCAGTGTCCACTTTCCAGTTTTCAGCGGCCTACACACAACCGGCTTCGCCACTAACGAACGTTTGTAATAGCTCGCAGAAATCTTATCTACGTTAGTTACACTATCTTCCTTAAAATTTTTGATTATTCCGTTTATAATCACTGCTAGTTCTGCTTGGTGAGCCAACTTGAATTGCGCGTTATTTCAAGAAAGAAAAGTTGCGTTTATGAATGTTGATGCGCCGCTACAGCACAATTCTGAGGCTCGACAAGCCGACAAGCGTCCCGGCTATGATTAACATGATTTATTTTTTTTTCTTTTCACATATCAACCGTGCGAATGAATATGTAGTGGCGCGACGATTGACTCCAGAGTCAGAGAAGAAGAAGACGTCTCACGTGCTGGTATCGCGAGAATAGAATGGCTGAGGCGCTCGACCTGAGCGTTTGAGTCATCGGCTGCTCCAGCGAAGCCGTGGTACCATGGCTTGCCGGCCTGTATAAACCATGGCTACGGTGGCTACCTCTTCGCGGTGACTCCCACAAATCTGATAGTTTGGACCCTGCCATGGCTTCGTAAATGGTCTTCAGGGTGCAGTTTCCATTTCTGAGCCGATGCGCTCAGCAAAGCGTCAAATTATGGCTTCAATGACTGAAAACATTGCGCCCTTCCGACGCATGTGTACCGTGTTTCGAGCTATTATACGGTAAATCTCGCCCATATTTTATTGTTTGTATTGTGCTAAGTCAGAAACAAGTCCAGCTATTTTCTCGCTTCAAGCTGTGCTTCTGACACGTAGCGCATAACATCGAGGACCAACACTGGGAATCGTAAGGCATCGCACGCGCTTCCCGACCTAAAATGCGCACTGGTGCGGGCAACTACTAAAAAAAATTAAACAAATCCACAGTGCGTCTCGGAATCTGTACAGCAAAGCCCTTTGTGGCGAGGCTTATAAAGGCTTTAAATTTAAAGATTCCATTCCTGTTTCTTTGATGTAAATGAAACTGCCACGCGTTCATTTCCTCTGGCGTGCCTGTGGTGCTATCTCAAAGGGCTAGGTGGCGTTGGTACACTCTAGAAGTATACGCACGATTGTCGACTAATAATTAGAGCATCGGGTTGCTGTGCTGGGGAACGGAAGTCCGATTACAGCTTCGAGCACATAAGTAATTTTCTGACGCGAAAGCATCGAATGGTTCATCGAGCGAAAAAGCCGGCGTCTACAGCATAGAAACGGCACCTAAATTACCATTGGTTGAGACGCCACGTCACGTGGGCGCCTCGACGGAGCAGAGGTGGCGAAACAGAACGCCTGCTGCAGGGATGACGCACCAGGTGTTGCGTGAAGGGAGAGGGCATCATCGCCATGCCACATCACCCTCGCTCTCGCAAGCCTGTGTAATCCGAGCGTTGCTACACTGCACGAGCTCTCACCTGCGTTCAACTTCGCCTCAGTATTCGCTATAAAGAAATTAATGTATTGGAACACTAGGCTGCATGTTGCACTGCTGTAACACGCGAAGGCGAAATCCTACTGCACACTTAGTAACGCACCGTGGGGCATCGTCACGTTGCTGCGTTCGCAGTTCGGCTTCTTTGGCTCGTTCTCGAGAAATAGCTGCGGCTTCGCGCGCTCGTATAGCGTGGTAAGACTCGCGCCAATGACGTTTCTCTTCGGCTCTACATTGCAACCTCTCTGCAAGGAATTGAAGCGTATGCTATTCTGTGCGTTGTGTTGGTAAGTTCAATGAATATATCCACTATTCGCTTCACTTTTCTAATCGCTTCTAGCCTCAGCCTTACGGGTGTATGAGACATTACATTTCTTGCTTGTTTACTGGGGTATGAGCCATTGAGAATGTCACGTGTTTTTTTTTGTACTACTCGACAATACGCCGTGTTTTTGTACATTGCATGCGTGATTTCCAATGCATGTACGCACTGTACGATTCACTTTGACGAGTGCTTGTAGTCTCTGAATTACGAGAGGCATGAGCTATGGCATTTTTACTTGTTTGGCGGGCATTGGCTATTGCTGATGATGATAGTTTTTCTATCATTGGACCGGACGATGCGTTTTTTTTTTTCAAGGCCATCGTGAGTATCAGCCACTTAAGGCTTGTGTCTTTAAAACAGCATAAATTGGAAAGGAAAAACGTTGGCGGCAGTGAGCTTGGAACCTCCGACCCCACCCTCAGAAGCCGAACGTCATACCCACTGGGCTAAACCAGCGCTTCCTAGAAAGTAAGGCTATGCACTCTGATTGATGGCATCATGCTACTTGGGCCAACATTTCTATTTCCTAGCCCGGCGTGACGAATTCGGTGACTTCAGAATCACTGCCGCTTACTCTAGATCGTCCTCATTAGACTTTATGGAAGTCGGACAAGGTAGAATGGCGCCCCCATCGAAATGCACTGGCATTGTGCTATCTAGGATGCGTTGGCGAAGCGATCAACGCGCTCGCTTCCCGCGAGGCGTTCACGACTCAAAGGACCGCTGAGTGGCGTTCAATTGGACATTAATGCCTTCGCATTGACAACTCATATAGAATGCTTGGGTGTCCCCGGATTTTTTAAAAGTATGAGCTTGTAAGGGAATGTAGCTTTGCAATCGTCAGATTGGGGTAGCTGTCTGATTTTTTTAGGTGAATCACCGAGAACAGCAATAACGAGCCTCTGCTTCGTCACTATGCGTAGACACATGAACCTGAGCATAACATACCGGTATCCTTGAAAAGCCTTTAAGAAGATTCGAGCGCCACCTAAACAACGTCGTGACAACGCTAAAGGGCAAGCCCATGGTGAAAGTGAAATACACCTTGAAGATTGGAAAGCACTAATAGCTATTTCAATAAACAATTGGTGGATCTTTCGATGGAGTGATTGATTGATTGTTCGTTTCATTGAATGAGCGTGTTTATGATGTCTCAAATCAACTGTTCAACCGTGCATCAATAACAGACGTCATAGGGGAGGGATGCGTATCATTTTAGACCAAGTTTTTCTTTAACCTTTGCCTTAAGACAAGCACACGAGTAGTTTCGTTTTCAGCTTGCTGTTCATCACGTTTGTTACTTGGTAGCCAAGTTTTCTGCTAGCTGTGAATTCAACTACAACAATGAAGTTAATGATTTCGCCAAGTGATAGGCAGTTACCACATTGTGATGGCTGTACGTGTTGTTTATCAAAGAAAAAGAGACACACACTCATCACAAAGGAACAGAGAGGGAGAATTGGGTGCTACATATTGTACTGTTAAATAGTTACAACGTCTTTCTTCTGTGGCGGAATAATTTTATTAGTTTCTCGATTTTCGTCGTTAGAGGAAATCCCCAGGTGCGGTGTATTATAAATTAAATATAGAAAAGCACCTATTGCTTCTCATTACTGTGCTTACTGTTTGCTTATTGCGTAGACGACAGTAGAAATTTGTGGAATGCAAAGAATAAGTGAGCTCTTCAATCATTGTTCATGTTATCCTCATTTACCAACAACTGTGGTCAATATGTCACACATAATCAGAAATTTCAAATCACATGCGAATGTCCACACGCTTCGCGTTATCTACGCGTAACTGGGATGAACTACAAGGACGCAAACAGAAGCGGCACAACTTTTTCTGCAATCCGTACAGTGAACGTAGAAGTTGTGCAAGGCTTCAAGCGCACGGAGAGTGTATGAATGAGTCTATTCATTCCCTTCAGGGTTGTTCTATGTATAGAGCGACAATATTTTCGGCAGCTCGGAGAACGCATGCTCCTCGGGCGGAGGCCCGCGGAAGCCAGCACGCAAACCGACAAAACGAGCTGCGTTCACAGTACGTTATCTGAGCCAAACATAAGGTATGTGAATACACTGCACAAAAGCCGAATTTGGCAACATACTCGCTTGTACTAAGCGAATATTGCATAAACCGCAGTTTGGCGTAATGTTAAAGACGGCCACTACGGGTAACTTTTGCGAAAATTATACCGTAAGAAGCAATCATATGGCGAGGAATTAGGCTTCCCGGTCACCAACTCATTTTCCATTACTCAGCGCCCACTCACCTTCACGTTGGTGTTTTTCGATTGTATTGCACGTCAAAACAAACAGCATTGAAAGAAACACTGGTGCAACTGTCAGTCCTTATATGAGATATCGTTCACCAGTGCCTAGGGCACTAGTCATAATTATATCCCCGAAAGTAGCTTGCAGTGGTGCATGTGGTACCCAAGAGGCACTGACAATGTACTTGTGTTTTTTGTTCTTAATACAGGAAGACGCGCAGTGCAGGAACACGGACACACGAGCGCAGATATATCACTAGCTTGAGCTTCCACGCTCGGAAACGGAGGCAGGTGTGTTTTCGGGGCCACGGTTTCGAAACTGAGCCTCATTGTTCAGCGCGGCGGACGGGAGCTGCGAGCCAGACAAAAAGCTGTTTTGTTTGTCCTCCATCGTTACAGCGCTTCGCAAAAGAACGGCCCGTTGTTGTCGCCTCCGCGACGCTAACTGCTTCGCCGATCGTAAAAGGCTTCCCGTGTTCGCGCGCGCTACCGTTCGGGACTGAGAGAAGAAAGGCAGGCGCTACATAACGCGTGCGCGAGCTTTGGGCCCTCGGCAGTTTCGGCGTCGGCATGTTTTTAGGTGAGATGCTGGTGAGAGGGTCGTTCATAGCCGCAGCGAAACAGACTGCGAAACGGCGGCATCGACTCGCCTGAGGCCACAGCGATTGCCTCCATCAGTTGCGAGACGAGCTCGCAGAACTGCGCGCCGTCTTTGTACTACATCGCTTCTACTACAGCACTACTCCTACATCTGAAACAATCTCATCCATTCACTATCCCCGCTTTTAGTATGCTGCGTTGAAAATGTGAGCAGCCTCGAGCGTTATCACCTTTTCTTTTCTTTTTTTCACGCGTGGGCCTTATATTTGAGAGCCAGCGCACCTGCATTTCGCATGTTGAAAGGGTAAACCATCCGCGCCAGCCGTGACCGTTGCGTTTATCTTTACGCTTAGAAAGGCGAGAGAAGCGCGGCACTTTGTATTATTCCACTCCAAATATCAGTTAAACCTGCTTTCCACACACATTCATCAATTTGCAGCTGTCTCCTTCACCTGAAACTGATGACAAAATTAAATGATTTATATACGTGCAGTTAGTTATCAATTCGTTACAAATAGGCTTTTCGAAAAGTGCCTTTTTTTTGCTTTAAGGGAATCGCGTACGCAGACGCGAAAAATACATAAAGACGCTGCCATTGATTATAAAGCAATTAGTATTCTTTGGGTACTCGACAAATCTTCAGGTCGCCATCAGTCAGGGTCCGTAACAGACAGTTTTCCCGCCAACACAGGTCACTGGATCGAAAACGGGCTGGTCGGGCTGCTGTTTTTAGGTAGACGAGTTTGAAACCAACTACCAGACCAAATTTGGTCTCTGTGTATGTGCAACTGTGTATGTGCCGCTGTTTACTGAACATGTCTCATTTCAACTTTGGTCACTTGGTATGTGGCACTCGTTATGCGCCTTCATGAATCGAACTCTCTTTGATGAGAGCTTGCGCCAGTGGGTAGGTGCCACTCGGTGTCTGCTCCTCTTCAGCGACAACAAAGATCCTTCAAATTTCGCTGTTGCTAGGCCTAATCAAACCATCGTCGTATACATTCAGACAACCTATTCTGAATATAGATGCGCACACGCGCCGCATGCGTACTTTATGGCGGCGCCGCTAGATGGTGCGGTGTGTGTACTGGAAAGAGAGAGAAACCACATTATTAAGTCAGCTGCAGGGGAACTAGTCCATGGTGTAGTTAGGCGGGCCAGACGGCCGTTAGACGATGCTTGACGGCAACCTCTTCGGCTCGCTCGAAAGCCCAGTGTTATATGTCGAGGCTCGAGCTGAGGAGCTCCTCCTCCCATGACTCGGAAACGCGATAGAGGAACGCCGCTGCAAGCACGCTTCAGATGTGACACGTTTTGGTGTTGAAAAGGCAGCCTGTCGCGACAATGTTTCATTGTTAATCGTAATTACATAGGCATTTCATCGTGAGATGGTTTGTGTTGGAATTTTTAATCGATTGCGAAAGGCTGCGTCATTGGTCTTCCAAACGCATATTTTGCGGAAACTTTATAATGATGTCCTAGCCAAGCTAAGAAATTAAGCATGCTTAGTCGCTCTCAGTAGCTTTTACCTCTAACATTTCCTCCATAACGCATGGTACGTGTCAGATTTACCTTAGAAAAGCAAACGCGCCCCATCTCCCTCCGTTTCCGTTCTCTATTGTCACGTATCAGCCATGGTGAATAATACAGCGGAAAATCTGTGAATGAGGAAACTAACTTTTACTGGGCGAAGTTATGCCCAAAAACGGAAGTTACATTAAAAGCTCAGCGGTAGCGGCGAACACGGTCGGCGATTGTCCAAATATGATCTGCCGGTCAAGCGCACCGGCTTTTACACATGAGCCGTCGAGGATTACAGAATAGTCGCTGGTGCCCTCATGTCTTCCCGAAAGTTCTACACATTTCTCGTCGCTAATGCGATGAAATTGGCACGAGTACATGTTTATCTTTATCGAGCGACCACGTATCGCCGCCTAACAAATGTTATCGCACAGCGCGAGACGCACCTGCATGTATCGGAAGTTTCTGGAATGTTATCGGTGCTTCTGTCCGCTGTCTGTTGTCGCCGAACCTTGTGTTATTTTATTTCATCTCGTGACGCGAGTGGTGTAGAACTCTGTGGAAGACACGCGGGCACCAGCGATTAGTCTTGAACATTCGACGACTGCTGTATAAAAGCCGACGCGCTTGACCCGCTGATCAGATTTTCGACGATTGCAGTGTGTTTTCGCCGCTATTGCTGTTCTTTTGAGTGTAGCCTGCTTTTGTGGGCACAAGTTCGCCCAATAAAATGCTAGTTTCTATATTCACACTTTTGCTGCCTTCTTCACCGTCAATACGACGTGACCATGTTACACAAGCTTCGGTGACAACAGACAGCATAATGAACCATCAATAACATTCGAGAAACTTCCGATACATGCGGGCGGTCCCACGCTGGAGGATGAAATTTGTTAGACGATGAAAAGCGGTAACCCGACAAAGATCAACACGTACGCGTCGTAATGCCCCCGTCTCAAAAAGCATTGTCCGTATGGTATAAACATAGGAGGAGAGCGAAAAAAAACGAAAGGACACATGTTAAACAGTAAGATAACAAGAAAGAAACAAAGTCCAAAGTAATTCAGCAACAAAAAAAACCGCAATGTTCAGCTACGCGAAGCCCCAAAGTTCCTTAGCGCTGCTAGAGCGGCTTGTCGCACAACATGGACTATTTCAGCGGCGCCGCTGTGAAAGCGAAATGCCGTCTGGCATGACCTCATAGTCGAGTGCGCCAATGCGTCGAATGATCTTGCAAGGTCCGAAATAGCGTGACAGTAGCTTCTCGCTTAGTCCGCGTCGGCGTGTCGGCGACCAAACGCAAGAACGGTCGCAGGGCTGGTACTCGACGTAGCGTCATCGAAGGTTGTAGCATCGGCTGTCAGTACTCTGTTGGTTCTTGATCCGCAGGCGCGCGAGCCATCCGGCTCCTTCGGCGTGCTGCAGATAGGTGGCGACGTCAATATTATCTTCGTCACTGGCGTGCAGCAGCATGGCGTCGAGAGTCGTTGTCCGGGTCCTGCCGTGAACCGGCTTGAAAGGTGGAATCTGTGTTTTTTTGTTGCACCACCGTGTTATAAGGAAACGTTACGTACAGCAGTTGCCCTTGTGTGGCTTGTCTGGCTGTATTGCAGAATGGTTTGGGTGAGCTCCACTGTAAAGGCCGTTCCTCTGTCGATGACGAGGACTTCTGGGGCGCCATGTCGCAGCACAATGCTCTCGACGAAAAATTTCGCCACTTCGGCTATGCTACCTTTCGGCAGAGCTTTTGTTTCAGCAAAATGGATGAGGTAGTCCGTCGCCAGGATGATCCAATCATTTCCTGACGTTGATGTCGGAAAGGGTCCCAACAAGTTCATCCCGAAATGCGGAAGTAGTCAGAAAGGAGGCTTGATAGGCTGTAGTAATTCCACTGGCCTTGTCGATGGTGTATAGCGCTGCTGACAGTCTCGGCATGTCTTGACGTAACGGGTGACGTCGGCGGCTAGGGGCGGCAAGTGATATTTTTCTTGTGTCTTTGATAGCATCCGGGAGAACCCGAGGTGTCCAACGGTCGGATTGTCATGTAGGGCGTGCAGTACTTCTGGACACAGCGCTGACAGTACAACAAGAAGGTAGCTGGCGCGCACTGGTGATAAGCTCTTCTTCACGAGCAGGTTGTTTTGTAGCTTGAACGAAGACAACCCGCGCTTAATTGCCCGAGGAATGATGTCGGTGTTCTCTTCCAAATACTCGACTATGCTTTTTAGCTACAGGTCTGTTCATTATTGTTCAGCGAAGTTTTCCTCGCTTATTATTACGAGGAAGGCGTCGTGATCCTCGTCATCTTCCGGCGGCGGGTCAATTGGGGCGCGTGACAGGCAATCGGCATGAGTGCTTTCGTCCAGACTTATAGGTTACAGTGATGTCATATTCTTGTAGTCTGAGGCTCCACCGTGCCAGCTGTCCTGAAAGGACCTCTAATTTCGCTAGCCAGAACAACGCGTGATGGTACCTGACGATGTGGGAAAACACGTTACTGCCAGGTTTATTGTCGCAGAGCGTTCAGCCATCCTAACATGGCGTACTCAAGGGGACAAGCCTAACCCCCGCATTCTCCCCGGTCGCGAGCCCATCTCCCTCTTCCTCTTCTTCGATGCGCCGCGCTAACACGATTTCCAACATCCTCCGCGGCCAACAATGTCACTTGCACAGTTCCAGAGGACAAAGAAGTTGAACTCTTGAGCTCTGTGTTGTCTGCCCGTCGGACTTTGTATGCTGTGACGTACACATCGCTCCCCTTAAGGATCTTAAGAACCTTACCCTATTTCCAACACGTAATAGATGCTTTTTTCTCTCTAATAATGACAAGGTCATCCATATTTAAACAATTGTCGAGCTTCTGTGATCTGCAGTGCGCGCTTCTCAGTGACAAGATGTATTCTTTATACCAGCGCTGCCAAAAGTCGTTTAGTTTTTGCTGTCTACATCTCGAGGGAGGCAGTGCGTCTGTGCGACCTCCAGAGTTCTCGTTAACTGGCGCTTGTGGAAGGACAGTGAGACGTCTACCTGCCAAAAAGTGCGAAAGACTTAGGAGCATCATTGCAAATGTATATGAGTGGTCTAGAATCTATCACTGCCTCGACCTTTGTTAGTAAAGTGTGGAGCTGTTCGAAGCTGAAGCATCCTTTTCATACGGTTTTCCTGAGGTAATTCTTAACTGTTCGAGTCATTCTATCCTAAAATCCTCCCCACCATGAAGCGCGCTCAGCAATGAACTTCCATGCGATGTTACTAGATGCACAGAGGTTCTGTACATGAACATCACGTAGAAGTTCATATGCCAGCTTAAGTTGGCGACTGGCTACCTTAAACGTTAAAGCACTGTCAGAATCAATTACACAGTTCTAAGGGAACAGCTCGCACTACAGCAAAGGTAAATACTACAAAGAATGTTTTCACAGAACCGTTTCCCTTCACATACACTGGACCAGCGAAGCCCACGCCCATGACTTGAAATGGATGAGACCTCGAGACTATGTCGATCGGAAACGGGGCTGTAGGAGCTGAAACCGCTTAAAGACGAAACCTCGCACAGACCCCGCACTGGCCAAGCACCTTTTTAACGCACTGGCGACCGCGTACTACCCAAAACTTCTCACGCAACTCGGTGAGTGTAACACCGACACCACTGTGAAGAAGGCGTCGATGTTCGCTGTTCACGATGAGGTTCGTACAGCGATGACCTGCGGGTAGGAGTACAGGACATTTTACGTTGTCCAAAGGAGCTACGTTGTCAAAGCGAGTCTTGATAATCCTGATAATGCCCTTGGCATCCATGAACGGGTGAACCTCTCGTATGGTCGACGTCTTGTCGAGAGCTTTGTCCGTTGTTAGTGCAACAATCTCATTTCCATAGTTTTGTGCTTGTAAAATCCTCAGCCCCGTAGCTTCGCCTTCTGACATCTGAGCAGAAAGTGGACGTTCTCTTCTGGTATTAGCAGGTGCTTGACGATTGTGAATGAACCTTTTCACCGAAGTCGTGATCCTAAGGACCGTCTTCCAGCCACTATATTTGGTGACATCTAATGTAGGTACAGGAGGCCTACTCAGGTCCATCAGAACCACTTCTGCTGGTTTGTTTTCGTCGAGTAACACCTCAGGTGACTTCTTGCACCTCTCTTCTCGTTTGGATGATGGCTTATACACCATACCAATCGCTTCCATTTCCCAGAATTGTGCAATGGGAGGAAAACCACTTCATTCTCCTATGGCTCTACGCGTAAAACGCATATCTGACTACTCATTTGTCGACTAACTTTCCTTTTGCGTGCCAAGGGCCCTTGAATGTCTATCCGATGTTCGTGTTCATCGCTACCAGAGATCGGTTTTAGGAATCCAATTTCACCTCACTTGAAGTCGGCATGAGCTTCCACAACTGGTCGGAACCAATCAAAAGACTCACTCCGGGTTCACCTGTTACACCAGGGAAAACCACTGCCTCTGCTACTGGCTTGTCTTCCACGACGATGGCACGGAACAACTGGTTGGCACGGAACAACTGGCACGGAACAACTGATCATGTCTTCGCAGATGAAAGGCACGACGATTGCTTTTATCTGTACTGATACATTCTCATGCTGGCGTCGAAGTGTTATTCTGACTACCTTAGCCCGCTGAACATGCTGTGACCGAGCTCGTCCGAACGTGCTAATCACTAGATCTATATCTCGTATGGGAGATAAATTGAGCTTCTTACAAACATCTTCCCGCAGAAATGTTTTCTGACTGCCATTGTCCAAAACACCGCGGAAATAACAGCAGTGGGTCGGAGTCGTCCACCAGGCATGGAACGTCTGTAGGAGAATCTTCGTAGCGAGTCGAGGCTGCGTACCGTTCGTTGCAACGTGCATGGCAACATCCAGCGGCTTTTGTGGTACTGAAGAAGGCGATCTTTCGTTAATGCCAGCGTTGCACATCGTGGAAGCATGATGACGCTTGCATGCGGTACACTAGGTCCTGCGACGACAGTCACGCGCCAGGTGTCCCCTCGTCGTGCACTTGAAGCATCGACCATCTTTCCTAAGCCTGATGCGTTTGTCTTCGAGGCTAACGGCACTGGTGCATCGTTCGGTCCTGTGGTCTTTGGCTGAACAAAAAAAGCATGGTTCTGTTAATATTTCTGCCTTGTTGTGAAGAACCCTTGCAGCAGGATTCGATGACATATTGAAGCTCAGAATGTGTTTCTACATCTCTACATTCGAATTCTACCTGAAGAAATTTCAGCAAGCGCTCTAACTCCTGTTCCGGTGAGTGCTCACTGTTCCCTGAGCCTACCGATGGCATAGTGGACTCGATGTTCTCGCGCTTGTAATACTCTACTGCCATATCTTGAGGTATAGCTTTCAGAAGTATTTCACCTAGCATCGAAGCGTAAGATGAAGGGCTTACCCCAAGGTTTGCGGGTCGGTTGTGTTCAAGGTAGTCGAGCAACTTCCGCAAGGTTGTAACGTTGTTCCAAGATGTCACGAATCCGAGCATTCGTAGCTTTTCAAAGAGATTCTGCTCGATGAGCTTGCGGTTGCCGTAGTGCTGCTTCAATATTCCAAGTGTGTCGCTGTAGCTTGATTCCGTCACTTGGATTCCGGCGACCGCTTGAGCAGCAGCTCCATCAAGTAGCGAAATCAGGTAATGGAAGAGATCCGCGTCCGACACCTGCGGGTTCTCGTGAACAGAATGAAGAAACACAACCAAGAACGCCTGCCATCGAGTGATCGTTCCGTCGAAACGTACAAGTTCAAACTTCGGTAACCTAGAGCCAAAGTCACGCTGTGAACGTATCGTGTTCGTCGAGGAAGCGGACGCTTGTTTCCATTCAGATGCGGTCGGTGGATGAGTTGTCGGATGCGAGGAGGAAACTTTGAGCATGTCGATATTGTGCTCGAGCAAGGCCAAAGCGCTGGTAGCAGTGTCTTCATATTCTAATACGAAATCATAATCTGCTGTGGCTTGCTCGTCGGTCATGAATGTTTCCAACTCGGCGTTGAGTACGGATAACTCCGACTTCGTCGCCTTTAAGCGGCTATGCAGGACACGAAGGGCAGAAAGATCGAACTGTCCGGATTGGATGATCTCCTACAGCTCGGTAATGATCCTTGTGCTCTGCGTTCGGCGAGAACTGCGATTGTTCTTGATGCGCTCCATGACGGTCTTGCTGCAGAGGTCTCTCCCAGACAAAGCTGCAAGTTGCAGAGGCGGTGGCTGGCTTCCCGGGTTTAGGCACCAAGTAAAATGTGGGAAAAGGCACTTCTGCCAGGCTTATTGTCGCAAACCTTGCAGAAGTGTCTTTTCCCACAGACGACTTTGAATGGCCTACCATTAGGTAAAGGCGGAATCTTCCTATAGCCCAAATGACGGCGAGGCATTGCATTTCGGTCGATGAATAACTGCCTCCCGCTTTTGAAAGTGACCGGCTCGCGTAAGCAATAACCCGTTCAAGTCAGTATTTCTTCTGGACTAGGATGGCACGAAGCCTAGGTTACTGGCGTCAGTGTGGATCTCGGTATCGGCGTCCTCGTCGAAGTGCACAAGTATGGGTGGCGACTGCATGAGTCATTTGACTTCTTGAAATGCATCGGCTTGCGGTGTTTTAGACTTGAACTCGACATCACATTTAGTTAGACATGTCAGCGGCTCAGCGATTCGTGAAAAGTGACTAGAAAGCGCCTGTAGTAGGCACACTTGCCAGGGAATCTATGCATTGCCTGCTTGTCGATTGGCTGTGGGAAATTTGCGATGGCAGTTGTCTTCTGCGGGTCGGTGAGGACTCCAGATTTGCTGATAACGTGCACAAGTATGGGTGGCGACTGCATGAGTCGTTGGACTTCTTGAAATGCATCGGCTTGGAGAGTTTTAGACTTTAACTCGACATCACATTTAGTTAGACATGTCAGCGGCTCAGCGATTCGTGAAAAGTCACTAAAAAGCGCCTGTAGTAGGCACACTTGCCAGGGAATCTATGCATTGCCTGCTTGTCGATTGGCTGTGGGAAATTTGCAGTGGCAGTTGTCTTCGGTTATTGTGCGATGCTTTTCAAGTGGTGTTTGTCGAGTCCTCGATGACGTCAAAAAGCAGTCTTTGTATTGTCGGAGAAGACTTCTGAGCTGCTGCCACCTACTCAGGGGAAGACTTCGATTTATGACGAAGTCTGATTCGGGAACTATGGTCGTCGAGGTAGATGTCGCATAATCTAAAATGACAAACGTATGCCTGGTTTCCAGAATTTCGTCGATGTGTACGATCGTCCTGCCCTTGCTGATGTGCTTGAACTCCTGACTGAAGCTCGTTAGCATGACTTCCGCTTTCCCTCCCTGGAGTCGAGCGATCCCTCTTGCGACTCAAATTTCACGGTGGAGAAGAAAACGTTGATCGCCCTTGATAACGCCTTCTAGGTCGGCGGGTATTTCGGTGCCGAGGGAAATAACAACGCTGGAGCGAGCCAGGATGCCCACTTGACCTTCGATCACACTCAGGGCGTGGTTACTACGACAGCTCTCGGGCGGTATCGCTTGGTCGTCGGATAGCGTTATAAACTTCGGCTTCAGGTCGTTGACTGCTCCGTGTTGGTTCTGGAAATCTATGCCGAGAATAACGTCTCGTGAACACCGTTCGAGAATAACGAAAGTGGCAGGAAAGATGCGATCATGGACGGCAATTCTGTCCATGCAGATTCCAGCCGGTGTTATCCAGTGTCCTTGAGGCGTCCGGATTTGAGATGGAGATTCGGATTGAGTCCTTTCCTAGCAGTACTAACTTTCTTCGGCTGGGCGGCAAGGGTTCCACTCATCACGGAGTAGTCGGCTCCTGTGTCAACTAACGCGGTGAGTGCGGGGCCATCAAGAAGTACGTCGAGGTCGGTTGTTATTTGCCTTGCGTTGCAGTTAGGTTTTGGCTCCCGATCACGGCTGCGTCATGTTGACGTGTGGCTGGCACGTCGCATCGTCAGGTCCTTGGTCGGTGCATTCCTTGCTTCCAGGCTTCGTCGGGATGGCGCTGTGTCGTTGTTATGTCGTCGAGATAGTCTCTTCAGCATCTTCGTCAGCGGCAAAGGATCTTCGTCAGTTACACGAACTGCACCGTACCTCCATCGGTTTCTGCTTTTAGTTTCCGGATATGGGCTGACGGTCTGGGCCCCGACTGGGCCAGCGTATGGACAGCGCTGCAGCTACAGGTGGCGACCTGGTGACATTGAAGGGTAGAGTCGTCGAGGGCTCCACTGAGTAGCGGCGAAGTAGTCGGCGATATCAAGAGGGCGTCCGCTTTCCTGATGACGCGGTGCGTTGACGGCGAACCCTCCCAGTCCGAACTCGCGGTAAGGACATCGGTGGCAGATGTGGCCCGCTTCTGCGCAGTGATAGCAGAGCGGACTGCGGTCGGGGACTCGCAAACGTCAGTATTACTCGGAATGCTGCACGGGGCCATGGGCTGGCGTGTTAGCGGCGGCGGTGATGAACGACGCAACTGTGGCGTTACTGGGCCCTGGTGCAGGAGCGGAGGGGGAACGCGACGGCGGGCTACTGCGGCATACATCATCTATTCCGGCTGAGGCTGCGGCAATTGAGATTCTCCGAGTTATTGTTGGAGCTCCTAGCGTACGACGTCGGCAATCGAAGCCACTTGAGGCTGTGATGAAGGGAACAGCTTCTGAAGCTCCTCCCGCACGGCCAGTCTGATACTGTCGTGCAGATTGTCGCTGGCGAGTCATGGAAATCCAACGTAGTTTGTTGCATTCGTGTGGCGGTTGAACGGCCGGCTCCGCATTTCCGGTGTCTTCTCAATGCTGGTGGCATCGCGAAGAAACACGTAGACGGTCTTCGGTGGGGTTCGTATCATTCCGGCGAAATGTCCCCCTTTCACAACACGCATGAGTAGGCGGACTTTCTTCTCCTCAGATATTTCAGAGTTGGCGTGACGGAATAAAAGGCTCATCTCCTCCATGAAGATCGCGATGGTATCATTACGCAGCTGCACTCGTGTTTCTAGTAGAACTTGGACTCGTTCTTCGTGCACGACGCCTGTGAATGTCTGCTGGAGGCTGCTTCAGAACAAGTCCCACGTCGTTAAGGTGGCTTCTCGCTTCTCAAACCACGTCCGGGGGGCGTCTTCCAATGCAAAAAAGACATGTCGCAGCTTGTCGTCGCTGTTCCAGCTAATAAATATCGCGACCCTCTCATACGTATCAAGCCAACTTTTCGAGTCCTCGCATGTTGAACCATGGAACGTCGGTGGCTCCCTGGGCTGCTTCAGCACGATCAGTGTTGGCGATACTGAGGCTGTCATTGTAGCTGATGTCATGGCCGTGGTCTTCTCAGGCAAATGTCCGTGCTCCAGGGGCAGCCCTTGTAGCCTGCGACTAGATCGCTTGCCCTTGGCGACGTTGGTGTCGCCTTCGTAGCTGTGAATTGGCTAACGGCTTTGCGGGGGCGTTCGGTACATGAACGTATGCAGCACCTCCACCAGATGTCACGTTGTAGCGACGGTGAATAATACAGCGGTAAATCTGTGAATGACGAAGCTAAATTTTATTGGGCGAACTTGTGCCCAGAAAAAACAGGCTACACTCAATGCTCAATGAAAATGGCGCGCACGGCCGGTGATTGTCGAAACGTGATCTGCCGGTCTGGCACGTCTGCTTTGATAAATGAGCCATCGAAGATTCGGAGAATAATCGCTG
Organism: Dermacentor variabilis; assembly: GCF_050947875.1. Taxonomy (NCBI): domain Eukaryota; kingdom Metazoa; phylum Arthropoda; class Arachnida; order Ixodida; family Ixodidae; genus Dermacentor; species Dermacentor variabilis. Next base: position 107,936,399 of record NC_134573.1, read on the forward strand.
GTGCCCGCGAGTCTTCCAGAGAGTTCTACACAATTTGTCTCGCACATGCACTTAGATTACGCAAGGTTCAGTGACAACAGACTGCAAAAAGAACCATCGATAACGTTTCAGAAACTTCCCATACATGCGGCGCGGCCCGCACTCAGCGATAACATTTGTTAGACGGGGAAAAGCGGTCACCCGAATAAGATAAACAAGTGCACGTGCCACTATTATTTTTCCCATCAGTACGTTTATCTATTAGCGTGAGGCATCGTTGCTGTATAACGGGAATGTAAATTATGTCCCCAAAAAATGCGTGGTGCTGACTCGCAAATCCTGCGTATAACGCTTATGCCCCCACTTTTGTAAAACATGAAGTGTTAAAGCTTATTAACATATACAGGATGTCCCAGCTAGCTTTAGCTAGAGTTTTAAAATGTGCAAATTCCACGTAGCTGGACAAAACAAAATGTTGTTGGCCGTCGGTTAATGATATTCAAGTTATTTATCATTCCACCTAATTAGATAATTAGTAATAGCTAATTAATCAGCTTCTCGAATGTTATAATTAGAAGAAAAGTGTCAATGAGAAAATTGTAGAGCGACAGGGAAAACTCCCGATACAGCTTCCTGTAGCTCAATACCTGCTACATAAAAGCGTTTTTGCGCGTATATTCGCAGGCTGCTTTCGTGTTCGGAAAAACACTTTTATTTAGCACGTATTAAGGAACGCGAAGCTATATCGGGAGCTTTTCATGCTGCTCTGCAATTTTCTCATTCACATTTTTCATCTAATTATAATATTTGGGAAGTTTATTAATGAATTAGGGCTAAATATGTAGTTCAGTAGAGTGAAAAAAATATTCTCAGTATCTCCAAGCGACGAAAAGCAACATTATCTTAGTTCTCTCCATCTACGTGGCATTCGCTTATCTTTCAACTCTGCCTAAATATAGATGGGGCACCCTGTATAAATTTTGTTTCATAAGGCTTCTAAGACCAAAATAATGAAGAAAATTATTAGCCTAGCTGTATGCCATGTCTAAGGGGAAACTACTCGTCCCTATCCAGTAGGCACAGTAAGTGCTGGAACATTCTCCAGTGTGGAGTCAACTAAGGCTTCTGAATATGTAAATTTACACATCCACACATAAATTCACTTCAGTGCTACTTTACAGCAATTGTTCCTTCTTTCGCTATCACGTGCAGTGCAATCTTAAATTGAAGGGAGCATATGAGTGTAGATAAAGTTAAAATTTTCCCCTCTTGCAAGCGAGCAATTAGCCCAGCTTCGCAGCACATGAATTCTAGTTCGTGATGACGGCACCCTTGTACAGAAAAAAGGGGACAAAATTACAATTGCGCTATCGAAAGGAAAAGAACAGCTCAGAAACTAATCCAGGAGGAAATCAATCGCAATAATCGCTGGTTGTCTGGAAAATCAAAAGTGCTCCAAAAGTTCTGTCAAACCCCCACGTGAGATATATGAATGAAAAAAAAAACAATTTTATATGCCTTCCTCTATATAATGCGACCAGGCTAAAATTTTTGAGAAGGAAGGCGTAATGAAATACAATAAAGAAAGCAGGGCGGAGTCATTCAAGAGCACTGAAGGAGCAAATCAGGAGACGCAGAATATTGAGATTGACGCAAACTAGCAAATAAACCTTAGCAGCCTCGCGATCGACTGTGAACAGGTAAACGAACTTACAAACTGTGCGACAGCGGGACTAGATTTAAAGTAATGGGGCTAGTCAATAAAGGGAGACCAAAAGCGAAGCATCACTGTAGCGATGTCACTAAAATATGCGACAGGACAAGGAAATTCCAGACAGCAACAAGGCGGAACGAAAATGTTATATACAAAAGACATAGAACTAGCATTGAGTTATAGAGGTCGGTCACAATATCATTTGAAGCAAACGGGATAAAAATGCAAGCCCTAAAAATTTAAGTTCTAGGCATGGGAAGAAGATAACAACAACCAAAAAAAAAAACTGGCAGGTTACACGGGGCTTTAGAATAGGATGGTGCAAAGATAACATATTTGTTATTCCAGAGTGCATCAAAGTGGCCAGACCGAAGGACCTCTGATTTTGGGAAGCTCCTGCAAACAAAAGACGAAACTTGAAGAAAGAGACAAGAAGTGGTATTAACAACTGATGGTTTAATGAAACGAACGGCAAGCTTTTATACATGAGACAGACGTGCGCACCCGAAGAGCAACGTAAACACCAATAGAAAAACACAGAGCGAACTTCAACATGGGTGTTGCACAAATACTAAGCAAATGCTGACAGACTACTGAGGCACCGAACACGTGTGTATCACAGGGAAAGAAACAAAGGTTCTTTCTGAGAAACCGCAACTGACGGTGAGCTAACGCAATCACCATCGTTAAAGCGCCGCATGGCCACTGCCTCTACAATCTCTCTTTCCAGCTGGCCATTCTTTCGACCAATAATCTCAGTCTTTGAGAAGACAGGGGAGTAGTCCAGGCAACTACCGAAATGAATAGCCAAGTTCGACCCTCCAGCAACCCCCAGGGAACGTTCATGCTCGCGAAAGCGAATGCTAATGCACCTACCGGTTTGTCCAGTGTAGTATCTGCCGCACTTTAGTGGACTATATTTGGCACGTGTCGTGCAAGGCACTTGCGAATTTGTGTGGTTCGTTTCACTGCCATAGGCGCTTGGGCTTGTCTCCTTTGTTTTCAAAGACAGATTATTGGCAGAATCAATGGCCGGCCGGAAAGAGAGATCGTAGAGGCAGTGGCCATGCGACGCTTTAATGATGGTGATTGCGTTAGGTCGCCGTCAGTTGCGGTTCCTCACAAAGAACTTTTGTTTCGTTCCATGTGATACACACGCGTTCGGTGCCTCAGTAGACTGTCAGCGTTTATGTCAGTTTTTGTAGCGCACTCCGGTTAAAGGTCGCTCTGTGTTTTTTTATTGGTTTTTACGTTGCTTTCCCGGTCGACACGTGTGTTTGATCTATATAAGCTCGGCGTTCGTTTCATTAAATCATCAGTTGTGAGTACCGCTTCGTGTTTTCTCTTCCTTTAATTCTCGTGTTTTGCTTGCGGCAGCTTCCCAAAATCATGAATCACCAACTAGCTTACACCCACACTCTGCTATGTTACAAATGATCCCCCTTTATAATGAACTTTAGCAGATACTTGCGAAGCCTATGACAACGTAAAGAATTTTTTGTGTGAGAATTTTGACCCAAAAGGCGTCCTGGGGGAGAGCAAGAAAACGTTACTAACGTAAACACGTGAGAACAATGAAGTACAGAGCGCAGAAATGGCTAGCTAGCACGGAGACAAGAGAAATTCAGAAAATCTTGCTCCGCAATTTCCCGTTACTGTCTCCTCTCTTTATGTGGCACATGAAAGGCGTGGAAATAAGGCTAGAGCAAATTAGAATAGGTTGCATTCTTTCGTACAAACAAAACTGCGCGGATGTGGAGTGAGTTTTTGAGGTATGAAGTGCACAAATGGAATTCTTTTATCCCTCAATGTTGCGAAAGATATTAGGGCTTGTGGGAGATATTTGTAGTGTACTCAGTAACAGGTCAATAAGGTGTAATTTTGCAGCATGAATGGCAAACTAAGTGATGACGCTTTGGTGCCTTTTTTCGCTCGTAAATGTGGACAATCAAGTTCTTACCTATGCCTACAACCGCATTATTTTTTTATATTTATCTGTGGCTGTGCATGCCAGTGACGCAACTGATCGTACGTAAATAAACTCAAACTTGTTAAAAATGCTAGCCCCGTCTTTACATGAAAGGCAAAATAAGGGCGCTGAAGAAAATGAAGCTTGCCACAGCGGGCATCGAACCTGAGATGCTTCCTTGAAAACCTGCGGCATTATGAAATGAGCCAAGGGCCACTGTTTGTGGAAACTTTGCCTCAAGACTTAGTGCTAGTAGTTTGTGACAGGGCGACGCATACAGGTAAACCAGAAGCAAAGTTAAACATAGTGCCGTTTTCGCGGAGCAGTTTCTTCTATATAAACGCAATGGCGCTTTTGGCGGTGCAACGCACGTCGCCTGAGCGACAGCGCGCAAATTCGAAGTCATTACCGCTTCCACCTTTGCTTCTGTGCGATCAGCTGTCGGAAATGCAATTGAGTTTTCGGTAACGCACGATGCTCAAGTCATGCCGGATTGTATCGTGCAGATTGAAGACGCGTGCAGTAGTTGGATGCAAAAATAGTGACTGGCATATTAAGGACTGGAATAGATCAGTGCGGCCAAATTCGCTGACTGTTGCTGCAACTGTCCGTACGTGACAGCGGCACTTCGAGATGTACGGCTTTCGTTCTGGATAGAGAAACTTGCTCATTCTCCCGCGTTCTATCGCTAGCATTCAAAGAAAGTGTTTCAGCTCCGGAACGTCGGCAAGAGTGAGTACTGCTCCTTAAATAATGACAAAGGGAGTAGCGCCGCTTCCTGTCGTTGCGCGTTTCGCACACAGTATCTACACAGATCTACCCCAAGTGGCAAAGAATCTTGCGCCCACTCCATCATGAATGTCTCAATAAGTTACTGGGCACACACTTGCACACCATATACATACAATAAATGACGGACTACACCGATAGCGCACGAATGGTCAAAGATGAATGTTTCCTGACGGTCCACAAGAGTAAGTGAGTTACTAGCGATTATGCACCTTTGGTACAAGGTATTACAATGTGCGAAACAGCTGCGTTTCAAGCCTTGCGCGCAGTAAGAACAAATCTATCGGAACTAAGTACACCCGTGATCAATTAGGCAGAAAATAATCAGATAGCGACCACTCCAAGGAAAGTTACTCAAACCGAAATGTGACCAGCGGCTGCTTCAAAACAGTTGCCAAATAAAAAACGAACAGCAACGAAAAACTAATCCTGGTTTTCATCCTGGTTTAATTCAGGAGCGGAAAGCCTGGACACCTTGGAATACATATTTAGCCCCGCTTCTAGAACAAGCACCATATACGCTGCTCACGCTGTTCGGGCATAGCTTAATCAGCTCCGAGAGCCCTTTTGTATGCTCTCTGAAGCTGTGGCAAAAGCTTAGTGTCGTCCACCCAGTCACCGTCTACGATGCCTCCCGAAACAGAGGTTTGCTAAGTCACACTGGCGTCATGCACACCCACTGTAAACGCGTAGGCCACGGAGGCAGTTGGGACAAGCGATGGATGCGTCACCACGTGATCAAACATGACAGCGCCGAGAATAGGGTGCAGGCTAGAATTGAAAGGCCGAAGCGGAAACAGCAGAACAGAGAAGCCGTGGTTCTTTAGTGTTGATTCCCCATGCCTCACTGCCAAGCGCTACGGCACTTGTTTGTAGGAACCTTGTTGGATCAAGAATATATATTGAGATGCCTCTTGTTACATCTCCACAGGGCCAAGAGCATTAATTAGACGTTTACCACGAGGCAACCTCACCAATCAATGAGCGCCTATCCAGAAGTCAACGTAGCGTTGACGCCGACTGTGGACGGGTCATCAAGCGACCCCTATGCCTGAACCTGACAACCTGAACTAATTGATGAAAAGGGCCAATGCCGAATGCTACCCTGGGAACGGCGGTGGGGGCGAAGGTACAACATCGGAGAGGGGGTTCGACAGAATGGTGCGATATCATGGACGGGATATTGCGCAAGTCTTTGCCCGACTGAACGCATCAGAGGCAAACATATGCAATTCTGTGAAGACGAGTTCGATTGCAAAGTACAAACTGTCCACAGTAGAATTTCGGAGGAGATTTCGACAGGAAAGAAAGAAGCCTGACGAAAGGCTTGTTAAGTTTTCATGTAGACTAAAGGATATTTCTTCAGAGTGGGTGAAAGAAGCAGCGGCGGATAACGTCAGTAAGCTTTCAGATTTGATGTGCTTAGGGCACTTATATTAGACCCTGACGGATAACGTGCGCCTTTGGGTCAAGGAGAAACAGGAAGGTGTGTCTGTAAAGAGTGACGAACAGCTGGCCGATAAGTATGCGGAAATCCAGGGCTTCAAGCCGCGAGCAGTAGTGCAAAGTACTATCAAACCATTTTCCAACTGCCGAAATCCTACCCTAGAGGGCAACAAACAACAAAGTAAGAACTAGATGAGACTATAGTCGCAGTTCGGCGCGCACCGAACGCACAGCGAAACCACCCCAGAGCGGTAGAGAAGAACCCGGAAATAATTCGCAAGAGCTCGAATCGATAGATCAGCTGGCATGTTGTAACTGTAAAGAAACGGATCACTTCGTCCAAAACTGCCCAAATAAAAGGCCTGTATTCGCTTGCATAAGCAATCGCCCGACTAGTATCCATCTCCTAAAGCCATACATCACAAATATAATGGCGAATGGCAAAAAGTTCCGTGTACTAAGGGTCTCCGCGGCCACCATGGATGTCGTCCATCCGAAGTATGTGGAAAGGGAAGACTACGTGCCCAAATACGCGTGGATAACGCCGGCCATCAGCGAAGACTACGATTAAAGAAACTATTCTAAAGGCAGCAGTTGCCGCTGCTGTGCGATCGTCGCCACTGGACAGTTGAAAGTACTGCAGTGGAAATGTCGCTTTATATCCTGAGCTTTAACAGATCTATCTTGCATATTGAATCAACTTAACGCAGATGTCATACTTCTTCAAGAAACTTGGCTTTTACCAGAGAAAAATGTTCACTTCAAAGGTCTTCTGTCTTTCCTATTAGATCGACGCTCGCGAGGTGGAGAGTTACTGATACTTGTTTGCAGTAAAATTTGCCACAAGGTAAAAATTTCTTTTGAAATTATGGATTCCTACTGCGAAATTCTGATGATAGATTTATGTCTGTCAGAGTATCATTCACTTTCAATTATAAATGCTTATTTCGAAACCGGTGAGCAAGGTACGCGTCAACTTGATAGGTCTGTGGCTGCCTGTAGAAAACAAATTTTGTTTGCAGGGGATTTTAATTCGCACCGCGTGTCGCGGGGGCTAAAAACATATTTTTGTGGTAAGCGACTATGGGAGTGCACTATTGATGGTCACCTTTCATGTCAGAACACAGAACAAGTAACATTTGCTAGATGTTACTTTCCTTCAGTGTTAGAGTTGACATTTTGTAGCTCTGGCATCAATGTTTCGTCGTGGGCAGCGGTTAACTCAGCAACCAGCAGAGATTATCTTCCTGTGTCATTCGAAATTATTTGTCCAATAACCTCTTTAGAACACCAGGCATGCACATTTGTGATCCACAATAAATGTAAGACTCCCTTACGTTAAGCCGGTCCGAAACTTGCCAATGCCAATGATAAGGAAATCGCTTCAACCAATTCCTCAATTCTAGATGTTTCCCGGAAGCAATCTGAATTTGTTATCCCTTCGGCTAAAGGTACCGCTTGTCGTTGGTGGAATGATGAGTGTACGCGGGACTGTAGAAAAAAAAGTCGCTTGGAAAAGGTTTCTGCATAATCAGAGCCAGACAAAGTGGAAGGATTATCATTTTCACGCTGTTGTAATTAAGCGTACTATCGAACCAAAGGTGAATATGTTATTAGGCATTGCGATTGTCTATCAAATTCTAAAAATAATCATGCTCAATTCGCGTTTCTTCGTGCTAGGAAAGTCGTACCAAAGCCCTTAGTATTAGACTCGAGCGTTTTGACCTCACAAGAACATGATGTTGGTTATGTTCACCTACGTGGCATTGCATGTTCTTAAAGTTCAGCTCAAATTATGTCGGACGCCCGTTCCACAGGCTCTTTCATCTAACTTTGGGTAGAGTTTAAAAGCAAGCCGATGCACTCTAAGACGGCGCAACTAAACGCACGTTGCTCACTTTTATATGTAGTGTGTCACACATTTTTTTTTGTACTTTGCCTAATTAGATTATTAGTCAACATTATTTAACCACCTTCTGAAGCAACGAAGCTAGGAAAACAATTCCAATTAGAAAGTCGCAGAGCGGATTGCAAAACGACGGACAAAACAGTTTGTCTTTCTGTCTACTAAGTATTGTGCTTTTGTGCTTACTGTGGATGCCCGCGAAATACGAAAAACACCACGTGAAATACCCGCTTGCGCGACGTGATTGCACTGATCCCAAGCGTTCCGCGCACAGACGAACACAGCATTTAGCCGGGTGTGCTGCTGATGCGTCTACTTATCGCTATCATGAACCGCCGCGAGGAAAGCACATCGCTGGCGTAAATCGCACAGCCAACGCCTTGGTCACTGCCCTGGTCACTGCCTTGTCGCCTTTTAAGCGGCAGCACGCCGTGCCAGAAGCTATGTTCGTTTGCACATGCACAGTTTAGGAGCGCTGCAATTACGGCGCGCAAGAGGGTATGTCACGTAGTATTTTTTTTTTGTATTTCGAGAGCATCCGCACTAAGCTAAAAAAAACTAATCCCTATAACAGATAGAAAGACAGAAACTGTTTATTCGGACGTTTTGCAATACGCTCTGCAACTTTCTAGTAGGAACTTCTTCCTTAGCTTCGTTGCTTCAGAAGATGGTTAATTAATATTGACTAATTATCTAATTAAGCAAAATAGAAAATATAGCGTGACACACTGCAAGCAAAAGTGAGCGACATGCATTTGGTTGCGTCATCTTAGAGTGCACCGGCATATTTTTAAACTCTGGCTAACATTAGCTGAAACACCCTGTATAGCCCAGCGACTATCTGTGGCGCTAACCACCTGTTAGGGTTAGAATGTTGTAAGCCATCGCTGGGGCACCAACATGGACTCTGGCTCCACGCCTATTCAACACGCCAGCTCGTTCTCAGCATCATAACGCCACAGCCACAGAGTCAACATGGCGGACTCGAAGAGACCGCACAACGTGGTAGTCATTTGCCCGCAATCTTCGCTGCATGGATACGTTTGTACAATTTATTGATCCTTCTTGAACAAGCGTGGAAGGTGAAGGCTGCCTTGGATTTAGGCGCTTCCTTGCGCCACGTATTTTTAGGCGATGAAGACGGCAGTGTCGACCAACAGTAATGGGACGAGCCGGAGGTGCTTATCTTCAGAGTACCCAATGTAATATTCAAAAAGGAAGGAGGTTAACCGGGGGGCCCGATTAAGCGGAAGTAAATTCCTCTATGTTGTTCTTGGTGTCAGGGTTTGTTGGCTTCCTAAGATATGACCAATGTAATATTTGTCACAGGTGTTGAAAAATAAAGTTCAAACTTACTAACGCACCCGCCCCGGTGGCGCACAGTGGCTGCGGTATTGCGCTGCAAAGCCCCAGGTCGCGGGATCAAATCCCCGCTGTGGTGGCATCATTTCGTTGGGGAGCGAAATGAAACAGCGCCTGTGTACCGTGGAGTGTGTGCAACACAAAGAACACCAAATGGTCAAAATTATTTGCGATTTGCCCACTATGGCGTGCTTCATAACCATATCTTGAATTTAGAATGGGAAACCTACCTTGTAATTAATAAATTTATTGGCATAATATGCCGGGCACGTTTGGTATATTGTGCAGAGGGACAAGATCGTGGTTTGAATTCCGATTTCATACCCGTATAGTAATATACCCGTACAGTAAAATGCGTGTGTGTGTGTGTGTGTGTGTGTGTGTGTGTGTGTGTGTGTGTGTGTGTGTGTGTGTGTGTGTGTGTGTGTGTGTGTGTGTGTGTGTGTGTGTGTGTGTGTGTGTGTGTGTGTGTGTGTGTGTGTGTGTGTGTGTGTGTGTGTGTGTGTGTGTGTGTGTGTGTAATGAATAAAGGGAAAATCAGACATCCACCCGTGCGTGCGTGTGTGTGTGCGTGCGGGTTTGTGTGTTCCATAATTGAAGCTAACAATTTTATTGAGGGATGGTCGTATACCTTCAGTCAAGGTCCCCACTGGCCTCTGAATACATAAATGGTCAACAAGCGAAGAATGAAGACAATTGTGTCGTGAGCACGTAAACGAAGCAAGTGTTTTTACGCCGCGCTACTTCTACCTAGGATAGTCGAATGTTAGATTGGGAACGCCGACGTGAACAGAACAACGGCATTATTTCAGAGTGCTGCATCTTGCTTCCAGGCCGCCTTTTCAATGCAGCGACTGGCGATTTTTCAATAACGTATATATTTCTTTTTTAATCTGGCATAGGTGTCCTCTAAACCGAAATACCGGTAGCCAAACGATAGCTGGATTACGTAGCACCTGCTGATGTTTCGAACTGAATATGCAGCAGCCTACCTGGTCAACGCTATCTCGGTCGCCTGTAGAGAAATAAAGCAAGGGCTTACTGATTACGCGTCGGTTAGCTAACTGGAAAAGATTGAACTAAGATGGTTCACAGACTCTTTTGTGTATTGATTCCAACGAAGATTGCTTGAAACAACGTGCAGGGAAAAACTAGCCACACAGGGCATTAACTGTGGCCTAACATTAGAATCTTCAGACTGTAGCCAACGTTCGGGCAAGGCAACGTGGCTTCGTTATCGCAAAAACTGATTTCCCTGGCAGCATTCATATATATCTCACATTCCACCTGCAGCGAGGAGGACACGGCGGTGCCTAAGAGTAAGATGAGTGAGCTTATAAATGTACCCACCTGGATTCTCGCTTTTCATCAACGCAATATGGCTAATGCGCCGTGAAATTTCCCATCAGGGTTTTAGAAAAAGTTAAGGCAAGCTGACGACACGAAATTTTAGAAGCCGAGGTCATTGACGAGACAGGGCATTTACGCATCAGTGCACTACCAATCCTAATGAAAAAAAGGAAAAAGAAAAGTGCCCCCTGCGCAAAACCTGTCGTTCAGCGTCAGAAACGGACTATCGGCATGACAAGAAAAAGGCACAGTATTGGTTGTTTCTTGCTATATAAAGTGGCAAGACAAATCATAAACGTTATGTCGCTAGTCGAGCGGTGTGTCGTGTTTTTCATCTCGTCTGTCCATGTCACTGTTTTTTGTTGGAAACCTTTCTTGCAATGGGGGGTGCAACCAACGAGCTCAGGCAAACCCTATTATATATATATATATATATATATATATATATATATATATATATATATATATATAAGTTCAGGGCCTGAAATGAACCTTCATTTGTGTGCAGTTGTCGTCGGACATAAGTGCTTCGTTTATTCATTTGTTCCTGTGCCTTCAGAACACATGAAGAACGTAATCTTTCCTCTCTCGCACCTTTTACTGACGGGAACACAAGAACGGGGTTTAGCCTTACTCGCGTTAGCTTGAGCATAGTATAGTTTTTAGGAAACAAACTTGCTAGGAATACCTGTCTGGAAGACGGAAAAAATCTATTTCGTAAGAACAAAATGAGCAAACAAAGAGCTACTTACCAACGCGAACAGTCGGAGGCACACCGTAGTAACCGACATGGGCCACCACAAGTTGTTTCTGAAGAAACACTACCAAAGCAGAACAAGCAATGATTGCACACGGCGAAGGCGTCCACATTGAAAACGGAGGGATCCGTCCTATTTCTCCTTTCTGCCGTTGAGATGGCTCCGGTTTGTCAAGATCCCGCAGCCTGGGCTGGTGAATGAAGGAAACGACGGACAACTCTTGGCGAACACAACGATGTCACGATTTTTCGCTGAAGCTAACGAGGCCGCGTGTGTGGGAGGTGGGCGAAGTCATTCCCCAGGGAACAAGTGTGGCCTTCGCCTAATCCCTGTGTCTAGAACGCTGCACTGTTAATCTCGGTCTGAAGAAAGTCTCCATCGTTGTGGCCCGTCTGTTTGGCGGGAGACATCCAGCTTAGCACTGAACAGTGCTCGTCACGCATTCTTTGCTCAGTCGTTGTCTTCGTAATCCGCACTGAGAGCGAGAACCATCACGCGCGCAAGATGAGGTCGCCGATCCCTCTATGTTTTCTCGTGCTTTTCCCACCTACTTTCGTTTTCTATTTTCTAGTCTCTCAAGTTGGGTTCCACACCAAGAATGACCTTTTCAAGGAAAACAGGCATCTTTGTCAACTTCCTGCGTGAAACATGTGGGACCCGCACTGGCTCTTCTCCTTCATCATCGGCGAAACAATGATTAGCGTAGTCGTAGAAGGCAAATTGCTCGGATGATCGGTCACACACACGCAAAACAACTACGTGAAACAGTCACAGAAAAAAAAAAAAGAAAACAGTCCCCTGTCTCCGGGTGCGCGAGGAAATCCCACGACACGTACGACAACGAAGTCAAGCAAGGACGTTGTCGGCAACGCCGGTCGCCGCTACTGCTGAAGCGAGGGAAGTCGATGGCGCCCGTCAGTCAGCCCGCAAAATCCCGATCCTCCCGTGCACCTGTCCTGGCAGCCGCTAGCTCCCGGCGCTCGCCACCAGGCCAGCGGTGGTAGCCAGCGGCGATTCGAAGAATCGCAGGCCTTGAGTCACACCCCGGGTGGCGTCTCTTCAAATCACCCTTCTCGCACCGGAGCCAGCGCACCCGCCGTAGGTCTTTCGCGCGAGCTGAAGGCGCTCGCAAACGCTGTCACGCACTCACTCACGTTCGTGCAGGCCTCTCAGCCTCCGCGCGAATACGCACACACAGACAAGCGCCTATCGGAGCGAGGGCTTGGACCGGGGAATGGAAAGAGGAATGGGGTGCGGGGAAGGAGGTGCCACGAGAGGTTAGGGCCGCTGCTTTGGCCCACCAGTAGGTAGTAGCGCCGGCTCTTTCTTTTTTAGAAAGAAGACGGCTGCCATCTTTGATGCGCCAGCGGAGCGACCCCGCGCTGCTCGCTGCAGCGCGCCGCAACCTGGCTCCATCACTAAAAATACCGCCTGCGCGTCTTCGGCGTCGTGGCGGCGGTTATGAACGCTGTCGTGTCTCTGGGATGTACCTCCCCCCCTTCTCTGCCCTCTCCTCTCCACCCGGTGGCGACCGACATCGCGGCTTCCTTCCTGCACACTCCGCCCAACGTGTTCTCTTCGCCGCTTGCGGAGCAGCGGGAGCGGAGCAAAATATGTCTTCTCAAGCGTCTCCGCAAAGGTTCCAGAGAGGGAACGAGGTGAACACCAACAGAGCCAGAAGAAAGGGAGCGACAGCTTACGAGGCGACGGTGGCTTTGGGGCCGCTGTGAACAGGTCAAGAAAGGCGACCGACATGTGTTTTCCTTAGGTTAACTTCTTTAGTTCAGCTTACGTTGTGACGACTACGATTTAAGAAAGAACGCATGCAAAAAAGGCAACAAATATATGGAGCTCACGGATTGCACGGAATCCCCAAGACTTAAACATTAAACATGCACAAGTTTAAGCCAGTCGCTTAGCGAAATACTTCCCTTGAGGGTGCCGCTGAAAGATGCGCCACTCCCAGGGCAGCGGTTACATGCATGTGACATAGTTGTTAAGAGAGTGGTTGTGTGGAGTTTGCAGGTGCCTCAGTATTTCACTATGCAATCCTTCACGCTGCTTAGAGCGGCTTAACTTGTCTGTAAGCAATTCTCTTTAGGCCACTAAAATGGAGGTTCCAGCCCTTACAGAGATAGAAGCTGGCTCTACATATAATAGTATTCTCAGGTTGAACAAAACGGAAGTTTGCTAATCTAAAACACTTATATTAAAGTTTGAGATTACATTATGGATCTTCTAACCAAGCAACCACATTCCCATATATAAATTGCATATTCCCAAGAGCTCTATATTGCAATTAGATTAACCGGAAATGCTTCCCGATCGTTATGTAGTATTATACAATACTAATTATGTCTACAAACATTGTTTAATGGCAATGAGTTACCAGTGAACCACATATCACACAATAAGCGCACAGATCAGACCGTGAATGACCCAAATTCAATCCAATAACGTAAACACACACTTGGTTGGCCGGTGATCATTAGTAGCTCCGTATGGCGAGGTCTTCTTTGCCTACCGCAGGGGGTTTTCGAAAGTGGGCGGCTTAGTTTCTTCAACTACTTACTACCGGATGGCCTAACAGCCATCCCACCACCTCGGGCTTCCTGATCCGCCGCTACTTCTCTTCCATCTGTACGACCCTCTACATTTCTCCCTCCTACCCTCTCTCTCTTTTAATCCCATCTGCTCCACCTATCTCCCATCTCCTCATCCCATCTCCCATCCCCTCCAGCTGGCGCTGAGCTGCGCTCCCGCATGGGTTGCAGAAAATAGTGCTAGCCTTTCCTCCTTCCCCACAAGAGCCACTTTTCTCTCTACTTGCTACCTATGCACCGGACCTAGAACACTTTCTCGTGAATTATATATATATATATATATATATATATATATATTGTCGTGGTACAACGCGGACACCACACAGGGAGACGTTCTTCACGAACAACAGAACAATCTGTTCAAAACAGACAGCAGAGACACGTCTTCGTCATCACCCAATCTCACTCTGACCCACTAGGCGGAGCGTGCTCCCATCGTCATCGTCGTCTGCATAGAATACACGCGTCATTTGTCCCTCTCTACGAGAGCATCGTCCCGATGCTAGACAAGAAATGTCTGTTGCGGAAGTAAAGGCCGCTAGCATAGTTATTCGTTCGCATACGGCTTCAAGCGGACAACGTGCACAAGTTCAGGACGGTGTATGCAGCGCCGCGTACAGTTGGGATTATCGGGAACGACCTCGTAGATGACATCACTGAGTCGCCGCAATACCCGATATGGTCCGAAGTATCGCCTTAACAGTTTCTCGGAGAGGCCTCGTTTCCGTATGGGTGTCAAAACCCATACTCTGCCAGCGACTTCATAGGTAACTATTCTACGGTGAAGATCGTAGCGGCCTGCGTCGTAGTCTAGCTGCTGGCCGATCCGCAAGCGCGCGAGCTGCCGAGATTCTTCTGCGCACTGCGTAAACACATCGGCGTCCGTATCAGTGTCGACAAATTCGTGTGGAAGCATCGCATCCAGCATCGTTCGTACATCTCGTCCGTGAACAACGGTGAACGGAGTCATGCGCGTCGTCTCTTGTTTCGCTGTGTTATATGCAAAGGTGATATACGGTAGGATGTCGTCCCAATTTTTATGTTCGACATCCATGTACATTGATAGCATGTCTTCAATGGTTTTGTTTAGGCGCTCTGTTAACCCACTGGTTTGTGGATGGTAGGCGGTTGACTTTCGCTGGGCCGTTCCACTTAGCAGCAAGACGTGATCTAAAACTGCAGCCGTAAATGCGGTTCCTCGATCTGTTATTACGATGGTTGGCGAGCCGTGTCGCAACACCACATGCTCGATGAAAAAGCGCGCTACCTCGGCTGCTGTGCTGCTCTGGATTGCCTTTGTTTCAGCTTAACGTGTGAGATAGTCCGTTGCGACAATAACATAGCGATTGCCTGCAGTAGAAGTAGGCAGTGGGCCCAAAATATCCATTCCGATTTGATCAAATGGTCTTCGAGGGACCTGGACGGGTTGTAGGAGACCGGCTGGTTTCGTCGGAGGCGACTTGCGCCTCTGGCAGTCGAGACAAGTGCGAACGTGATGTTTCATGGCGGTGGTAAGTCTCGACCAGTAGTACCTTTGCTGCACTCCGGCTAATGTTCGCGTGTAGCCTAAGTGACCACAAGTCACCTCGCTGTAGCAAGCTTGAAGTACTTCCGTACGAAGAGCTGCAGGAATGACAAGCAGATAGGGGGATCCGGTCGGAGAAAAGTTTTTTTTTGTAAAGGACCTTGGCCCGTAAACAAAACGACAATAGTCTTGCGAAAACTCTAGGTGGTTTCGCCGATCTTCCCTCCAAGTAATTGATTAGTTCAAGCAACTCAGGGTCGTTCCGTTGTTGTTGCGCGATGGCGGATGTGTCCATAACACAAAGAAATGCTGAGTCTTCGTCTTCGGGCGGAGAAGGTGACTCCATCAGCGATCGAGACAAGCAGTCAGCATCCGTATGTCGTTTCCCCGACTTGTACGTGACAGTCATGTCAAACTCTTGCAGCCTTAGGCTCCAACGCGCCAGTCGTTCAGAAGGATATTTAAGGTTGGTCAACCAACATAGTGAATGGTGGTCGCTGATAACTGTGAAGTGGCGGCCAAACAAATATGGGCGAAATTTCATAACAGCCCATACGATGGCGAGGCATTCTTTCTCAGTTGTGGAGTAATTAGCCTCTGTACGTGAGAGTGTTCTACTTGCATAGGCAAGTACTCTTTCTGTGTCGTCTTGCTGCTGCACAAGAACAGCTCCCAAGCCAACATTGCTGGTATCAGCGTGGAGCAACGTAGGAGCGGTCTCATCAAAGTGAGGAAGCACTGGAGGCGTCTGGAGACGTTGTCGCAAGCCGTTGAATGCACCTTGCTCTTCGTCGCCCCATACAAAAGCAACGTCGTCCCTCGTAAGGCGAGTTAACGGCGACGCAGTGCGCGCAAAGTCTGCAATAAACCGCCGGTAATAGGCATAGAGGCCGAGGAAGCGCCTGACAGCCTTCTTATCGTATGGTGCGGGAAACTGTGCGACGGCTGCAATTTTTCCAGGATCCGGCCGGACACCTGCGTGGCTGACGACGTGACCGAGAAACTGCAGTTCCGCGAAGCCAAAGTGGCATTTCTGCGGCTTCAGGGTGAGGCCGGCGGACCGTATGGACTGCAGAACCGCTTCAAGCCGTTCGAGGTGTTCTTCAGACGTTGCGGAGAACCAGATGACGTCGTCGAGATACACTAAGCAGGTTTTCCACTTCAGACCTGAAAGTACAGTATCCATGAGGCGTTGGAACGTAGCAAGGGCAGAACACAAGCCGAAAGGCAAGAGTTTAAATTCGTATAGGCCGTCTGGCGTCACGAATGCAGTTTTTTCACGATCTCTCGGTTCTAGTTTGATTGCCAATATCCGCTTTTTAAGTCCATTGAAGAGAAGTAACGTGCCTCTCGAAGCCTGTCGAGTGAATCATCTATACGGGGAAGCGCGTATACGTCTTTCTTTGTCACCTTATTTAGCTTTCGGTAGTCCACACAGAAACTCAAGCTGCTGTCTTTTTTCTTGACCAGAAATACAGGAGAGGCCCAGGGACTCGTTGATGATTGGATCACGTCATCTTCAAGCATTTTTGTCACTTGTTCTTGTATGGCTTCACGTTCTCTAGGAGCCACACGAGATGAATTTTGGTGACTTGGTCTTGCTTTATCCTCTGTTTTTATTCGGCGCTTTGTTAGAGGCGTCCGACCAACGCTGGACGTCGACGCAAAGCAGTCGTTGAACTTGGCCAATAGCGTAAGAAAGCGCTCTCGTTCATGCTGCGACAAAGCAGTGCTAACGTCAAGTAGGAGAGCTGGGTCTTGCGTAGGCGCTTCTTCGAGTAGTGAAAAGCAGCCACAATATCCGCAACGGCGTCAACATAAGCCACAGCCGTGGCCTTGAGAAGGTGCTGTCGCTCTGTGCTAAAGTTTGTTAGCAACAGGTTTATGCCCCTGTCGGTGACATTCACGATTCCTCGTGCGACCGAGATACCATGAGTAAACAACAACGTGGTTATTTGGTCGGCAACTCCTTCGCAACGAAACGGTATGTCACATGCTACCGAAACAAGTGCCCACGATCGAGGGGGGATGACAACGTCGTCTTCTGTTAGACGAAATGAGTTGTGTTGCGGCGATAAGCAATGGACTAAACCGGAGCTCTTATAAAACATCACCGCGGTCCGGGATGTTAATTGCGGCGCCATATTCTTTTAGGAAGACCATTCCAATAATCAAATCTTTGCAGCATACAGGAAGGGTGATGAAAGCGGCCAAAAAAGGAGAATCCCCGATGTTAACTCTAGCAGTACATCTTCCAGAAGGCATCAGTAATTGGCCGCCTGCCGTCCTTATGTGAGGTCCCGTCCATGGCGTCCTTACTTTCTTCAGGCGGAGGACGAGTTCCTGACTCATTATAGAGAAGTCGGCACCAGTGTCGACTAACGCTGTCACCGGCTGCCCATCCACGAAAACATCAATGTCGGCGCTCACAATTTCTTCAGAGTTTATCGGCTCCACGTCGTTCTGCAGCGAGAATGTTGGGGGATTTTTAGTGTCTTGCGGCGGGCCTGCAACCTTGCCCCCAGAGGTCACCGCCTTCAGTTTCCCCGACGAGGGCTGGGCCACCTTCGTCCTCGGAGCTCCGCAACAGCACGTCCAGTAGATGAAGCCATCTGTAGGGGAGGAGTTGGAGAGCGTGACCGACGGCCGTAATCGGACCGATCATTGGGCACGGATTCGTCATTCGGGTGCGCTATTGGGGGTCCCTGAAAAGCAGCGTCGTGGCGGCGTAGCAGGGCGTCGTCATTTGCACGTCGACCATAGGACCATGGACGAAGAGGTCGAAATGATGCGTCACGATGCCAGCAATGCCGCGAAATATGGCCGGCGCCTCCGCAGTGAAAATAGAGTGGGCGCCTATCGACAGTGCGCCATACGTCGGTTCTCCGAAGTTGTGGCCGTAGCATGGCGTCGTCATTTGCACGTAGACAATAGGACCACGGACGAAGAGGTCAAAATGATGTGTCACGATGCCAGCAATGACGCGAAATATGGCCGGCGCCTCCGCAGTGAAAACAGAGTGGGCGCCTATCGATAGTGCGCCATACGTCGGTTCTCCGTAGCGTCGTTTTGCGGCGGTGACCAATACGCGGCGAACGACGGCTGGCGGTATGACTGAAGCGGCATAACGGCTGTGCGCTTCGAAGCCTCCTCTTGTGGCGGCGACCAAGGAGCGGCTGTCGGAGGTTCGTGGTACGGCGATGTGGTTGCAACCGGTGGTGGACATCGGACAGCGGCGGCGTAACTAAGGGGCCGCTGGTGGTCTTGAAGATCGGTTACCGGGAACGCCTGCCGGATTTCGTCCCGCACCACTTCGGCGATTGACGCGACGGGTCTATCAAGTGTCGGTGCCATGATCTTTTGAATTTCCTCTCTGATGAGCTCTCTGACCACCTCACGCAAGGAGTTCTGATACTCGGCAGTCACTGCGGCGGTATTGATTGTAGTGCTGGTGGACAGTCGATCGTATTGCCTGCATCTTTGATGAAGGGCCCGCTCAATTGCCGTAGCCTCTTTGATAAACTCAGCGACAGTGACTGGCGGATTGCGCACAAGCCCCGCGAACAACTACTCTTTTACACCTCGCATGAGGTAGCGCAACTTCCTATCTTTGGTCATGTTCGGGTCGGCTCTACGAAAGAGGCGGCTATGTCCTCGGCGAACATTGTGACCGACTCATTAGGTTTTTGCACGCGTAGCTCCATCATTTGCTGGGCGCGGTCGCGTCGGTCGGCACTCGCAAAAGTTTCCGTGATCCTCTGCCGAAAGTCATGCCAGCTCGTGAGGCTACCCTCTCGGTTCTCGAACCAAGTACGGCCACTGTCGTCAAGGGCGAAATAGACGTGGGAAAGCTTTTACTGCTCAGTCCACTGATTAACACGTGCGACGCGTTCATACTTGTCCAGCCAGTCTTCAATGTCTTCGAAGACTGCACCGCGATAGCGATCGGCAACCAGCGGATGCAGAATGGTTACCTGTTGTGGATTGGGAAACCGACTGGTTTGGGGTGCTTGCGGTGTACTGGTTTCGGCCATTGCGAGATGTGTGCAGCTCCTGGAGAGAGGTGGTTGAAGAGCGGAGAACTACGGGGCAAGGCCTAGCAGTCGACAATATCGTGTCCATGATATTGCTGGCTTTGTCTCTTAACGCATATATCTGATTCTTGCCAATTACTAGTTTCTTATTCACTGCTTTTAGGCTTCCTCCGTTTCTGAGAGCATGTTAAATTCTGTCCATATTATACTTCCTTATGTCACCTATCTTACGCTTGCTGATTAATTTCGAAAGTTCTGCCAGTTCTATTCTAGCTGTAGGGTTTGAGGCTTTCATACATTGACGTTTCTTGATCGGATGGTTTGTTTCCTGCGATAGCTTACTGGTATCCTGTCTAAAGGAGTTACCACCGACTTTTCTTGCACACTCCGTTATGATGTCCACAACATTGTCTTTTTTCAATTCAAGTTTATTTGCATCTTCAACTCTGCATCAGTTTATTTTCATTGCTTGAACACTAAGGTCCTCTTCCTGAGTTAAAGCCGAATACCTGTTCTGTAGCTTGATCTGGAATTCGTCTATTTTGCCTATATATATATATATATATATATATATATATATATATATATATATATATATATATATATATATATATATATATATATATACGCCTTCTTTAGTTATTATTCCGTTATCTTTCGATTGGCCCCCAATTGGCCACACAGGAGTTAAAACATTGGTAGCCGTATCTCTGCATACGCCCGTTATCAACATTCTTTCCTCGACAGCCGACAGAGAAAAAAAGAATAGAAGAAAGGGCAGGGTCGTTAAACATATTACTAACAGTTCCTCCACTGCTTGATTCATGGCCGATCCCCGAGAGTGCTTGGCGGCATTTCACTAGGTAACAAGAACAAGATATGCGTTCCAGTTTGCTAGCGTTGACGATCCCGAGCATCCTACAGCGCCTCCGTCCTGTAATGACATTCCTTCATAGAGTCTCGAATTGTTCTCCCGCCTGATTTCTGAAAAAAATTCATTTTAGGGTTTTATGTGCCAAAACCACTTTCTTATTAGGAGGCACGCCGTAGTGGAGGATTCCTGAAATTTCGACCACCTGGGATTCTTTAACGTGCACCTAAATCTAATTACACGGGTGTTTTTGCTCCCATCGAAATTCGGTCGCTGTGGCCGAGATTCGATCCCGCGACCTCGTGCTCAGCAGCCAAACACCATAGCCAGTGAGCACCCGCTTGATTTGCAGTTTGCTTTTTCGCACAGCTTACCAGTGTTATATGACATTAATATACACAGTTAGTGAGAATAATGATGTGTCCGTTATGATGCATTAAGATTGCGTGAGATTGCACGTTGCAGTGGATTAAAGCAAACACAGTCGTATGCATCGTGGTTAGTTGTATTCCAGTCAGTTTCCTGTTCCACTAAAGCTCAGCTTCATATAAATTCCAACATTTTTTTTTTGTTATGCAAACTTTTTGAGCGAATAGCTTTCTTTGACACTTCCGGCGGTTGTAGTCTGTGGTGGCTGGGCTTCTAGAACCGATAAAAAGGCGTCAATGCCATTTCTCGCGTGACCAACTTGCCAGGCGCTTTTGGCATCCAACGCGAACTATTATACGACATCATGTCGGGCGAAAGCATTCAGCTGCCTCAAAGTTTAGAAGCTCTGGTGAAGCGCTCCGGAACGGACAGCCTTCCTTTCCCCCGGCCGCTCTCTTCCCCTGTGGCGGTTGCTGAAAAGGGTTCCGGTAGCAGGAAAGGACGATGGCAGTCGCCTAAAAAAACTAAATTATCGTGGTTTACGTTCCGAACGCACCGTCTGATTATGAGGCCAAGCAGTAGTAGGAGGCTCCAGAAATTTGGATCACCTGGGTTTCTTTAACATGCACGCAAATTTATGTTTATCGATGTTGTCGCATTTCGCCCCCATCGAAATGCGGTAGCCGTGGACGAGATACGATCCCTCGAACTCGTGCTGAGCAGCCCAACACCATAGCAACTGAGCAAGCACGGCGGGTATGTCAGTCGCCTTCCACCATCGAGCAAGGAAAAGACTAGGAGGAAGAGTCACGTAACGATCTTGAAGCCTAGTCTTCAAAAAATTTGCAGGGCTTGCATGATTAGAAATAAGTCCTCATGTGAAGTGATAGGCAAGCGGTAGGTTTAGTCGGCTCGTTTTGGTTGCGTCTGCTGCTGGGTTTCGGAATAGGTGCACATATTAGGCACGGCATACACACGCCGAGGTTAGTGAAGGAATTCAAGCGTGTAAACCTGTCGAGTCTGTTCTATGTCAGCGACGTAACGCATTACGTTACTGTTACGTTAATATTATTCACCGTAGACAGGCGCTGTGGCTGTAGCCAACGAAGGCGTCGGTTTTCAGTTAACTGGCATTGTGGCCAACAACCCAAGAGGATCACCTCATGGACGACTGGTCGCATTTCGTGGTGGTTTCGGGCAAACGAGGAAAGCTTTCGTCATGTAAACCTTTGCAGGCAACCTAACCACCCTTTCCACGGCCATGCATCGCATTTGGGGACGTCTTTTGTGAAACAACGACGTCTTTCACCTGCGCAAACGTGTGCAAACGATCAAGTAAGCGTCCAGGGTCCGCAGCGACTGCTTTCAAATGGAAAAAAATTCGTCCCTTCTTGTGCCCACGAATGGACTGGCAAGCCGGGGACCCCGAACATATTTAAGGCTATTCTGGCCCATTGTTAAGACTGATGGTCCGAGCCGAAACTGCCGTTCAGCTGAAATTCTTCGGCCCCACAATGGACACGCGAGAACTCAAGAGACGCGTCTCCATCAGCGTAACAACGTCACATCACGCAATCTTACAACATAGTGCATGTAAATCTGAAGGAAAGGAGACGACTTTGGCGTTTAAAGGGAAGGCTAATGATATTTCTCTGTCTACGAAAGACACACAGTGGAAGCTTTTACTAAGCGAAAACGCGACAAAAGATATCCCGCAAGACATGTCGCAACTTCCTAGGTGCAAGACAGCGGGACAAAAATTAGCAAGAAAATACACACTGCAGTTTAGGGTGCACAGCATCTGATTTGACGAAATGGACCACGCTCAGGCATTCTGGACGGGTTTCGAGGCGAAAGTGCTGGTAACTCCACTAGCCGCGTTTGTACGCAGCGCAAGTGACGCTTTGAAAATTCTGCCGTCATGGGTCAGGCACTCCAGTCTTTTTCCATGTTTCAAGGTAACGCATTTTAAGCAAACAGCGAAATGCGCGGTAGCAGAGAACCACCACTTCTTACGTGCATGCTTCCATGCCTGTCACTGCAGGTGCCACTAAACTTTAGGACGTTCCAAACAATCTCTACTGGTCTGGCAACCATGTGGGCTAATTCCTACCCAAAAGTCACCGCGTACTAGGCCCCGGAGAGCGAGAGCGGCGGCGTCAGAGGAGGTTGGCTTAGGGAGGCTAGCGCAATCACGTGATGTTCCCTCCAGGTATTTTCCTTTTTTCATGCCTTCCACACTTGCACTCGCGCCGCTGCACACAACATACGAATAGCGATTCAGCCTATGAGTATGGCCACCTGTACTGTCGCTACAAGTTACGCAATGATATCACGAAATTACGCAATGAAACAACCAACGCCACCGAAATGACCTCACTACAAATAGTAGACGTTTTCAAGCGCATCATTCTTGAAATAAAGTAAATAGCTTTCCGGGTGCGTTCGACTATGCGCCTACATTCACGACCACCTTCGATTACAGAATTAATCAATCCTCTAAAAACGTGCAGAATGAAACCAATTCTGCTCATTTCTTCTTTGTGCACTTCTGCACTATTCATCTGCATTCATAAATAATTCATGTGCACGATTCTGCACAGTTTATCTTAGCAATTAGTCTGCGTAATGTTGCATTTGTGTAGCCTGCGTACAGCAGCACAAGGGAACAGTGCCACTTTGTAATATGAAACGTACGCATGGCGGTTCCTTCCTGCATCTTTGCTACCGTTGCTGCACTCTCAAATATCATATGTGGAGCATCCGGAAATACGTTGCATTTACAAAGACTAATAAATAGTCTGTGAATGTATATCTCAACATAAAAGGAAACAGTTCGAGCGTTTGCAAAATCGCAACCTTGCTATTTCTGCAGTCAATGATTACAAAGATATATTAAAATGTGGTACAGGATCCTTAGATATTTCAGAAAAAAAATCAGGGAAATCAAATTATTTGGGACAGAAGGTCACTGTGCAAGTAAAGCTTCAGCATCCCTAACCAAGGATATAACTTCCCGAACAATATAGGACAGAAGAAATCACAGCCCGAGCTTTTACGCTATCCCACAATGAAGCGCAAAACGCAAATATTCATTGCAAGCTACATGTTTACGCCATGACGTGTTTAGAATCTTTCGCAGTTTGTTCGCTCTGCAAAGTGTTCTGGGCAGGCATGCAACTCAAATTTCGTGAAAAATGCCCTGCAATCTTCGCGCAGTGCGTAGAATGAGCGCGAATCAAACAAAAATTTTGGCTGGAGTGCCAGCTCCATTTGTAGCGAAGCGCCATCTTCTGCTTGCCAAGTGCTGCTGCCGTCGTCAAGAATAACCCTTTGTTACATCACGCGAGCTGGGCGCGGCGTGGCGAGGCTCGAAAGAATACGTTGTTGCGTATATGTGTCTTTTTTTATCGCTATTCTCTCGTTCCTATGCACACAGACTTCGTTGCCACTGCCATGATGTCAGCTCGCTGGCCCCTGTTAACAATTTTCTTCGTTGGAAACAACTCGCCGCTACATAAGGCAACTTTGACTGCGTCATTCGTTTGCAGCCTTTGTCCCTATACTCGCGTAGCTTTCTAGTTGTGGCAGAGACTATCATTTCCTCAACTTCAGTTAGGCGAATAGTAATCTGGAAGGAAATATGCAATTGCATTCTCAGCCATATACTGCAAATATCCAATGAAGTCCACTATGCATGAAGTGCACTATGCAATCGTTTCAATTTCGTTTCTACCTTCAGATCTTCACGATTGGTCAAACCATTTCTCTAGCCACTCCCACTTTGTCTTTCTGTCACATGACCCTCAGAAAAATACGATGATTCCGCACTTGATGTGACGTGCAAACACCACTTACGCATGATTATTGGGTCAAACAATAGAAAAAAAGTTTTTAGCATACTACGATTTTTTCGCAGTGAGCCCTAAGTAACTGGTTAATTTTCTTTCTGTGGCTGCGCCCCCTTCGTTGGTCTGTCACGTGACGTCACAAAAGCGTGCAAGCTGTGTAAGTCAAAGTGACGTGTCTGTACTCAAGATGAATCAATATGCCGCAAAAAACTGACATTTTGATGTTACTATCTTTTGAATAGCCCGAGAGCTACTAGCCCGTTCCGAAAGGAATAAGAATGGCTGCGTACCAATCAGTCTGACACTTTCTATTTGGACCTCCCGGGAAGAAGACTCTTCGCGCATAGTAAACATTTGTTTGTCGCCGTATAATGTTGTCGATCCCTTTCGGCACATATACCACATCTCTCTGTCAACTTTTCTTCGCTGAGGATCCGTTTTGTCGGTATTTTTATCCTCCCGTCGGACGCCGCGTCGATTGTCGACCAGCCAGTGCAAGTTAAGCAAGACGAAGTTGATCAATCGCAGACACCGGCATCACCCTCCTTCTGCAGTTATTTACTGTCGCTACAGTAGGTGGGTGCCACTAAAACTATCTCACATTCTGCGCGCTTCTCGTTTCTGGACAGCCAAATGATAAGAAAAATCCGAGGACACCTAAGTACTTGTTATTAGTTGTGAATGCAAAAGCATTAAGGTACAATTAAACGACTCTGAACGGTCATTCCAGTTATGGTGGTGGCCGTGATGAATTTTTTTTGCCTTTTTTTGCTTTTGAAGGAAAAAGGCAGATGGACAGAAAGGAAGAGGGTGCTACGCTTGATAGTCCCTCGTGGCCTTGTCAGCCCACCCAAGGATGGTCTCCTTGATACCGGGCCTGGAGCTGCGCAAGGCAATTTCCCGCTGCTCCTCGCTGCCTATTAATTTACGGAGGTACGGGAAAGAGGGATGCTTAGGGCACCCCCACATAATGCAATTAAGGTTGGCTTGGGTTGTGGAGAAAAATTTATAGCTAGAGGAGGGGCACAGACAGGGGTGGATGACGTGAGAGAGATGAGGAGAGGGAAAGACATGAGTCTGCAGCTGTCGCCACAGCATTTAGCACCTGTGCGGGAATTTGTTTTTTAGCTGCGGGAACGTTAAATGGTCTAGGCGGTAGTGGCTACATATGTAAAAAGTCAGAAGGCGAGCCCGTGCAACTAACCTAATCGTTGCCGCAACGGAACCTGGCTCATCTAATGCCCGTGCCAGGACCGTAAATCCTCGCGCGCTGGCGTGAGCGGCTTTGTTTACGACAAGACCCGCGCGCGAGGGTGTCCATATCAGAGCTTTATATTGTTGGGAAGAGGGCAGGGTGTATTGGCCAGGAGGATGAAGAGGGCTGGTTTTGACCCCCTACCCACTCTAAAGTTGTAGACGGAAGCTTTAGAGTAGCTGACAAAGACTGCAGAACATGGAATGGTAAGGGCCAGAGCGATGGCCGCCTCTTCCGCCTCCTAAGAAGAGGAAGCGGGAATGGAGGAGGCCGTAGCTATCTGGCCTTCAGAAATGATAATTCAGATGCCCAGTATAAAAACTGCTACTGTATTCTGCAGCATCAATGTAGAAGGCTTGCCTTGATTTGGAAAATTGTTTCCCAAGATGCCTTACCCACTGCCGTTGCCGCTACTCGTGCTGTATGGGTTGCTTTTTTCGGCGGTGGTGGAATGTGTAGACACATGTGTATGTGATAAAAAATATTGTGTTTGGGTTTAGCGATGGAGGTGGTCCTTATACTGAAAGCGTCGAGTATGCATCTTCCGGCTTGTGTATTGGAAAGCCGGTTATATTGAGACGTTAGATGGATTTCAATCAGTTAGTTTAGTGAGTTGAAGGTATTTGTTGGGAGGAGACGTTTGGTGGATGTCCGAATCGGAACTCCGACAGAGGCTTGGACTAAGCGAAAGAGTTCTGCCTCTCTTAGTCTGCCACTTATTCGATGTCCTGCCTATTGGCTGTAGAGTGCGGTCGACTATTGCATGAAGTGCCTTGATGGTGTGTGTGTTGAGTCGATTTCGTTGTATGTGTAGTTCAAGCACCCTAAGCATGTTGACTTTGGGTATGGGTGTCCTGTTCAGTGCTATCTGTACATCGGAGATATATTTTACAGAGCCGCGGTGGGCGGGGAGGAGGAGCACTTCGGACTTAGTAGGGAAGCAGACAAGATTGATGAGTCCCACACGGGCTACCGTGCACCTTGCCGGCAGCAGTTTGCAGGGTCTCCTGAATGTGACCGCCGTAGCTTGACGACATCCAGAGAGTCGTCAGCACAGAGCGAAAATTTGAGATCCGGGATGAATCTCAGGGCTCTAGCCAGCCGCATCATGGGGATATTGAAAAGGAGAGGAGATAGCACGGATCCTCGGGGTGTGCCGGAACTCCCGAAGGGGTAAAAGGGCGAATGCTCAAGCCCTATGGGAACAGTTGTCGTACGGCCAGAACGGAAGGTGGCGATCTAATTATGGATTGTTTTCACCAACTCCTGTAACGTTGAGTTCCATCAGGATGCCGAGGTTACTAATGCTGCTTGCTAAAAGCTCCATGAACATTGAGGCCTATCACTGCCCGAGTGTCTACGTTTGTGTTAGGTGTAACGATGTCGTGCTTCAGACAAAGCTTGGTATCTCGGCTGGAAAGTGATCCACAGAATCCTGCCATTTCGTGGGGGTGCAGGTTTTCATCTTCGATATGTTTGTTGAGGCGGTTGGGAATTACGTGTTCCTGTGGTCTGCATATGCATCAAGTGAGATATCGGGCGTATATTGCCTGTGTTTATCGGCTTGCCTGGTATGGGGGTACGAAGATAACTTTGGTGTCCTTCCATGAGGCCGGTAGGGCTTACTGGTGACAAGGCAGTGGCTAAAATACTTAGTGAGGGCTGTAACAGAGTTGTCATCTAGGCCGCATGCAGAGAAGCTTTTTGCTGATGAGGTCTCGGCCTGGTACGTATCTGTTGTGGAGGTTGTCTGCTTAACTTCAATCTCCATTATGGGAGTATTCATAGCGTCGTTTTGTGCACCGTGTGCTTTAAAACTCACACTCGAGGGCCACCTAATGCATACAGCAGGTAACTGGTGATCTGTTAGAGTTACACAATGAGTTTGAAGTGAAGGGAGGCGTGCAAATAAGCGTGCAAATTTGCAGGCACAAGATGTGGTCACTTGGTGCAGGGAATGTGTGATTGGAAGTTGCTGGGACATTGCTCGTAGTGGCACTCGTCTTGCCGTGAACATGAAAAGAATGACAACGATGATGACGATCGCAATTAGACTGTGAGATTGTGCGAAAACAGTCGCACACCTTGCATTCAGTAGAAATAATGTCTTTTTTAAGTGCCTGGCTTCGTCCGACTATTGAAACACGCTAAATGGTTAGATTTGGCAGCAATGGTTTGTCACGTAGAAACAAATACTGCTGCGGCATAAATGACCTTTAAGATGTAGAAGTATCGACATTTGGGCGAGTTGGTAGTGGTTGAACATCTTGAAGGGGCAGCGCAATAAGACGATGACAGAAGGTAGTAAACACGCTGTCCTGTGTGTTTCCTGCCTTCTGTCATCGTCTTATTGCGCTGCCCCTTCAAGATGTCGACCTTTAAGCTATGTGGAACTGATGTGTAGACAGATTGGTCAGATTATGCATTTAATCTCCTTGATTTCTTTAATGCAGGAAATGCCCTGTGTATTCGTATAACGTAAAACGATTCCTTTCTGACTTTATTCCAATCTGCCGACGTCAAACTTACGTAACCGCAGACGGAAGCATCGGGCGGAGACTCGAAGCGTTCTTTGAACAGCTCAGTCAAACGCGCTTCTCGTTTGAAGTTAAATTTGTTTGTTTTGAAAGCGAATAACGTTGCCTACTCTGACAGGTAGGATGCGAAAGCATGGAAAGGCCCACTGAGCGAAAAAGCAGGGGGAACCTGCGGCAGAGAAACTTGCCATTGGCTGTGACGTTCACTCGTGCTTGCTGCCTCGGGCCTTAAAGGAGCAGAGAGAGAATAGCTGCTGGCACGGTATTGCGTGAAGGGCGAGGGAACCGCCTCACCGCACTTTACCTTCGCTCTCGCTCTCGGAAACCTACTTGAAACGCGTGTTCTTTCTCCACGCAAGCTCTCCCCTGCATTCTAACTGCGCCTGGGTAAGGCCAGATCAAAATGCACCAAGCATCTCAACGTGCTCACTAGAATGCGAGTAGTTCATAAATCGGAGAGGAGCCTCTAAGCAGACGTGCATCTCCCAGTTTCACGAACTTTCCATCTTGCAAACGGCTCCAGGGGCGCTTGGATGCTGGATCACACATTACACCATCTGTGACTATACTAGACACCCATCCGACAACACTTTGGGCAAAACGCACCCCCGATGACGAGGGTGCAGCGCTTTCAGTCCCCTAGCTGGACCGCCTCTGCGATAGGCCTAACCGCCGGCCTAAAGTAAGCGGAAGAGCCGCCCGGAACGCGACAAGCGTCGGAGCTGGCGACGGTGCCGTACGCTCATGGCGTGCAATGCACGCTGACCTTGTTTCCACCCGCCACGTCTCGCTGTCTGGCAACTGCGCACCGGCTCTACAGAAGCAATCTACGTGGGAGCCCAGGCCCCCACCACTGCCCCATGCAGACTAGGCTTCAACTGTGTCGGGCTAAACCCTTGCGTCCTGCGGCAAATCGTTCTCAAGCCGGCGGGACTGCCCATCAATAGCCCCGACAAGATCAGGGTCAACCCTGCCATTCACACAGTGCTCGTGAGTACATGAAGCATGGATCGAGCTGACCTCTGCTACAACATTCCAACCTTCAAGTTCGGCAGAATCTTCTATGAAGTCGCCGACCCTACAAACTCCTGCCGTGGCACCTTTCGTCTCCCTCTCGGCTACCCTGAAGACGAAATCGTCTGCACCCTTGAAAGATTCAATCCAACCATGACCATCGGGGCTGAGCGTCTGCTAGGTACTACCGAAACCATATTCTAGGCTCCAGCGCCCCTTTATACTTCAACTACGAAGGATGCGCGCTTCGCTGCCTTCCCTTCCGTCAAAAGGTGGAGTCCTGCATCCAATTCCGCTAAATTAGGCATTGACAGGACGCCTGTACATCCACTACCGCTACCATCTGCCACAGGTGTGCGCTCAAGGACCCTCAAATGGACCATGAGTGCGACCCTGCCTTGGCGTGTGTGTCGGTGCTCATCTCACTGGTTCATCATTGCGCAAACAGCGCTTCAAAACCAAGAGTACTCCAATATCCCCGACACCTCCCAAGCCCACGCAAGGCTCCTCATCTCGGACACCCAGCCTTCATCGACGACAGCAAGACCCTCGCCAGCAAGGGAGTCGAAGCAAAAGCAAGAAATGGGGACCAAGCTCGACTCCCAAGGAAGACGTCTGCCAGCGCTGTCCACGAAGCCCACTCCCAGCGGTACTCCGCACAACCTACCCCAGGTAAGCTGGGCAGAGGCAGCTTTCTCTAACTGCTCCTCATTTAAGAACAGTAGCTTAGAGAAAACACAGCATTAAAGGCGGGAATCAACAGGCTAAACTTGAGCTTCAATCACGTATATCCCCTACCACAGCTTCACAGCAGCCCCTACCCAGACCCTCCACTCCTTTTAACTCACATCTCATCATCATTATCATCATCATCATCAGCCTGGTTACGCCCACTGCAGGGCAAAGGCCTCTCCCATACTTCTCCAACTACCCCGGTCATGTACTAATTGTGGCCATGTTGTCCCTGCAAACTTCTTAATCTCATCCGCCCACCTAACTTTCTGCCGCCCTCTGCTACGCTTCCCTTCCGTTGGAATCCATTCCGTAACTCTCAATGACCATCGGTTATCTTCCCTCCTCATTACGTGTCCTGCCCATGCCCACTTAAACTACTCCAAATATTCTGGTAATGTATTCTGGTATGCATCAAACGTGATCCCGCTCACAATATATATATATATATATACATATATATATACATATATATATATATATATATATATATATATATATATATATATATATGGTATTTCACATAACTTGGGCAAAACTAAAAATAAGCAAGCGCCACGTAGCTGGACCTAACCAAGGTAACGTTGTTTGCCGCGGCTTGTAGATACTGTGCTTAATTTTCATCATTAGTCGGAAATAAATAATCAACTACTCCATTATTATAATTAGATGACAAGTGTCAGTGAAAAAATTCTAGAGCAGCATAAAAAATTCACCGATAATCACGATAAAATCTAGTGCAAAACTTGAGCACAGCTCTGTACGTGGTTTCTTTTCTCAATATATTGAGGCAAAGAATTTGAGAGACATGTAGCAGAGTTAGCGATCGTCAAAAATCTGCTCTGCGGGTCAAGCACGTCGGCTTTTATACATAACTCGACGAATGTTCCACTGTAATCGCTGGAGCTGCGCGGCTTCGAGAAAGTACTACACAATTCGCGTCATGCAAACAGTCAGAATACAAAACACTCGCAAACCATGACAATAAAACATGCGCCAACAAGACCAAACCAAGCAAACCAAACAAGCACTACCGCGAGAGCTGACGCGAGCAGACGATAGTACGAAACGAGTGGTCCGGTTTTTCGAGCGTGAAAGAGGCCTGCGAATGAATGCAAGACTGCCGCGTGACCGCCCGCGTGAGAACCTTTGCGTTTCTTCACGGGCTTCTTTCACGCTCGGAAAAACACTTTTATGTACCACGTATTCAGCAACAGAAAGCTCAATCGGGAGTTTCTCTTGTTGCTCTACAATTTTCTCAGTTACACACTTAATCTAATCACAATAATTGTGAAACTGATTAACTGATTGAGACTAATTACCTAATTGGGCGGAACGCAAGAAAATAATCTATCTCCAAGCGACGGCAAAAAACATTATCTTGGTTCTGTGCAACTACGTAGCATTTACAAATTTTTAAAGTTTGGCTCAAGTTAATTTATAAAACAAAAATTATGGGGTTTTGCGTGCCAAAACCACTTTCTGATTATGAGGCACGCCGTATTGGAGGACTCTCGAAATTTCTACCGCCGGAGGTTCTTTAACGTGCACCTAAATGTAAGTACACGGGTGTTTTCGCATTTCGCCTCCATCGAAATGCGGCTGCCGTGGCCGGGATTCGATCCCGCGACCTCGTGCGCAGCAACCCAACACAATAGCCATTGAGGAACCACGGCGGGTAAGGTAATTGATACACCTTGTATTTTGTATTGTACTATTCATCAAACAATTTTTTGGTATATTTGAAATTTTGTCTCCGGTCTTCTCAGTGATTTCTCATTATTCCGGACACTTCGGTAACTAATCTACTAACTAAACTTACGCTCTGACATCATATCCATCAAAACCTATATTCTTTTTTCTATTTCTTTCGGATTTATTTTGAATTTCCTCCCTGGTAGTCTGAGGAGGGGAGGTGGAAATTCTCCGCAAGAAAGAAGAGTTTCACTGGATACTCACTGCCACTAAAAATTTTACCGACGATAATGATACTTCCTAATGCGAATTTCAGCGCAGCTGTTTGAATTCGTGATATGTTACAACAAACAATCTGATTCTTAAAGACACGGTGCTCTCGACGGCGGCCCTGAGCCTCTGCTCGGGAAGCTCGTTTGGCACCAGCGGCAGACGAAGCATTTCCATAGGTTGCGTCGCTCGTTATTCAGAAAGAAATCCTGAATGCGGAAACGGGGAATAAGAGTATGGCGGTGTTTCGGCCTACCCTCCTCCGCCGTTTGCCTCCTGGTTGCGCTGTACCTCCCTCTCCGTTTTCCTCCTCGCATCTTTCGTACCCCCCCCTTCGCTCCGCGTTCGCTTTCATCTTTCGCTGTGCTCGTTCGCTCGGCTACGCCGACGCCGAAGGTCGACGCCGACACTCGGCACAGGAACGGGCACCTGAGCTTTGCTTTAGGAAAAGGAAAGAAAGAAAGCACAGGTAGCCTAGGAATAGAAATACGCTTGTACATTCAGTGCCATCATGAATACCAACATTCACTTTAGTTCATTCCCTTCTCTCGCGTTGATGCAAGAGGAGGAGCGCATTAAAAAAATGATCCCTAAAGGAGAATGCGGTTTTCTTATTAGAAAAGTATTCCTTGCAAAGAAAACGACACCTAGTCATTTCAAAAGAAAAGAAATTGAAGCGCCGCAATGTCGCCGCTCATCTCAGTGGCACCAAGGATAGAACTCCTCATAGTCAGAAATTAAATCAATAATTTGTTTCAGTTATCTTTAATGTTGAATTGCACGCATGTGGGTATGACTGGGTTAAACCGTCCCTTTTTAAACACCATAGGGGGATCGTCATTAGTTAGATATCAGTTAATTAACCACTTCACTAAAGGTTTGTTTCACATGAATTCCAAAATGAATCATACATACATCTTTTTTTCTCAGACTTCGCACTTATACGTCAGCTTCTGCCAAGGTATATGCACTGTAGCAAACGATACTATGGTTTACGTATTTAGGAGTTCCTTGCCACTGGCACATTCAAATGACGTGTTTTCATTGAAATTTCCAAAATGTTTTCTTTGCCTCTGTACCACGTGCGTCAGCAAATCGATTGAATCAATTCATTAATTCATGCGGTGTGATGGACTGCTTTTTTTCTTCATTTCACTTCTATGCCGAGTCATTAGGCACCAAGAGAGGAAAAACGTATAGTTGTAACTCTAAAAGAGCCTTCCAGTGCTTTCATCTCATCGAGCTAGTAGTACCCACCCGTGCTTCTAAACTATCCTGTTCAGAAAAGAATGTAGACAACATATATTGCTTGAGGTAATTAGCGCAACCGTAATCATCCGTCTCAATATGATATGCTAAAGGTCCTCTTGATCCCGTTAGTGTTCCATTTAGGCATCGAAGGGAGTAAAAAAAGTCGATGCATCAAACGACTGTGTGCCTCCAGCTTTATTAGGTTAGTCATAAATTTCTTCGCCACAAGTAGGCCCTACTTGCGCCACAAGTAGGTAATACATCTGCTTTGCCGAAAAGCAGATGCCGAGGAAAAATAGTGCGAAAAGTGGCCTCCCAATTATGCAACAAGGTACGGACGATGCTCCTTAAGTAGTGTACGACGACATCTTAAATAATTACTGAGCAAGGAAATAAAGAGAGCGTCTTCAAAGACAGTTCTCTGATCCCCAACTTGGCTCTAAGGAGGTCGAATCACGTAAGCAGGCGGGAGGCCTGTCGAAGTTAAAAGGAGAGATGGGGCTCACGGAATCTATTTAGAAGGTAGATGCCATGTGCTGTAGCTGCTCTTTTTATGCGGGGACACTGGAGCGCAAGGCTTTTGATGCTATTAGCGCAGTCTATTAGCGACTCGGATCCTTCCAGGCGCATTTCGCCAAAGAAGTGCGCGCAAGTCACCAGCAAGCCGTATCGCGCTAGGCCTGGGTTCTTGCAAAGAACGGGTGCAGG
The DNA here is from genome assembly GCF_050947875.1 of Dermacentor variabilis. Taxonomy (NCBI): domain Eukaryota; kingdom Metazoa; phylum Arthropoda; class Arachnida; order Ixodida; family Ixodidae; genus Dermacentor; species Dermacentor variabilis. The sequence continues at coordinate 107,970,387 of NC_134573.1, forward strand.
GATACGGATGATGACGCATACTGGCTGAAGGGAGGATATATCCACCGTAGCATGAGGGTTACATTCACGTATGGGGGGTTTATGTATTTGCACATAAAATAACTTGTGTGAATTACTCCGCTTTTGTTTGATGGTGACGGTACTATGGGTGCTAGGTCCTAGTACGTCTACGCGACACCCTATGATGTGCTTGTGACATGACTGTGCGTGCATATTACTTGTTATTTTTGTTTTTGCTTTTCCTTTCTTATTCTTCCCTGAGTAACAAGTATCACATTTTCGGATAGCCTCATCTAACGAAACCTACCCTTGCGTTTTCTTTGTTCTCCACATCTAATATCGGAAAAAAGTATGAAATTCGAAGCAATTGCTGGACTCAGGAGAACCTATATTCTAACTAATGACAATCAAGGCACACTGGGCTTGATTGTCATTCATTCCTTATAACATTCATTATTTCATCATTCATTCATCAATCGTTCATTATTTTCATTCGATAAAAATCAAATGAGAATTCAAATCAAGAATATATAAAAATATGTACCTTGCTAGGTGTAAGCATAAGGTACCATCAAATGGCACTATTTATAAAGCGTCACACAGGCCACTCAGAATCAACATTACTGACTATTTGAAAGCCATACGCTTGACCGGATTGCAAGTTCACATATTGCTGTAAATAGTGCATAGCATGCATCTATGCATTTATAGCGAAAATGGCGAACGTTTTACCAAATGCTGGAGACGGAACAAATTACTTGATACGGACGTGATACGAACCTTATACGGACGTAATTGCTTACGCAGTTACACACGGGAGTGGGACACGGGGACTGGTTCAATTCTGGGTACATCCACAAAATGGCCTACAAAGAGATGAAATTTAACATGACTTGCCATAAGTAAGAAACCATGTTGTCGAGCCGTAACGCTACGCACTTCTAGCGGATCTCCGTATTAAGTTTCATTTCCATTAAAAAATGTTTAGCAATATGTGAAATATTCATTTCTGCTTATTAGCCAGAGACGGCATGGGAGCGTTCATTGTTGGTGCGAAAAGAAGCATCACATGAGCAGCACACGCATAATCAGTATCCTCACGCTTGAAATCAGATCTAGGACGTTTGCAGTATCTTGCTTTGTGTGGCCCTAGCCCCCTGTAACCATTTATTATCTTTGTTATTATTATTATTATTATTATTATTATTATTATTATTATTATTATTATTATTATTATTATTATTATTATCCTCAGCAGCAGCATCATCATCATCAACTTAAGGTTACTTACAAGGGATGAGATAAGGGCGTCACAGGGGCGAGCAATACAAAAATGTTGGAAGGCAATTCAACGTCTTGTTGATTCGATGAAGGGCGATGTCTCCCTAGGTTAGGGGGAAGAAGTCAGTGAGGAAATTACAGTTCAATAGTCCCGCACTCCGCTATTCAAATCTCGTTTCGCTTTAATTCTCAGCATACGGTAAACCACCTGCTTCTTGGCCAATCCCCCATAGTGGGTATGCGCCACTGTTTAGCATACAAGACAAGACAAGCGGCCGTGCTTGCATGGGCTCCCGGTTCAAGAAACGGTGTCTTTAGGCCAAATCGTCCTAGATCGTTGGAAATAGTGTCATTCGACTGAGCAGGTTGGATGACGTCCATAGAAACCACGATCCAGGCCGTGAATCCCATTTATCGGCATTTTGAAACCTCGAAAGTTTGCAACCGGAGACCGCTCTGCTAGGCCTGGCCAAGAGTAAGAATTAAGCCCCACGCCGGCACTCGAATCTTATAAAAACCAGCATGGAGGTTGATGCTTCTCCCTCGCAACCGCACGAAGAATCCACTGAAGACGCAGGTGATTGGTTGACAGTTAAATGGAGCAAACAACGCCATACGGATGCAACCAAGAAAGCCGACCCAGTTCCTGAGGCACAGCAGCGCTCGCCGCGCAGACCACCACTGCTCTCAAGGCAGCCTCTGAAAGTGATACTGAGGTTAAGACAAGGACCTAGTGTTTTCGAAGCGGCCGATACCGCTCATCGCCCGTGCAGTACTCACGACGGGGGGATATCCACGCACCACTGCGACCCAGAAGGTTATCGTGCGGATAGACAGAAAGCAGAACATCGCAATACTAAGCACCTATGGGGAATACATGGGAGATAGGATAAGAGACATCAACACAGTTTATCTCACCGCCAAAGGGTATGCGGTGACAACATGTAACACACCACGGGCGCATTCAGCTCGGGCAGTGGGCCTGGCATTCCTCAGGGAACAACGAATGCGGAGCTCATGCACGGGCTCTATACACACAGAACGTAAATCCTACAAGCGCGAATGCTTGGAACATATGATCACATTCGACGGAAGAACGATAGCGAGGTACATCACCTTCGACGGAGGTGAGCGACGCTGCCTACCCTATCGATACACGGCCAAGGTATGCAACGCATGCCATCAAATGAGGCATCGAACCGACGTTTGCCCGCATCCAGGCAAACCAACCTGCGAAAGATGTGGTGCAGCAGAGCCTAGTGATAGACACGAGAGCAAAGTAAATGTTAGTTGTGCGACGGCGATCATGCGACGGCGATCATGCGACGGCGTCGAAAGTATGCCCCAAGAAACTGTTAACACACACACACACACGCACACACACACACACAAACACACACACACACACACACACACAGACACACACACACACACACACACACACACACGCACACACACGCACGCACACACACACGCACACACACACACACACACACACACAAAAGAAACACCACGATGGAACAACCGAGCAAGGGTCGCAGACAGCGATCCTGATCTCGGACGCGCTTTAGGTCTAGAGCCAGGGTGACAACGCAACAACGAGGTGGCAGCAGATCCGGGTCCAAGAGCAGAACCAGGTCCGGAAGTAGGTCAAAAGCCCTCAGTCATGTGGGCTCCAAGGAACAATTGAGCTGGGCATAACGCCGTGTTCTGAAGTCACAGAGACAAAATGGCAAAACGAAGCAACATAGCGACAAATAGACGCAGACGCAAACACGAACATTGTCAAAAGCGTAGCAGTTTGGGCGAGTTGGCATGTCATGACTTTTATGAGTTGTAGCGCAGCTCAGAACGAGCAAAAAGGATCGAAGAGGATCAAAAAGGAGCAAGAAGTAAAAAGCGCTCACCCTGTTCTCAGTTCCTTTTCATTAGCCCTTCCACTTTCCTTTTTGCTAGTTCTGAGCTGCACTACAAGCCTAAAAAAGTCATTGTACAGGCGCTTGCAGACCTCGTGCAGGAATTGCGCTTAGAGACATTCGACTATAGCGCACAACTAAAGCAGGAACGTAGCCGAAACAAGCCACCAGATCAAGAAAGTTTGACCAAAAATCCAACATCGCCACCGCTGCCGAAGCTAGTGTCCACTCCCTTGGTAACGGAGAAGAATGTCAAGGAAATGAACACCGAGACGCTGCCCGAGTCGGATCCGACAGCGCGTCCAGACTTCCAAGCGAGAGTAACGGCTTGCGAAAGAGGTATTCAGCAAAACAGAAAATTCATCGAAGAGCTACATCTGTAAATGGAGAACGGTTTCAACGAGCTCCGGTACATGATAACGCAACTGCACGAGGTTTTCACTCCTTTTGTGGACCATCAACGTCATAAGAAGCCGCGAGTCTATTAACACAGAGAGGCAACACTCCAGCAAATGCTACAAAAAGATCAAAATGGCCAGAAAACCAAATGAACAAAATGAAGGGATCATGGTTTGGCGGCGGAATTGTCGTGGCTTCACTCGCAAGAGGACCACTATGCTGCAGTACATTGCCGATTAAGACAAACCACCGGACGTAATAGCCTTACAGGAAACAGGAAAATCACCGAAAATCACCTGGTATCACACATATGCAACAGGAGCACGTACGGCCACACTACTGAGCAAACACCTCACCATAACAGACCACACTTATGCGGACACAGGAACAGATCACGTGTTCACCGAAATAGTACGACAGCGCAAGAGAAACATGAGTCTTTATACTTAATACATACAGCGCACCGAAAGAAACTGAGACTCCTAGACAACTTGGGGCAGCAATAGAGGCAGCTAGCTGGACAAAACGGCCTCCTCGTATTAGGTGACTTCAATGCGCGCACGAGGCGTGGGAGTACGTCAGACACAGCAGAAAGGGAACAACCTCGTGCAAGGCCATACATCATCACTAACTTACCATAGCTACGGACCCGACATATCTGACAATAGTAGGCAACAGGACGGCCCGCGACACGTGTACTGATCTCGCGCGCGCGTCCACACTTCGCAACGTCAAGAGGGAAAACACTAACGAGACACTAGGAAGCAACGAGTTTATACTCGGCATCGCGGTACACGCGGGAAGCTTCCAAAAAGAGAAATATGCTCCCGCAAAATCAGGGACTGGGCAATGCTCCGAAGCGAAAGAGAAACGCAAGAAGCCCAAGCGATAAGTGATCTGGAAGGTTGGGTTAAAGAACTACAGGAATCAGTGGACACGCACTTCAAGGAAATTGCACTCACCACGGACAATCCGGCAGTGGACCCGCACCTCTTACACATATTGGAAGTGCGCCACAGTCTACTGAGTAGATGGCGAAGGCCGGGGCACACTCGTAGACTAGAAATTCGCATCATGAAGCAAACGGAGAAGACAGAGCACTACGCAGGGTAACTTACACGACTGAAGTGGGACCAGTTCAGTAACTTCTTCCAAGGAACGCTGGGCTCTGCGAAGGCCTGGGCCATACTCAGACATCTACTAGATCCGACTCAGAGCAAGAGAGGAAGCAGTCACACGATGACTCGAGTAATACACAACTTCGGAGGCACAGACTATCAGCTATTGTGTGCCCTACAAAGTAGATACATTGGCCCGCTGATACTCGGTGCACAGTCTGCGGCTGAACACGTTGGGCTAGAAAACAGCGAGCTCGGCCGAGACATAGCGCGTTCCGAGCTAAATCGAGCGATCGCCAGATTAACTAGAAACACTACTCCACGCAAAGACGGAATCACCAAGTTGCTAAGTAACGTGGACGATGCAACCGTGCAAGCAATACTTGAAGTAGTCAATATAGAATGGAGCGGAGGGAGCTTAACCCTGGAATTTAATCATGCAGAGATTACGCTGAAAGCAAAGCCGCGGAAAACGCCCTGCCTGAAGAAGCAAAGACTTATTTCGCTCACGTCTTGCCTAGGCAAATTGAAACACGAAACATTAGACAGGCTACAGACGCAGATCGGAGAACATTGCCTAATGCCGAACATGATGTTTGGTTTCCAACCCAACTTGTCAACGCAAGGCATGCTTCTGCAACTCAATGAGGAAGTGCTGAATCCAGCAATGTAGTGCAGCCCGAAAGCAATTATTGCACTAAACCTAAAGGGTCCATTTGACAACGTGGGACACAAAGATGTACTAGCAAATCTCAATGGCACGAATTGCGGCGGACGAACTTACAACTACATGAGGACTTTTCTCACAATCAGGCTGGGAAATGTGAGGTCACATGGAATAGACGAACGTAACAGAGGAACACCACAAGGAGCAGTGTTGTTGCCGAAGTTTTCCAACATGTCAATGAAGAAACTCCCTATCCAACTCGACAAAATACTGGGCATCATACATGCCTTGTATGAAGCCGACTTCACTAGATGGATGGTCAGAAGGTCCATAGGAGAGCAACAAGAGGAATCGCAAGAGGCAGTAGACGTCGTAGCAAGATATGCACAGGCATGCAGACTGCAATGCGCGCCGGAGAAGTCGAAGCAGCGCATAATCGGGAAGCACTCACGAGGACGATCAACAATTGAGGCAGATGCCATCCACCTGCGAACAGGCCCTAGAGAAATCCCCAAGATGGGCAGACTTCGTATGCTCAGCTTATACTTACAGATAGACCGGGGCGGAGGATACGCCCTATAGAAGCTACAATGGGCGACCACGCACATCTTCCTCGTGATGCAACGAATTGCCAGCAGGAAGAGAGGACTCAAGGAACAGGACCTGATCTAACTTGTGCAGGCTCTGCTTGTGAGCCGCATTGCGCACTCGGCACCATGTTTAAATTTCATCAATGTGGAAGTGGAGGTACTCGACCGACTGATACGGAAGGTGTATAAGCAAGCGCTCGGAGTCCGAACCGGAACGGCTACTTTTCGCCTCGAGGAGACAGCGGTGTACAACAACGCACGGAAAATTAAAGAGGCCCACCTGGTAAACCATAAGGAAAGGCTACAACGCATAACAGCGTGACACTGCGTCTTGAATCATCTTGGGTATTCCGTACTGAACACCAGTGCACTGAAAAAAGTCCCAACACAAATACATTAAAGTACGTCTCACCAATTCCCAGTAACATAAACCCGAACGTCCACATCGGACGGTGACATGCCCGAGCGCAGGCGCTCGGGAGGAAGCATGAGAACCACCCCAATGTCTTGTACGTAGACGCGGCCAGCATCGCAAAAAACACCGCATTTCTCACCAGCGTACCCGACGATCACGGGATCGAAATACATGCGTCGTCGGTTTACAAAGCGAGTGCTGCACAGGCAGAGAAACTAACGATAGCGCTAGCCATCGGCCGCACTGGGAGTGCGTCATAGTTTTTGCAGGTTCTCAGACGGCGTGCTGAATGTTTCCAGCGCCAAGATTTCCCCAGCCGCATATCGCATTCTGAATGGAGCACACCAGCTCCCGCCATACATACAAGTCGTGTGGACTCCGGGGCATGAGTCCTTACCCGGCAATCAGTAGGCACATGCTTACGCCCGAGTGCATGCACACAGGGAGCCACGAGATGGTCACGCCGAGCAGATTCACCCGGAGCCCATACCATTAACCTACACGCACATCCCACAACACTATCGCCTTTCACCAAGAACACTGCCACCGCCTTATAATGCTTTGATGCGAGAGGAAGCCGTAACGTGGCGAAAGCTCTAAACACATATCCGCATTTGAGTCTCTACTACGCCATACATCCTGCACTGTATTCCCATGGCCACACTGCGATAAAAGCGCAACGTTTTACCACATGGCATATATATATATATATATATATATATATATATATATATATATATATATATACACGGTGTCCCAGCTAACTTGGAGGAAGATTTTAAAGATAACCAATCAAGAGCTCTAGAGAAATCTTGCCGACTGCATAGTAGCCGTAGTCGTATGTCCTTACGGCGAGCATTTGTTTTCATCACGAAGGGTTACTTAATAACTTCCTTTTAATTATTGAACATTTTAATTACTGCTTGCATCGCAAACGTTGCATTTACAAAGTTGTAAGGCACCTTAAATAACCTCCGAATCAAGCATTTATGTCGTGCTGAAGTTGTCCTGGTTGTCTTTTTCCAAGAAAAAGAAAGCTCGCGAAATACGCAAATTACGAAATAGATGCACACTCGCACGCCGCTACTCAAGCGCCTACAGGCCACCATTTAAAGATATACAGCCGCATTCTCTTATCGTCACATTGTACAAGAGTCCGCAACGCTTATCAATGTGTCGTCGGCGTGTTCTCTTGATGCCGCGACCATCACATAGCGTGAAGCCCTGTATCGAGCTGCCGCCGCTAGTAAAGCAGTGTATCCGTGGCTATTTGCTTGGGAGCGCTTGAGTAGCGGCGCGCGAGCGCCTACTTATTTCGTATTTTGGATGTTTCGCGCGCTTCTGTTTTTTCTCGGAAGAACCAACGAGGCAAAGCTGAGCGCTAAACAATTGCTTGATTCGGAGGTTATTTGAAGTACCCAACAACATTGTATTTGATATGTTTGAGATTGAAGTAATAATTAAAAATTCCCTAATTAAAAGTAATAAATGAAGTAACACTTCGTGATGAAAAAAATACGGGCCCGTACGTACACACGACTACGGCTACTATGAAGCCGGTACGATTACTCTAGAGCTCCTGGGTATTTTTAAAATCTTTGTCCAACTGGGACACCCTGTATATATTACCAGCGCATTCGAAGGACGTACTACTGGCGCGTGATATACAGCTACGTTCGGAAGTTCGTTCGCTCGTGCCCAGATGGTTAGCGCTGAAAATCTTCACCGTGCCTCTAGCCAGATGGTCTGCGATTGCTACTTTGTTCTACCGGGCCGTTGCGGGGCGTAGGCATCGATTTGTATGGGCGACTTCCCCTGAAATCTGCTGGTAACCGCTGGGCCATCGTGGCTGGTGACCACCTCACGTGATACGCCGAAACTGCCGCAGTACCAGCGGCTACAGCACGCGATGTTCCCTCCTTCTTGCTTCGCCGATTTATACTGCGTCATGGTCCACCACAGGAGTTGCTCTGCGATCGCCGACATCGTCGAAGCCATCCTTAAAGAGTGCCACGCTGTGCACCGCACAACTGCTCCCTACTATCCAAAGACCAATGGCCTCACATAACGCTTTAACCATACGCTGGGTAACATGATGGCAATGGACGTAGCCTCCGACCACAGAAATTGGGAAGCCATTGTGCCTTCGCAACCTACGCCTACAATACCACCACTCAGGGCACCACTTGCTTTTCGCCCTTTTTGTTATTGTACGGCCGGCACTCATCGCCCACAATCGGCACAATCCTTCCGCACAAGCCGGATGTATCTGAGTGCGCGCCTATTTCTGCCGCAGCCAGACATGCCGAAGAGTGTCGGGATCCTGCGCGGCCCTTTACTTCAAATGACCAAGAGCGCCAGAAGAACGTTCGCAGTGACACCACTTCTGTGCCCACGTTCCTCTCCGGAGGGCTTGCGTGGTTCTAGGTCCCTTCCACTGCATCTGGTCTCCCTTAGAAGCTACTGTCCAAGTATGAAGGCCCCTACGGCGTGGTCGAACGCACATCTCCGGTCAATTACGTGATCGATACCATTGAAATGTCTTCGGACATGCGCCATCGTGGACGAGACATTGTCAACGTCGACCGCCTCAAGACCTGCTATGACTCACTCATGGTGACCAGAAATTAAGTCGCCAGATGGCTCCATTTTCGTTTCCAGGGTAATTGTACAAAAGGATTGGGAACGATATAGTAGGTCGTACTCTCCAGCGCTTTCTGTGGGTCATCCCCTTCAGGGCTTTCTCTCTTAGATGTCGCGTGCGCTCGGAGTCTGGTGCGCTGCCTAGACTGTCGCCGTTGCGCTGCTCGTAGTCCGATCAAATAAACACCCTCACAACATATATATATATTGTCACGTGGTAGTGACGGTCAAGAAAGAAGCAATACGGTGGAATACAAAACTAGCTTTTATTGGGCGAACCTGTGCCCACAAAAACAGGCTACACTTATAGCACAACGATAGCGGCGAACACGGTCGGCGATCGTCGGAAAACTGATTAGTGGGTCAAGCGCGTCGGCTTTTATAGATCAGTCGTCGAATGTTCCAGATTAACTGATGGGACCCGCGTGTCTTCCACAAAGTTCTACACCATTCGTGTCACGCGATGAAATCTGATAGCACAAGGTTCGGTGACAACAGACACGCGGATAGAAGCGTCGATAACTTTCCAGAAACGTCGGATACATGCAGGCGCGTCCCTCGCTGTGCGATTACAGTTGTTAAGCGGCGAAACGTGGTTGCCCGATAAAGATAAGTACACGTGTCAATATATATATATATATATATATATATATATATATATATATATATATATATATATATATATATATATATATATATATATATATATATATATATATATTCAGAATAGAAGAAGTGCCGGTCAGTCAAGTAGATCACCAGGGCTTTACGCACGTGGCCGGTTCTGACTGACGCACCGAGCTCGACTTCTCGCTCCTTGCGCACCCTGTCAACAAACACCTTGGCAATATATATATATATATATATATATATATATATATATATATATACACCCTGGACCTCAAAGCCGTGCGACGTAAAGCTCACGCATTTTGCTCGCATGTACTGCTAAATTGCCACTGAATTATCGCGATGGGCTGTACCGACAGTGTTTGATCGACATCAACTGCATAGATTCAATCGCCTTCAAACCAAACTGAGTGCATGCATAGCCGACGCCTAGTACGCTCTGCACGTTTCTTCTTCCACTCTTCAGAGTCCGCTTCGGTGAGCAATTTCTTTGCGCGCGGGACGGCACTTCCAAGGCGAGCCAGAGAGCGCTGGTCGGCCTCATTCGATGCCGCTGCCCTGATGTAGTGAATTTTACTTGGCGCAACCGCCATGCAGCGCACCTCCGCCTGCTGAAGCCGGAGTCACCGAGCACGGTATTCTGGCGAGCCAGTTCTTGCGTGAGGGGAGTAGGGAAAACAGCCAATTTTACACTGCACTACTTCCGGGATCGGCCCACATGTTTAGACTTGGGGTCGGTCGGCTTATTGAAAAGTCGGAAAGTAAGAAACAAAGACACCTTATATTAAAAGATATAGCCATCGAACGAGGAATTAGGTAAACGTAGGTGGGATTTCTTTGTTTATAACAACCGTTGAAAACCAGTGGGCAATGAAACCAAGGAAACTATATGGGTAGGTAGATGCTGTTGAAATGGGAAACGTAGAAAGTAATGAAGCAATGGGGAAAATGAAATAGTCTAACAGATAAATTGTCGCAGTTAGGGACCAAACCCGCAACATTTGCATTATTAGCTAGTGGGAACAAAACCCATGACCCGAGAGTTACGCTTAGCACTAAGCGTAATGCGAAGATCGTGGGTTCGGTCCCCACAGGCGACAAGTTATCTTTCGTTCACTTTTATTTCTCCCTTCCTTCATTATTTTCTACGTTATTAATTTTGTCCAGAACTAATTACTACTATGCTTTCTTTGGCCTTATTCCTTGCTGACTTTTATGGTCGTGGAGAACCAGCCAAGTAAGACACTGTCTTCAAATTTACAGTGTAATGCGCAGCAAGCCTTAGACAGCATCGCCCGGCTACACCCTGAAGACGAAAAACTTTCTTCTCCCGCCTATAAGCCTGCCTTTGTTTGATGTAATGGAATTCATAAAGGTGGACGCACATGCTAGAGCAATGTATTCTGCAAGTCTTCAAGTGAACTCTCACATTTTCGCGTCACTTCAGAAAATCTTCTTTTGTGCAGAGAGTATTGGCGATGCGAACCGATGCCTCGAATAAAGAATAGGCTGGTTGCAGTCTACAGACTTCAACTTTCAACAGTGCTCAGCGAATTCGGCATGGTGGAATCTGAGGAAAGCAATTTTTTCTCCCTTCTCAAGCATTGAAATCGCAAGCTGTGGAATTAAGCGTATAAGCGTAGAAGCTTCGGCGAGTTGACTGTAGTTCATAATGGCGGCATTGCGTAGCGCGCTAATGGAAGAAAAAAACAAACAAACAGAGGAGAGTAAAACGCACTCTTTACCCTTCTCTGCACTTTTACTGCATTCTCACTCTACAAGGAATAACGGCATTGTGATCTCAAAATAAGGTTTTCTCTGAAATGAAAGATTCCCGAAAATCACTAAAGTCGCTTTGTAGTACGCCTTTCATGTCAATATTGGACACTGTACTCGAGGTAACAAGTGCGATTCAAACGTTGCCAATAGCGTAACCGCCATTATTAGTTCGTGAAGGAGGGACGTTTCGTAATTCCACATTCCATCTAATGGAAGATGTATTCTGAATAAAAGTACCAACATAAATGTTGGCTCTCTCATGACCTTTGAAGAATACTTCTGTGCTGTCGCTTAGGACAGATAATTTTGTGCCACGAGGTTACACAATTGTACGAATACCGGAAATAATGAGGCCAGAAAAAAATGAGTAGGTAATGACATTCTTTTTTTTCTCCTTACCTGATTTTCCTCCGTGGCATTAAAAATAAACTATAAGCGCAATCTCGAAGCCCTACCGTTCACATAAACTTTAACACTAGAGCGGAAGTGTGGTTCGCGATTCCAGTTGAGCAAGCCGGTTGACCGGTCGGGATGAAGCCCGATGCGACGCGGATGGCATAGATTGATGGTTTGCAGTCACGTCATGTTCATTACAGATGCCGCAGGCCTGAGGCATCTGCCCCAGGGCATAACGAATGGACCAAGACCAAACGGCCCATTCCAAGCCGCGACAGTACGGACCGTTCGTAAAGGCACATCTTCGCTGCAAGCGGATGGATGGCGCAACCACCGCATTCACTCGAAATTCTCAGAGAGAAACTTTGTCTTTCCAGCTTAGGGCACCAGAGAGTTAAAAACCACAAGGACATATACAGGAGACCTCGCATGCAGTGCGGATGTGTTTCTTTGTTAATCTCTAATGTTTTCAGTGAACGAAACCTTTATCAGAAGTGTTAGATACATCAACGCTAACTTCACTTGGCTGGTTTATCCAAGTTGTGATTAACAATATATTCCCACAAAAAGTTGAAGTATAATTCTAAGCACGAAACTCTGGCAGCGTTAACTATTGTAAATGATGCGGCTTTAGATTGAGCAATACTGGAAAACAGCGATGCGCGAGCTCTTCGTGTCTGCTTTCGAAAACTTGTCTACCTTTTAAATGTAGACAAATACACGCCAAAGCTTCAGGCAGTATTAAAATGCAAGAGGAATCCTAGTGCATGCCCAAGACATACGTATATCAATCTCAAGTTACAAAAAGTGTCCATGCACAATGTATCATTGCGCAGTTGTGTCCAGGCATCATTCAAGCATTCTGGTCCACTGCTACTTCTTATCGCGCAATGCCAGTGCTCTGAGAGGCTCAACCAACGTTATAACCACGAGCGGTTGCTCCCATATGGCGGGCGCTATTAAAGAAACAAAATTGCGCGAAGTCAGTTCTTACATTATAACAGCCATGTTCCTAATTCTTCGATTTGTTATCTATTCATTGATACACGCGAATGTTCCTTCAGACATGCTTACGAGTCAAGAAAAAGGAGGGGTAGGATAATGGCAAGGAAAAGGTGAAGTAAATGACTGCTTAGCTTTTAACGATCTCACTTTTTATTCAGCTAGAGCGAACTCTTTTGTCAATGGTGACTCGAGAATTGCCGGGTGAAAAATGCTTCCCTCATTTTGTAACTGTAAAGAACCTGGCCATCACATATTAAAATTCGTCTAAGAATTTTGCGCGCTATTCATTTTTCAACCTCGCATAAGAACACCTACGTTTTTCACCATTAGTGAGTCGGAGGAGATTCGGCATGATAAATAAAAAATTTGAAAAGACGGAATACTTCTCCAAGAAGTGATAAGTGTTCTAAAAATAAATTTCTTTCCTCCTTCTCAGAGGTTGCGAAAATCACAGAAGCGCACGACATTCCCGAGCTGTCATGGTTACATACAAAATGAAAAAAAAAGTTAACTCATGGGCTAAGACTGCTCAGAAGGCACATATGAGTGCTAATGGGGCTAGGCGCACGTGATGGTCAGTACAGTTACATTTGACCATTACACGGTTCTCCGTAGACGGTGGCAGCCTCCCACAGGGTAGAAATGAAGGGGATGAAGAGGTTCCTCAACTGCTCTCACGCGATGGTGAAGGCCAGCGTGCGGCCACCTTCTCACTGCCAAATTTTATTCAATAACCAGCCCTAGTCAATTTCCTGCCTTGAAAGGCATTATTCATGATTGTAAAATAAAAGTTTTCTTGAGTATGCATCATTCAATTACAACACAACTTACTTGCGCAGTTTGTTTTAACCGCTAACTTGTCATTTCTGTTTCTCGCGTCACAGTTTACTGGCTCCAAGTTGGAGGTTCACTAAGAGTTTGCACTGCTGCAACAGTGAAAGCTTCTGTCGCGGTTAGGCGACGTAGCCTGTATGACAGCCAACACTAAAAGAAGAATTGATTTGCCAAGAGTCCGTTGCAGATGTTATGTGATTGCATAGTGTATGTTACTGCATATGATAGTAAAGCAAGCTTTACAAATTTATATGGCTGCATAATGGCGTATGTGATTGTGTATAGCTTTATAACGCTGATAAATTGCTTGAAACATTTATGAGCATGAAAATTATAAGCATGTTAAGGAACTAATATAGCGCCCCTTTGCACAACGGGAAAACATGCCTCTAGTACTTCTGAAACGCGGGGGAACTCGTTTATATGCACAACTTCGCTGTCAATATTGTATCAGTTGTTCAGGAAGGCCTACATCTGTGAAGGGTAATTTCTTTTGCATGTATTTTCAAACCATTTATGCGCTTGCAAAACGAAAAAAATAGGAAAAAAGAAGAAACAACCTCCCGATATCATGGACAAGAAGAAAGGGAACTTCGGGCTCGATTTTTAATAGTCATATCAGAAAAAGGCAACAAACAAAGACACCAAGGACAGCACATGGGAAATTACATGTACAGTCAACCGCAAATGTTTACGGGGCGCAGAATCTGCCGAGAAGCTGAATTCTCGCGAAGCGTGGTCACACAGCCTCGAATTAAATGTTCCAGCATATAGCAGCCTTCGCCACCTACACAGTGATTCATTAAACACGAATTGTCATGCCTTAATAGTGCAGGCATTCACATTGGAAGGGGAAACCACATTCCGTAAACTTTTGCTGTTGACTGTACTTATTTATTGAATTAAAGATCATGATAAATTAATGAAAATGAAAGTGGATGAAAAAGCAACTGGCTCCGGGGGGGGGGGGGGGAGGACGAACCCACGTGGATTCGCATTACGCGTGCAACGCTCTAACCAAGTGAGCTAAGCGATGCCGCTTTCCCATCCACTTTCTGGGGTATTCCTGATTGTCTGCTTGAACTAAACCTGGGAGTATTAGCCACTGTCACACCCCACGGCGTCGACGCTGGCGCGACGTTTATTTGTCAAAGTGATAGCTGAATATAATATGAGAATATACTCACAATATAATTTTAATATAATATGAATACATACTCAACGAAATTCTTTCAGGGTCGACCTACAGACTAACGCTATATCAAGTTTATCGCGCGAGATATTGACCGTCACAGGTACTTAGCAGTCCCGTTTCGGAACAGTGAAAATTAAGATTTAGCATCCTTTTCTTCCTTGTTGGCCGTTTCATAGTGCGCTAATGTAGAAAGATGGGTGAGTGGGAAAGGATGCGTGCATATTAATCAGCGCGAAAACAACGAAAGACATGGAGTCACAAGGACACAGGACGAGCGCTCGTCCGGCCTCCTTTTAACTGTATGCCTTCTTTTGTTTTCGCGCTGATTAATGTGTACTGTTCCTGGCTACAACAATAACCCTGCAACGACTGTTTAGGGTGACCCATCTTTTCTATGTCGGCAGCGATGACGTTACACACGCCAGATGCAGCTTCGGAGCGTCCAATTTCTGACAACACCGAAGAATACGGTGCATGACTGCCTCTGCCCTGAATTGAAAAAAGAAATGAAAAAGCGCCTTCCTGGGAAGGGAGTGATCGCAGCTGAAGGAACAGCAAAAAGAGTTAGAGAAGCTTCCTGATACCTTCCTCTCCCGAAAGAAGACTCTGGGCCGCGGCGCTGTTGTTGTTCTTGGTCGACGCTGGCGCGATAACCTTCAAACCGCGCTAGACTGTACGTAAACCAAAGAGCGGTGCACTGGGCGCCACAACAAACTACATACCTGGCATATTGTGTCGCATATGTGCTTAGCCAAGTAAACAAGTAAAACCAACAAGAAACGAACGAGAAAATGACTACAGTAGACAAACTAGTGTGCAGGTACGAATATATAGTAGTGAATATGCCGTGTTGCGTTTTATACTCTGATTTGTTTCCAAGATAACGATGGCTCCGAAGCTCTGTATTGTGTAGGTGTAGTGCACGAAACAAAGTGTCGCGGAGGCCTAGAAGAAAATATGACAACAAAGATTGCACGCGTGCACATGAGTCCGGTGTTTGACAAAAGACGACGACGTCGAAGAGCGGCAACCATGAGGGCGCGCTGTGTAAGTAAAGAAATTAAGGAAAAGTGAGAGATAATCTTGAAAAACAACTGATTTTCGAAAAACCAATCATTGCAGAACGCGGAGTTTCGAAAATAACAAGTCCTGAAAAGACACAAGGACCAAAGAAGCAAAATAAAGGCAATGGGAGGGGTAGGAAAAGCAGAAGCAGACAAACCACGAAAGTCGCACACTAGACCGGGCGTTGAAGACATGCTGTCGGGTGACAGGCCTAATGCATCAAGCCTTCACCGAACCGGGGTAACCAGGCCGTGAAGCACACGGCCTGTGGATTCCAGCGCTCGTGAGCAGAAGGCAACTGATCGGGATTCAAGCTCGAGCTAGCCAATAGCGGCCCTACCAGGACGTGACTACCCCTTGCCGAGTCCTGGGCCTGACTTACATGTGGCACCGGAGTCTCATCAGCCGGTTGGCGACTGCCTCGAGCCAGCCATTCACGACCAGCTAGTCAAACATACCATTGCCTTTGTGAGAACTTCACCGCTTACTTTATCGCCTCGCGCGAAGTCTGCCAACGGGGAAGTGATTTAGCTCTGACTATATCACACGCTCCCCTTTGCGATCTGTAACGTCGCCACTTTGTTTGCTTGTTTTACTATAATGTGTGTTTAATTACTCCTTGATTAGATATCACTAAGTCTTTGTTAACCGTTCTTCCGTCTTGTGTGCATTAAATGTATCGTGTGTTTTCCTGTGACTAATGGATTTGTTCCTTCTTGGGGACGTTGGGGTTCAGCCTCCGAGACCCATTCGCAACCCTCAACCGTCAATAAAGATGTTTGCGGAGCACTTTTTGTACTTATAGGCAATTAGACAACCCCCTGGCTATAGGTAGTAGGCGACGGGAAAGGCGAAATTTTTTGCGATTCTCTCATACATCCTCCCTATAACAGTCGCCGAAAAGATTCCTACGTGCCGCACTCTTACGCATCGTTTCTCACATTGATTGCACATCGTGAAGCGATTTTTCTCCACATCGCACCTGCAGCGACATGCCTTGGGCGTGATGTTCATTTACACAGACAATTAATGAGGCACGAAAAGATCCATCTCCGCAATATAAAATTTGCGTTGCAATAAACTTCACTTATTAATGAGACATCCCACATTCTGAAGCATTCTGAGTTAACCCTGCGACATTGTCCGCGTTATTTCAAGATTAATTTAAGTAAACTCGACATTGGTCCTAGGCTCCTAGCATCCATCTTCGAGAGTTATTGCCCTGCTTCGTGTGGGCGTCGCAGTATGTATTGGACTGTCTGTCCAGCCAAGGAAGATAGTGTTCTATTCTCAGCACTCCTCTGCTGTTCTGGGTCACACGGACTCGCCGTCCGCTGCTTCTGAACAATGCAATTACCGCCCGCCTGTCAAACCGCTTTCCAGCGCAGAATAGAGTGCAAGTTTTTGACGTTGACTAAATATTACAAGAAAGTAGGGACAACTGATATAAAAATGGTAACAAATTTCCTTGACAAGGCTTATATAGAAACGCGCTCACAGAAAATATTCATACATTTTTGGTGGAGTGGGAACAAGACCTAACGGAGCAACAACACCGATAACGTTTCACTAAGGTCTCCCGCCTCACTAATACCGTAAAGAAACAATTATTGCCTATTTTTTTTTTTTTTGAGTGTTAGACCTTCTCACCGTGCAGCCTTTCCCGCAGTGAAATTTCAAAGTGGTGTATTTTCCGGAAGCATACACAAAAACTAAAGCGCTATTCGAAGAAATAAGTGAATGGATATTTGTAATACTTTGCTCAAATGTGAACTTAGGCTATAGGATGCTTGTGCTCTTGTCTCAGTAAGCCCTACTTGGTGCCTTTGTGAACCTTATAGCTAAACACGACCTCTTTCAGTTTGAAGAAGTCCCCACACGTAGTTCTGCCTCCGCTAATAACCTTCTTCATCTTTCCTTTTCAGAGATCTTGGATTTATTAGACGTAATTTTTCTCAGAGTTGGATTACTGAAGTCCTGGGAATAATTCTACTCCCGAGATCGTAATAGACAGCTCTCGGGTCGCAACAGAATTGCAGAACCTATACTGCTCCAGGCCTGTTTAGTATCCTAATCACGGGTCTTAAATCTTAGCGTCCCTGTCCTATCTATGTCCATTTCACTATTATACAATCTCTCACTCGGGAACTGCTTCTTCCCCACGCTTGAATAATGGGCAACGTCGTGCACAATTATAAGAGCTACCCTCTTAATGGCGTTCGGAACAACAGGTGAACATACCTAGCAAGCGGCTATTGTAAAAATCTGGAACATATATTCACGCATTTTTAGTCACCTTCAAAGTAACAACCTATTCGTATATTGTCAACTTGGTTTTAAACCAGGAAATTTTCGCCCTATTAAACTAATCAAATTTTCTTATGGAGCGTTCAAATCATTTCACTTTGGCCATAAACCTAATGCATAATGTTAGATTTTGAAAAAAGAAACATTCAATACGGCTTATCATGTTCTTCTATTGCGTAAAGTATCATTCCTTGGATTACCTGCAATCATTGTTAATGACTGCAGCACTACATTTTTGGACATTAGCGTAAAGTTCTAGACATGTGAATCGAATCGGTGACAACGTTTGAGTTTTCACGGGTCCTTCAGGGGTTAGTGCGGGGACCACTGTCAATTGTTATATTTATTCCTGATATAAGCATCGGCATGGAATCACGAATCAGGCGTTACGCAGATAAATGTGTCGTATATTGAGTAACTAATAATAATTCTGATAAATTCGCGCAACAATTGACCTTGAATACGTATATACTTGGTGCAACCCATGGTTTATATGTTGAAACATCGCTAATTGCAAAAAAACATCCCATTCTATCGGAAACTCATACCACTTCCAGCCCAACACCATATGAGGAATCAGATCATCCCACAAAAAATTGAAGCAAAACATTTAGGTGTAATTTTTCATCACACCTTACTTAGAACTACCACATAGGAGCAATAACTTCAAAACTGCGTGCACTCTTAGGTAAATTCGTAGAGGCTTAAGATCTGTGCCTCAAGATCTAAAGTAACGCTTACATTTATCGAAGATTTGGCCTATTGACACGTGTACTTATCTTTATCGGGTGACCACGGTTCGCGGCCTAACAGATGTAATCGCACAGCGTGAGACGCGCCTGCATGTATCCGAAGTTTCTGGAAAGTTATCGATGCATATATCCGGCTGTCTGTTGTCGCCGAACCTTGTGTTATCTGATTTCATCGCGCGACGCGAATGGTGTAGAACTTTGTGGAAGACACACGGGCCCAAACGATTAGTCTGGAACATTCGGCGACTGCGGTATAAAAGCCGACGCACTTGACCCGCTGATCAGATTTTCGACGATCGCCGACCGTGTTCGCCGCTATCGTTGTGCTATAAGTGTAGCCTGTTTTTGTGGGCGCAGGTTCGCCCAATAAAGGTTAGTTTTGTCTGCCAGAGTATTGCTAATGTGTTCTTAAACGTCACCACCACGTGACACTATTCTGGGCTACTCACGCACTTTGTCATAGCCACGGATCCAAAATCTTAACACCCTGAATGTATTCAGAATTATGTCACTCACTTTGTAACTCTTAGAGGCTTTCTAGAATTGTCACTCAAATAAAGAAGATGGAAGAGATTTAAACTCTAGTTGAAGTCGATGAAAGATAGTGTTCTTGAGTGAGCTCAACCACGTAACCCCTCGCACGAGGGAGTAGGTGGAGAGCCCGATTAAAAAAAGTTTTTACTGCACTATTTTCAGGTCCGTCCCACAATTTTTGACTGTTGTCTTCTGGATAAACTTAAAATTTTCGACTGCATTTCTTTTATTGGCCCATACATTGACGGAGGTTGATGTGTTACTAATCATAAGTAACTTCATGTGTTTTGCTCACCCCCACTACGATGTGGGTACAAGGCACGCCGCCGGAGGGGGGGGGGTAGGAGTGTCAGTGGAGTAACGATTATATTATCGAGCTCCAGGGCTACAGGACTCCGGGTATTGGACAGCATCACTGATTTATTTGTTTAAATATAACTGTTTCACCACAAGCGCGAAGCTATGAGTGCAAGAGCAACATACAGTGGTGGTGGTGGTGCACCAATAGGTAGGTTTAGCCTGGCGATCAAGGCCGGCAATCAGCAACATGTCAGAATATTACACTAAGTGTAAGGCTCCTAGCTGTCATGGCAGTATAAAGGTAAGCTAAGGAAGAACGTGTGGTGTGGCGTATACAGACACATGAAGATGGAGAATTCGTGGACAACGAATAGCATAGGTTAGGGCTACAGTGTCTTGTCGGCACTGTCGCATTGCGCCGACCTCGCGTTGCCTCCCTGCGGCATGCTCACGGCCAGCACGATCTGTGCGTCCTCTTCGCGCTTCCGAACTGCCGGGTCTTGTCGATTTGGTCTCTTAGCCTAGGCCTCTCGTTCACGCATGCCACGTTTGGGCGCCTCCGACGTTCAGCTCGCACCACACACGCAGCTGGATGGGGACCAAGGGACAAGTCGTCTTGGCGCCTATGAGGGTCCGCCTTGAATCTGTGCGCTTAGCGCTTCCTTTGAGTTCCTCGGCTGGCTTTCTGACACCCACGGGGGCATCTTATCGAGATGTCAGGGAGGCGGTCATTCACTACAGAAACCACGCACCGGCATCTATTATTCTAGCCGCCCTACCATGGTTGCTGCGTGCGGGAAAACGATGGCACAAGCCGGCAAGGTCCGCGTGGTCTGCATAGGGTGTGTTACAGTTTATTCCTGCAAACAAAGCTGCATAATCTAAGTCTTAGAAGATAGCTTATTTGGCACAAAAGTCCCTTCAACTGGAACACAGACACACTAGACAACTTTCACTGCCTGTCTTTTGACGCAAAGGGAAATCGCAAAGGGAAAGTTTTGGCGCATTGGGAAATCTTACAGGTCTTTTGGGAACATGTGAAAACTTAAGACATCTGTATTATTATGTGCAATAATTGACAATGAGAAAAAATTGATGGAAAGGTCAAATAATCGGTGAAGCAATAAAACGCCCATACATTCTCAATATGCTGGCTTGCACGAGGGAAATTCTTAAGGGTGCTCTATTCCGCCTATTGAGGCTTCCGCCCATGGACCTCGGCTAATGTACTGGGGTCCTCTTTTGGAATTCTTACCATCCGCAATATAAATTTTAGAGCGAAAGCTTTATTACCCCATGTCTTGCAAGGTCGTTCATCGCGTCGCAGTGACCTAGAGCCGCCGGATCACAAGTCGCAGGTGTGACGTCCCGCCACGTGATCCGCAGCGGAGAAGCGTCGCAGCTGCGCTCGCTCGGAACCTCGCCGCTGCGGTAGAATGTCACAAGGCGAGGGTTTAACGGCTGCTTTGCCAACGCTTGGTAACTAAATTTCACCAACAGGTATAGCTTGCGGCATAACTTGCAGGTGTAATGCTTGCGCGACATGCAATAGCTTTATCAAAACAACAGTCAAGGTTGGTGCTTGGAAGTGTTTACAGAGGATGGTGTGGTTGTCTGGTTAGCAGGCGAAGATAGGTTCGCACAAGTTAACAAGACCTGTATACGTCGATTGGACAAGCCCATGCTTCGGCTATTGTGCCCTTAGTTGACGTGCAGTGTGGCGAGCCAAGACATATCCGTAGTGCTTGTGCCTGAAGGCTCTCCAGCGTGCGTATACAAGATGACCACATGTTAGATAACACAGGCATGCTGTAGCGTATGTAGCCCACAAAAAGCGCCTGGTACACCTGAAGCAAACTTCGTTCAGAGGGGCCCCATATCAGTCCTGATATTACACGAAGAACGTGTATGAAGTTGGTCAGTTTAGCCCTAAGCGCAGTAACATGTTTGGTCCAAGAAAGACTGCGGTCTATTATTACGCCGAGCAATCTGTGGTGGGTGACTAAAGGGAGCGCCGTTCCGTCGACAAGGATTGGATAATTTGGCATTGATTTGCGCATGAATGACATGACTGCACACTTAGTTGCAGACAGTTGCAGGCCTCTACGGCACAAGTACTTCGCCGTTATGGTAGCCGCACGTTGAAGCCTTGCACGCACTTGTGGACGTGTGACCCCAGATGACCAGATACAGATATCATCCGCGTACGTACTGATACGCGCTCCTTCAGGTAGCTCGTCTGCAAGGCCCACCAGTATGATATTGAATAATATTGGGTTAAGGACACCACCCTGCGGAACAAACCTCGGAAAGTCATGTCTATCAGTCTCGCCATCCAAAGTGGACATGAAAATGGTGCGGCCACTGAGGTAACTCTGCAGCCATGCATACATCCGGCCACCAACTCCAACGACAGAACGAATACATGCTAACTTCAGAGAAATGGTCATTGACGAATAAAGTAACAGCAACACAGGGAGTGACCACTCACACATCATTTTGAAAATGGCATATGTAGTTGGGAAAGATAGAATGGAGCGAAGAATGGCCAGTCCAAGTTTGAACGCCGAACAAATAACAAATATAGTCACAAAATCGCGGAAGAGCTTCGCAAAAGGCCACTCAAGTGATCTTCTTAGCGTAATGACGAGAGAAATTAGGAAAAAGAGGCAACGCATTTGTTGGAAAGGAAAAGGAAAAACGAAAATCTGGTGGAACAGGGAGATATGGGAAGCGATCTATGAACGACTGAAAGCATCCAGCGAGCGTAGGCAAAAAAGCGCAGTTACCGCAGGACTAAGTAGACAGAAAATGTGAAATATACATATTCTAGACGAAGATGGAAATAAACTGGAAGGGGACACGGCATTACATTACATCGGAAAAATTACAGCCGATTCATTTCAAGTTAATGACTAGGTGGTTCCGAGAATAAAAAAGAGCATGAACGAGAACCCCACGGTAAAGAAGATGGTGCTGAGAAATTTTAACTGGAAGAAAGCTGAACACCAAATGCCTTAGCGCAGAGCCAGAGGGTAAGACGACGGTAATTAATGAACTAGGACCAAAGGGTAATGATGCCGTGTTGAAAGCAGTAAAAAAAGCACAAGACCAGACAGCGGGGGGAAAATAGCATGAATGTAATTTATAAATGTAAGGGGGGGGGGGAGATAGAATTGACTCATATAAGCTGTTGAGTGAATGGATCGGTAATATAAAGGGTGTTTCACGTAACTTGAGCCAAACCTTACAAAATATGCGAATAAAACGTCGCTGGAACACACCCGCGAATACACGCAAAGTGCCTCGAGCGGACAGTCGCGCGGTAATTTCGCGTATATTCGCGGGCTTCTCTCATGCTTGGAAAACACTTTTATGTAGCACGTATTTAGCAACAGAAAGCTGTATCAACAGTTTCTCATGTGGCTCTACAACTTTCTCATTGGCACTATTAATGTACTTTTAATAATTGAGAAGCTCAATTATTAATTAAGACTGATGACCTAATTAGGCGAAATGCAATAAATGATCTGAGTCTGCAAGCGACGGCATACATTAGCTAGGTTCTGCCCAGCTTCGCGGCATTTGCATATTTTTAAATCTTGGTGCGTGACAATTGGGGCACCCTGTATATATGAGTCTTGAGTAAAAAACGAAGATCATATAGTGGAGGGACCTGGCATTCTTTAAATCCGACTTCACTGCACAGTGCACAAGCGTTTTCTTTTTCTTTTAGCCTTCTCTAAAGTACAGCCGCTGTTTTCAAGTCCGCGACCTCTAGCTTAGTTACGAAACGTAATAGCTGCTGAGGTACTGCGGTAACATGTTCATCACTGGTGAAAGTCTCACCGGTCTAAAATCACTAACTACCTTCCAATGTCACTACATGGTATGAAGGGAGAGGGCGCTAGGAGTAAGCAATATCGGGTTTAATCTGTCAAACAAACAGGCGGGTACAATAGTTGAGCAGTAACTTCCAGGTTTGTTTTATGCGGACGACATTTTGTTGCTACCAAACAAGCAAAGTGCAATGGAGCGTCTGGCTAATATCTGTGGGCCGGAAAGAGAGAATTCAGGTGGAAAATCTAGCGTCAAAATCAGGTGTTATAATATTCAATTAAAACAGTGAACCAACAGTGTTAATACAGGGCCGGGAATAGCTCGGGTAAGAGATTATAAATAACTTGGCGTATGGATAAACGAAGGCGATTGACATCTGGAGACACAGGTAAAAAGCAATAATAGCGAAAGGAAAGAGAAATACAGCCATAATGAAACACAGAGCGCTATGAGAGCAATAGGAACGAAGTGCTCCAGGGCACGTGAAAAGGTGTAATCATTCCGCGCCCTATATTACGAAATGCATTGGCTTGCTTGAAGTCAGGCGTAGAACCAGGACTCGATGGCAGCCAAGGGTCAGTGGGACGCCTCGTATTGGGCACTCACAGGAAGACTACAAATGAAGCTCTGCAGGATGACATGGGTTTGACAAGTTTTGAAGTGAGGGAATCTCAGAGTGAAATTTCTTTTGAAGAATGACTGAGAAATATGAGAGAAAGTAAATGGGTTGCGAGAGTGTTCAGATATTGCACAGAAAAAAAACATTGATTCATAATGGGGAAATTAACTAAGAAGCTAAGCAGCAAGTATGCGTCCGGTATAATAACCGACATGGTAACAAAAAATGTCAAACACAAAGTCAGAGTGACTGATACAATGTCTTGAGTGGCGGCAATAGAAAACAAACCTGCATGGAGTAATACCTAAGAGGAAAAAACGAAATCAGGATATAAACAATTTATGATGATTCAAAGAGAAGCTCCTTTCTTTTCGAAGCAAAATCAGGATGGCTTACAGCCCGTAATTAAAAAGCGAGGCTCACCAAAGAAGAAGCATGTGCTTGCGGCGGTAAGGCTAAGGAGATGATTGAACATGTTTTATTCGAATGTGAAGTTATCTACCCAGCTGTTGGTTTAGGCTCCTCTGGCCTCCTTGGAGCCCTTGGGTCGAGGGATAGCAGGGGCAAAGTGGACATGCCAGCTACAGAAACTAGTAAGAAGCGGTCGGAGGTTTTGTGATCGAAAAGTAGGGTGACCGTAAGCAATGGAGGCGTACAAAAACAATGTTCCAAGTAGCGGTTCAGAAAGTTTGGAGCAAGCAATTCCTTATGTGTGTGTGTTTTCTGAAATATATAGGTAGGATAATGGACAAAATAAGCACGAGTATAGTGCCGCAACGCACCTACCTGTTTCAATGGTGACGCTTATAGCATCCACCCATACAATCACCAGTCGCGAAAAGCAAGTTGCATTCTTAAAACTCACTTGGTTTCTTTTATGAGTTTAATAAAAGCGAACTACAGACATTCAACATTACCAAAAAAACATTTTCTTATTATCTCACACGAAATTGTTCATATTACTAATGACACGTGCAAACCCTTTTATAAGCGTTTCTTCTGTTTCTCGTTTGTAAGCCGTTCCATGCGTCTGGAAGGCTCGTGTAGTCATGGTTTAAGTAATTTCCTTGAGAACCAGAATGCGGATAGGTTGCTGTTCATAACTGTGCAAAGGCGGTCTATACGTGTAGTTGTGAAATATGCTGTGCAAAGTCGCACGTGGCATTCTGAGCGTATACTAATATTTGAGTTGTAGCTTACGATGTTCAATGTACTGATATGGAACATTTGTGAAGGTTGTCAAAGAAGTCAGCGAACAGGACTGTGATATATATATATATACATATATATCACAGTCCTGTTCGCTGGACAAATCAACTGGTATCAAAAGCAATTCAGCTTGTTTCTTCAGCTCCTTCTCTTCTTATTATATATATATATATATATATATATATATATATATATATATATATATATATATATATATATGTGTGTGTGTGTGTGTATATATAATAAGGAGAGAAGGAGGTGATGACACAAGGTGAATTGCTTTTTATGCCCGTTGATCTGTCCCGTGAAATTCAGTGGTAACTTTACGGAAAGATGCTGGCATCTTTTGTGCGTTGTACAGAAGCAAATTTTATGTTTTCATAATATCATGCTTAGGACAAGCTAGTATTTTAAGTTGGCGCTGGCTGCTTTTTTGCACATGAAAGTGTCGAAATAATGAAGCCCACAGATCCGAAAATATACCGCTGAAAATGACTAAAATGGAAAAGTAACACAGTAACACAAGGACCCCTTACGCTACTACACGAAAGTCAAGGCGCATAGAAAAATACCGAACAGGTTCACATGAAGGTACATATTCGGGGCATTGAAGGGGCCATAGTCGGACCAAATTAAACTCATAGAGTGAGATTATCACAAATGCATACTCTACTCCATATATTTCGGGAATATTGCTCGCTTCTAGCAATTTTCAGAGTGTCAATAATGCTTGTCTTTTCAACATAAATGTTGGCCATGGAGCTGGGATCTTTCAGAGACTGAAGGGCGGGCTGCACAATGTCATTAAATCCAGCGTCGAATGTTGTCTCTGCAAGTCGTATCGCGAACATTCTAGAAGAAGATCCTAGGATCCTGATCCTTATAGTCACATGTGTATTGCGGACTATAAGCTCTTGAATTTTCATGCAGAAAGTATTTTTTTAAACGCACTACCGAGCTACACAGGGTGAATCAGCGTTTCAAAGGACCTGCTGCTATTCAATGCGTACACAATCTTAAATTAAAGGGAACGGTCAGCGGTAAATAATCCTGAAGATTTTGAATTCTAATCGATGCATATCGCTGTGCAACGACAGGTTCAGATCTTTATTAGTATATGCCGCAATTCGACTTGTCCAGCTGCGTCATGTGCTCCAACATTCCCAGGAATATGGTAGTGGCCCAGTAGCCATTGGAACCTTACTGTGCGGTTCACTTCACTTGCTTTTGTGAGTTCCTTTAGAGTCTCTAAAACTAAATCCATGTTTTACGTACTGCTCATGTCACAATCAGGCGAACACAAACTGTCTGCTAGTCACGAAATATGACCCATGGTATTTCTTTTTGCATTTCATTTATGTATCGTAACAAAAACTATAGAGGAGGAAGCTCTACTGCAATTGATGATGTCGTGTGAGACGGCTTAAACGTCACCGTTATGTTCCGTTCTCGAATGTCACAGACAGTTGTAGAAAAATCTGTTTGACAAGAAGCATCGACGTACGCTTGAATACAACCAAGGTATACGAAGTATATCTGCTTGAACGCTAGTTGTGCTGTTAGCGCAAAATTGACTCGTTTGCAAATATTTCCTTCAACTAAAAGTTCAATTTACTGGGTAACCGGTCGCCATGTAACGTAAAAGACATATAAGTTCAAAAAGATGTAACATACTTTTCTGCACATGGCATTACTGTATTGAGGTAAGCTCTCTCCACCTCAATAAGTGCAATTGAAAATGGGTGCCTATAGCGCTGCAATGAAACGCGAATAAAGCGCCGGCATGTTCCAACCGTCCTCATAAAAGAAAATGGTGGATGACGTGCCTCTGCATTTACCAAGGAGCTCCAGGTTGCTCGAGGAAACCCTAAACATATCCTAAGTCTCCTATCTATTTATCATAGAAGTTGCTCTTCACGTGAACAGGAGATCCCATCCAGAATACGTGAAGAATATTGTATTTTTTGCTTTAGAAGTGCATAATGTGCTCTAACTAGCCTCATGTCCAACCTGTAACGTCGGGAAGAACATTTATTACTAAGTTTGCTTGTTCTTTAAGTGCTTAAACCTGAAGATGCAAAGAAAGTCACTTGTCTTCCGTAACACCAAGAAATTTGTGTTGTTTTCCCATGTCCAAACATTGTCCCTCAAGCCACAGTTGAAAGCCCCTTAAATATCTCCTGGTAAAGGCTAGCACAGCGTCTTAGTGCAAGACAGTTCCATTCCTCTTTCCTTTAAGAGGTTGCCTAAAATGTTTAGGCCTAGCTGCTATGCAGATTGAACAAGGTTGGCACCTGAACCGAAGGCCCAAATACAGACACCTTTCGCATACCGAGAGTGCTGTAGTGCAGGAGGAAGTATGCGCAGTGGATACGCCATCACACAATTAAATGGAGAATGACTTAAGAGACTTGCGGAGACTTATTTCTAATAGGCTAAGAAATACATGGGCGTGGCTGACAGTGTGGAAGATTAGGTTAATGTCTAAAAACCCCATTATTGTGACATTTTCCCTTGCTCGTTAATGTTGAACATGGGCAACGATATCCGAAATTGCGTCCATGGTGGACGGCCGCCTTCAATATCCTGTAATGTAATCAGGAAGTACCTTTGTGTCCTACCAACCCCAATGCAGCCTAGTGTCTAATTTTTTCGATCATTTTGCAATAATCAGCTCGTCAGACTCACAGGGCAAAAGGACTCAAGAGAAAGTTTTACCAGGCTTCAATATGAGTATCACACGGGCTGTTTTCAAAGAGTCATGTACACACTCCTTTTTCCACAAATCTTTGGGGCTAAAAGTTTCAATCAACCACTTAGTCATATATTTTCCATCATACTGTATGAAATAAAATGTTAACCCGTAGCAGTCTTTATCTTAGAAGAAGCAAGCGCAGATGTTAGTTCCCTCATAGTGAATTCGGAGCTGATTGTACAAGGTGCGAAAGGAAACAAGGCAACACGTGTCGGTTTGCCAAGTTTAGTGAGTATTCAAGCTCAGCACAACTGATATAAATATTGCTTCTAGTAATAAGTTTGGAAAATTTGCCAGCAATCACTAATTATAATGTATCCCTAGCTATTGGTAGCACAAAATGGTAGAGCTAGAACAACAGGACCACTTAAAGCACGAACAGTCATCCATGTTCGAAGAATTGGTTGTCACAAGGGACAAAATATCGCAAAAGTCACGTCACCTCTTTTTCCCTAATCTTGCAGTAGCCTAGAAATGACAAAGGGTTTTGGTGAGAATTTCTATGTGCTTTTATATTTCCCCTTGGTCGATAAGATATTGCTGCTCTTCTTCTAACAGCTCTCAAATGTTTATATTCTCCATCAATTTTGCTGCGTACTCATCAGGAATGGTCACTTTTTTCGTACACAGTTTCATTTTTTCATGTAGGACTAATGCGAGTTTCTTTACGCCCGCTTCTCAATCCACTCAGCTGGAGAAGTGTTGGCAAAGGAGCCGCTAATTTGTTATATCCGCGTATCTTCTTTTCGTATAACTTTCCAATTTGGGTTAGATGAGAATATTCAAGTGATCCCTTCCACGTGTCTCTCCGTTGGTTGTCTACCCAGTGTCAATAACAAGATCATGAGAGCACAGCGTTAGGTCCATGTAAATGGCGTAGCGATACCCATGCATAGATGTCACAAATTCATCATTCAATACTGACAGACACCGTTTTTTCCTGGCGAAATAAAGAATATTCCACTGGCATGTCAATGACCACTCCCCCAATGTTTCATTGTGTGCCTTAAACTCCCCACATCTGATCATATTTGAGCCTGTGATACAAAAATATTTACCAAATTCTCAATCGCTTCTCTCATCAATGCTTGCACGTATATGTTTATGACTGTTACATATCTTTTATCATGAGTTACTTTGCAGGCGACATATTCAGGGAAATTTTAACTGCTTGAGTGGATAAGGTGAGCGGGCAAATCTTATTGAATTCTGCGCCTTATTTATTTATAAAGTAAGTAGAAAGACGAAAGTAATCACATACTCAACTCTAGTGCATGCACAGCACGGGGAAGCTGCATTGCGCTACTAACTTGTGAAAATCCGTAGATATTGAATCGAAGGCTATTAGCGTGCCACTGAAACATTACGACATTTTAGTAATGGCTATTCAAGATTGCCAACCGGTAGCGCAGACACAGACTCCAGACCCAATAGTAGCTCCCCAACAATAGTGTATTTGTATCTGGAAGCTTGCTCGACTGAGGTAGAGCTGGGACAATTGTTAGAACGGCAGCAAACAGCCATGAGTAGAATCACCTGTACAACTACGATGGGCGTGGTGTCATCTTGGAAAGCCGTTGTTCCAGCTGGCGTATGCAGTGATGGATGAAGGGTGTTCTGACAGGATCGCTGAGGTTGCCGTAGATTAGGTCGCCGATATTGTTGTGATGAGTGACCTTCAGTGGTCGTAGCACACTGTTGATTGCGCTGACTCTGGGACCTTTACCTAGCTTGTTGCTTTAGTACCGATGAATACGGTGGTTTTGTTGCTTCTTGTTGAGTTGTTGCTGTGAGCTGGCGATTTTTCGATTGACTTTCTTTATCAAGGTTTGGAAGTCGCTTCTTGTGTCGTGCTTGCGTCCAAGAATTATGTTGTGTGGACAGGCTTAGAAGGTAGCCGTACGGTTACCTCTGACGATTTCACGTTAGGCTTAGTCAGTGTGGTGATGGTTCTCGAAGCACATTTAATATTGGCCCCATCAACGACAGTTTTTCGACAGTTATCCAAACCTCTGACAGTTATAAAACCTCAAGGCAGGAACAAGGCTTTTTCCACCGGGAGGTTCGTGAAGTCAATGGAGATTCTCTTAGAGTTTGGTTTGTCATCTGTACAGTGAACAATTATATTGTACAAAGGAT